>NC_041741.1:38178317-38481347 GCF_004115215.2 Ornithorhynchus anatinus
TCTTACATCTGAGCCATTAAATTTCTGAACACAAATTATAACAAAATTTATTGAGCTAAAGTCCAATGAAAGATTTTTTGACAACTTAAAACTTGAATATTAGAGGGGGCTACTAAGATCAGCAGGTGACGGAAAAAGGGGAAGGGGAGAGAACAGTGACGGTTTGCTCTATTAAATGTCTGGAGGGGTTAGCAGTTGCTAGAGTTGGGCTACATCTTGCTCAATCCCAGCTCTGGTTCACCTCATTTCTTTTTCCTAGAGTCCCAAAACTGGACAGGGCTGGGCTGAGATACTTTGGTGACCTGGAATCTTCAATACTTAAAACTTCATATGTCTTTTTAACGCTTATCTCACTGCACCCACAATCGATTCACCACCACGTCTTGCTGATTTTTCCTTAGTAATGTTTCGCAGATCCCTGCCGTGCCCCTGCCATAACCACGACAGTATTATTATGGTTATTACTATGGCATTTGTTAAGCGCTTACTATGTATCGAGCACTGTTCTAAGCACTGGAGTAGATTCAGGTTAATCAGGCTAGACCAAGTATCTGTCCCACATAGGGTTCAGAGTCTAAGTAGGAGGGAGAACAGGGATTAACTCCAGTACAAAAACTCTATGTCGACTTGTTCATCCCAAGCGCTTAGTACAGTGCTCTGCACATAGTAAGCGCTCAATAAATACTATTGAATGAATGATTATTGCAACAACCTTCTTGCTAATAATGTCTCTTGCCTCTCCTCACTCGAGTCTAAACTAAAAGCTGCAGAAAGAATCATCTCTCAAGCAATGTTCTGATCAGGTCACTTAAGTCAACAAAAGCTTCTAGTGCTCCCTTGTGCTGCATCAAACAGTGTCAAGACTCCACCAATTGGCCCATCCTTACCTACCTGACTGACCTCTCCCCCACTATACCTCAAGGTGTACTTTTCCTTCTCTCTTTCCAAGCAAATCTGCTGATTTAACCCACTTATGAAATGCCAAACCCAGTCATTAACTGAAACATCTCTCCTTTCCCTCCACGCTAAAACCTCAGACACAAATTCTACCCAGAATATGTGCCATCTATTCAAGCTACCTGACGCTTGGGTCATTTTACTGTGTTTATCTATGTTAGCCAGACATAAATATTTAAAATAGAATTATCTAATTATATCCCACGTTCAACCTAACTTTGAAAATACACAGAAGGTCTAGTATCATATTTTGCTTAAAAGAAGGCTACCTTCTTGCACTGCCACATCACAGTATTGAGCCATTAAGAAGGGATAACTCATTTTTAAAAGATGGTACTCTGTACCAAGCACCGTATTAAACACTGGGGTAGATAAAAGAATCTGGCTGGACAGTCCCTCTTTCACATGGGATTCACAGTCTAAGAAGGCGGTCCCGAGTGCTTAGTACAGTGCTCTGCAATAGTAAGCGCTCAGTAAATACAACTGTCCAACCAGTAAAATTTAACTCCCATTTTACAGATGAGGTAACTGAAGCACAGAGAAGTTAACTGTCTTGCCCAAGGTCACAAGCGACAAGCGACAGAACAGGGGACTAAAACCCAGGTCCTCTTCTCCCAGGCCCGTGGTCTTTCCATTAGGCCATGCTGCTTCCCCATTTTAACTCTATTATTCTTTAATTAGTAACTGCAAACTAAGAACTCTGAAAGCACTGAGAGGCAAATGCACCACAGATACTACTGAACCAAGATTAACATTCGTGAGCAGAACTGCAAAATAACGGGAATGACATCACCTACTGTACACAAGCTTTTTAGTCACACAGAATTCCCTGACCCAGTACTGATCTGGTCAATTATGATTAGGCCTGACCACCCCACACAGGGAAAAAAAAATGGATTTTTTAAAATCACTGTCTCATTGAGCCTTGGTAGGGCACATAAACTGTGGTGGGGGAAATGGCATTCACCTCTTCCTCAAGCCTCAGTGCCGACGTGACTGAAAGGGAGGTTTAGTGGTATTCTGCTCATAGTAAGCGCTCAATAAAGACTGCTGACAGATGGATTTTTTGATGTGTTTCCTCTTTGCAATCCATTGATGGTATTTATTGGGTGGTCTCTGGCCTGTAAGCTCACTGTGGGCAGGGAATGTGTCTGTTTATTGTTGAATTGTACTCTCCCAAGCTCTTGGTACAGTGCTCTGCAAACAGAAAGCGCTCAATAAATACGACTGAATGAACGCACACAGTTGATAGACACGTCTCCTGTTCATGGTCCTAGCAAAGGGAAAACCAGAATCCAGTTCTAGGAGACCTGAAAAGGGGAAGCGTGGAAGGAATCAAAGAGCCAAGCGGAGGGAAGAGTAAAAGAGGGGAAGAGGGTAGGGCACCTACCTCGGAGCAGGAGGCATTTCGGAATCAATCAGTGGAATTTAGTGAGCGCTTACTGTGTGCTGGGCCCTGTTCTAAACGCTTGGGAGAGTACAGCTCAAAGGATTTGGCAGACATGTTCCCCACTTACAAGGAGCCAATGGTCTGGAGGAGCGAGTCGATCTCTCCCTCCCAGGGGTATTTAATTCATTCCATCGTATTTACTGGGCGCTTCCCGAGTGCAGAATGCTGCACTAAACACCTGGAAAGTAACACTGCGGCAATAAAAAGAGACAGTTCCTGCCCCCAACAGGCTCACAGTCTAGAGGGGCGTGCTTTACAATGGGCTGACCACTGTACTAAGCGCTTGGGAGCGGGCGAGATGACAAAATGAGTGGGGATGGGGAGAGGGGGCCAGCAGGCCCGGCCACCACCTGAAAAAGAGGAATGGCTGGGGTCAGGGTGAAGAGGAGCATGAGGAAGAGGGTGAGGACAGTGTGGGTGAGGATGATGATGACGTTGGTATTTGTTAAGTGCTTACTATATGCCGAGCACTGTTCTAAGCGCTGGGGAGATACAGGGTCATCAGGTTGTCCCTCGTGGGGCTCACAGTTTTAATCCCCATTGTACAGATGAGGGAACTGAGGCCCCGAGAAGTTAAGTGACTTGCCCCAAATCACCCAGCTGACAGGTGGCAGAGCCGGGACTGGAACCCATGACCTTTGATTCCTAAACCAGAAGGAAGGTGAGAGTGAGGATGAGGAAGCGGGTGAGGAGGGGAGTGTGGGTGAGGAAGGGGGATGAGAACGAGGAGAGTGTGCGTGAGGATGAGGAGGCGAGTGTGGGGGAGGAAGAGGGGGAGGAAGAGAGTGTGAGGAGGAGGAAGAGGACGAGGAGGAGAGTGTGAGGAGGAGGAAGAGGACGAGGAGGAGAGTGTGAGGAGGAAGAGGACGAGGAGGAGAGTGTGAGGAGGAGGAGGAAGAGAACGAGGAGGAGAGTGTGAGGAGGAGGAAGAGGACGAGGAGGAGAGTGTGAGGAAGAGGACGAGGAGGAGAGTGTGAGGAGGAGGAAGAGGACGAGGAGGAGAGTGTGAGGAGGAGGAAGAGGACGAGGAGGAGAGTGTGAGGAGGAGGAGGAAGAGAACGAGGAGGAGAGTGTGAGGAGGAGGAGGAAGAGGACGAGGAGGAGAGTGTGAGGAGGAGGAGGAGGAAGAGGACGAGGAGGAGAGTGTGAGGAGGAGGAGGAAGAGGACGAGGAGGAGAGTGTGAGGAGGAGGAGGAAGAGGACGAGGAGGAGAGTGTGAGGAGGAGGAGGAAGAGGACGAGGAGGAGAGTGTGAGGAGGAGGAGGAAGAGGACGAGGAGGAGAGTGTGAGGAGGAGGAGAAGAGGGTGAGGAGGAGGAAGGGGATGAGGAGAGTGTGAGGAGGAGGAAGAGGATAAGGAGGAGAGTGTGAGGAGGATGAGGTAGAGAGTGTGAGGAGGAGGAAGAGGTTGAGGAAGAGAGTAGGGGTGAGGAGGAGGGTGAAGATGTGTGTGAGCAGGGACCCCGGCCCCTCAGCCGCCCGCTGGGCGATGGCGGGTGGGGAGGGATGCGGCCGCTTACCCATGTTGTGCCGCTGTCCCAGACGGGCGGCTTTTCAGGGGGAAGAGTGCGCCGCGGGCGGTGGCAAGGCCCCGACGGCAGTCGTCGGCCTGAGGCCCGGGCCCGGAAGCGCCGCTCTCTCTCTCTCTCTCTCCTCCTCCGCCGCTCTCTCTCTCTCTCTCTCTCTCTCCCTCGTCCGCTTCCACGTCGGCGGCCCCGGCGGGCGCGGACACGGCGCCACGTAAAGCGGGGCCCCGAACCCCGAAGCCGCTTTCGACACCAGGGCCCGAACACGGCCGCCCCTCCGGGACCCCCCCGGGGGCGGCCGGCAGAAAGACAGGGCCCGGGCAGCGGCCCCCTTGCTTCGCATCCACGGAAATCTTTCACCTCGCCCCCGTCATCGAGGCTCTGTATTTCGGGATTTTGAGAATGGCGAATCTGCGGATCGCGGACGCGCAGCCGGGACCTGCGTCGGTCACCGCGGGCGGGGCCTCGTGGCTGCTCCAAAGCAAAGACTTTGCTCGTGGACACCGTTATGCGGTGTTGGCCCTTGTTAATAATAATGTTGCTGTTTGTTAAGCGCTTACTCTGTGCAGAGCACTGTTCTAAGCGCTGGGGGGGGAGACGGGGGTCCTCAGGTTATGTTTATGTTTATGTTGGTATTTGTTAAGCGCTTACTATGTGCCGAGCACTGTTCTAAGCGCTGGGGTAGACATAGGGGAATCAGGTTGTCCCACGTGGGGCTCACAGTTTTCATCCCCATTTTACAGATGAGGGAACTGAGGCACAGAGAAGTGAAGTGACTTGCCCACAGTCACACAGCCGACAAGTGGCAGAGCTGGGATTCGAACTCATGAGCCCTGACTCCAAAGCCCGTGCTCTTTCCACTGAGCCACGCTGCTTCTGGCTCCCAGTCTTCATCCCTATTTGACAGAGGAGGTCACTGAGGCCCAGTGAAGTGCAATAGTATTTATTGAGCGCTTACTATGTGCAGAGCTCTGGACTAAGCGCTTGGAATGAACAAGTCGGCAACAGATAGAGACAGTGTCTGCCGTTTGACGGGCTTACAGTCTAATCGGGGGAGACGGACAGGCAAGAACAATGGCAATAAATAGAGTGGAGGGGAAGAACATCTCGTAAAAACTATGGCAACTAAATAGCATCGAGGCGATGTACAATTCATTAACAAAATAAATAGGGTAATGAAAATATATACAGTTGAGCAGACGAGTACAGTGCTGAGGGGATGGGAAGGGAGAGGGGGAGGAGCAGAAGGAAATGGGGGGAAAAGACAGTGAAGTGACTTGCCCACAGTCCCCCAGCTGACAAGTGGCAGAGCGGAAATTTGAACCCATGACCTGTGACTCCCAAGCCCGGGCTCCTTCCACTGAGCCACGCTGCTTCCCCATGGACGATGCTCTCTTATTTTGGGTAGTTTTTAAAGCCTATACGCTAGAGCAGACACCCTACTAAGCACAGGGCTGGATAGAAGCTAATCGATTTGCTTAGTAAATAGATTATCCTATTTGTTTTGTTAATGAGATGTACATCCCCTTGATTCTACTTATGGCTATTGTTTTTGTCCGTCTGTCTCCCCTGATTAGACTGTGAGGCCATCAATGAGCAGGGATGATCTCTATCTGTTGCTGAATTGGCCATTCCAGACGCTCAGTACAGTGCTCTGCACATAGTAAGCGCTCAATAAATACGATTGAATGAATGAATGAATTTGGTCCCAGTCCTGTCCCCCACACGGTCCTCACCGTCTTGACCCCCCTTTTACAGAGGAGGGAACTGAAGGCCAGGGGAGTGACTTACCCAAGGTCACACACATCAGACAATCGGCGGAGAAACAATAATAATATTGGTATTTGTTAAGCGCTTACTATGTGCCAAGCATTGTTCGAAGCGCTGGGGAGGTTACAAGGTCATCAGGGTGTCCCACGTGGGGCTCACAGTCTTCATCCCAGTTTTACAGAGGAGGGAACTGAGGCACAGAGAAGTTAAGTGACTTGCCCAAAGTCACACAGCTGAGAAGTGGCGGACCCGGGATTAGAACCCTTGACCCCGGGCTCTTTCCACTAAGCCACACTGCAGGTCCTTCTGAATCCCAGACCTGTAGCCTTGCCTAAGGCCTCGCTGCCTCCCTATATTCTCCCCTTCTAGACTGTAAACCCGTTGTGGGCAGGGATTAATAATAATAATGTTGGTGTTAGAGAAGCAGCGTGGATCAGTGGAAGGAGCACGGGCTTTGGAGTCAGAGGTCATGGGTTCGAATCCCGGCTCAGCCACTTGTAAGCTGTGTGACTGTGGGCAAGTCACTTAACTTCTCTGTGCCTCAGTTACCTCATCTGTAAAATGGGGATTAAGATTGTGAGCCCCACGTGGGACAACCTGATTCCCCTGTGTCTACCCCAGCGCTTAGAACAGTGCTCTGCACATAGTAAGCTCTTAACAAATACCAACATTGTTATTATTATTATTAAGTGCTTACCATGTGCCAAGCACTGTTCTAAGCCCTGGAGTAGATGCAGGGTAATCAGGTTGTCCCACGTGAGGCTCACAGTCTTAATCCACATTTTACAGATGAAGTAACTGAGGCCCAGAGAAGTGAAGTGACTTGCCCAAAGTCACACAGCTGACAGGTGGCAGAGTAGGGATTGAAACCCATAACCTCTGACTCCTAAGCCTATGTTCTTTCCACTGAGCCATGCTGCTTCTCTATCTCTGTCTCTCTTTACTGCTGAGTTGTACTTTCCAAGCGCTTAGTACAGTGCTCTATACACAGTAAGGGCTCAATAAATACGATTGAATGAATAAACGAATGAATATACGGCTATGCTCCACTCTATCAGGAAGTACAGTAAAAGAGAGACGTCTGCTTTCTGAGGAATTGTGAAGATCAAACCCCATGCCTTTAATCCAAAGACTTAGTTTGACTTTGCCGTTTTTGTCTTCTAGCTGAAGAAGAAGCTCCAGCTTTTTGACCGTTTACCAAAATTAACTTTCAAGCACTTCATGTACTATAATTATGTTCTAAAATATATGTAAACTATGTGTTTTTATCTTGGAATGATATAATGGCATCCTGCTCCCCCCACCTGAGTTGACCTTACAATGGTCCTGCCTCTTTGAACAGTGCTTAGCACAGAGTAAGCGCTTAATCAATACCATCATTATTGTTGTCAACATTTGCCCCCGTGAAAACCAAGGATATTAAGACCATGTCTATGTCAGGAAGATTTAGATCAATTTGGATAGAATCAATCATATCCAGTTTTATTGTGTGCAGAGCACTGTGGCTCAGTGGAAAGAGCCCGGGCTTGGGAGTCAGAGGTCATGGGTTTGAATCCCGGCTCTGCCACTTGTCAGCTGTGTGACTGTGGGCAAGTCACTTCACTTCTCTGGGCCTCAGGTCCCTCATCTGTAAAATGGGGATGAAGACTGTGAGCCTCACGTGGGGCAATCTGATTAGCCTGTGTCTACCCCAGCGCTTAGAACAGTGCTCTGCATATAGTAAGCGCTTAACAAATACCAACATTATTATTAAGTACTCGGGAGAGTACAGTATAACAGACTTGGTAGTCATGTTTCCAGCACACAAGGGGGAGACAAACATTAATATAAATAATTAAACTACAGATATGTTCAGAAGTGTTATGGGACTGAGTGAGGGTTGACCAAAGGGTACAAATCCTGGTTCAAGGGCAACACAGTAAGGAGTGGCAGAGGAAGAAATGAGGGCTTAGTTAGGGAAGGCCTCTTGTAGAGTGAGCATTTGCTAAATTATTCAATCAATTTTATTCATATAGGCAATGGTATCTACTATGTGCAGACCACTGTACTAAGCACCTGGGAGAGTACAACAGAATCAATCAATGGTATTTATCGAATGCTTACTGTGTGCAGAGAGCTCTACTAAACACTTGGGAGGGTACAGTATAACAGAGTTGAATGACATGACCCTTGCCCACAAGGAGCTAACAGTCTAGACAGGAAGGCAGACATTAAAACTGAACTAACCAAATTTCCTGTCTTCAAATATCTTAGATCCAAGGTGGGAGCCAGCTAACTTATTTACAAATAGTGGCAACAGTAGAAAGAACAGGAATTATCAATTAGTAGTTGGATAAACACAATTGTGTGTTCATTTAAATTTTTAATGATATTTGTTTAATGCTTATTATGTGTCAAGACCTGTTCTCAGTGCTGTGGTAGATAAAAATTAATCAGACTAAATGCAGTCCCTGTCCCACATGAGGCTCAGAGCCTAAACAGGTAGGTGAAGAGAAATTAAATCTCCACCTTGCATTTGAGGAAACAGGCACAGAGAAGTTAAGTAGCTTGCCAAAGGTCAACCAGGTAAGTGGTGGAGCAGGAATTAGAACCTAGCTCCTCTGCTGCCTTTGCTTTATCCACAAGGATGATTATAAAATATAAACGTGAAGAGTGGCAGCTGGGTTGATGCAGATTAGAGTGTTTGGAACTAATCAGGAAATGATGGCTTTCTGGAATAGATGGGAATTTAGGAGGACTTTGAAGATGGAGAGAGCTATAGTCGGAGGGAATTCCAAAGTGGAGGAAAAGCCTGAGCAAGGGGTCAGAGGTAGGAGAATTGCCTGGGAGGTTACCATTAGAAGGTGAGCTGGGAGGAGCAACTGAGTATAAGGTGAGAACTAATCAGAGCCAATATATAAAACGGAAGAGCTGGCAGAGAATCTTAAAAACAATCGTAAGGAATGTTTCTGCTTGACACGGGAGGGAGGGAATAGCCATTGGAGGTTTTTAAGTGGAAAAACAGAAGCCGAAGGACATTTCAAGAAAATTATCCAGACAACAGCCCTTCTGCCTGAGATCCTTAAAGGCAAAGGGAGACAGGATAGGGCCAGCAAGCCCCACTGGCGGAAGCCAACCACTACCACCTGGTTTTGCCGGGATGGCAAATGTGTCACACTATTAAGAACCCACCAAATGGAGCACTAGCCCTCGTTTTCGTATAAGAACTGTTGAGGATAGGATCAGTTAGACAGCTAGTTTTAGAGGCACATAGGATGAAAGACAAGGTGCAGCAAGAGAAGAAAACAGAGTCAGCTGGTGGGAGGCCTTGATGCCAGTGGCTGGAAATCTTAGTGTAATGCAAGGAGTGTGTAATCACTGTTACCTGCACTGCTCTCTATTTGATTTACAATAAAGAGTATGTCTGTCCACTGGGTGCCCTACTGTTTAAAGAAAGCCATATTACATTTGGGAATACATGTTCTTCTTTACTAAACTACTGCGCTACTGCTGTCCCAGCAACACTCCTCTGTTAGTAGTGTTCATATACTTCTCATAGCAATGCCAGTCAGTTTCATTATATTTGAGGGAATGGAACTGGGGTAGGGAGGTATGTGGTTAGAGTCTTGGGGACTAGGGTTCTGGGGCAGGTATGAGGTCCATCAATCAATCAGCCCTATTTATTGAACACTTACTGTGTGCAGGATGGGGAAGCTTATTAAATCTCATCTAGGGTTCACTCAACCAATAGGGTAAGGTGAGTGGTTACCTCATCTGCAAAATGGAGATTAAGATTGTGAGCCTCATGTGGGACAAACTGATTACCTTGTATCTGCTTCAGTGCTTAGAACAGTGTTTGGCACATAGAGAGTGCTTAACAAATACGGAAACTATTATTACTACTAGGTTTCAAAGGGAGAGGCCATATTGGAGAAAAGCCAGAAGGGGGTGCCGTTGTCTTTGTTAACGCTCATCAAAACAAATCTTTGGTTAGGTTTTGCAGTGGTTACTCTTGTGTCTCGCGTTCAGGGACTACCACGTATACCCAAGTAAAGTCAAAGTTAGGGTCCAAGGACACAGTACGGTATTGGTTTTGAGAGTCGTTATTTGCATGCAGTCTGATTGCAAAAAGCATTTCAGACCTTACTCTTTACTGTTTCAGGCTGGTTTTGACACTAAACATACCACTTAAAAGAGGGATTAGTTGATCCCCTAATCTACCTTTTGGTTTAAGGTTTCTCTCTCTCTCTCTCTCTATGTATTATCAGGCTCCTTAACATTTTTAATGGCTTTCAAACCAGCAAATATACTTCTCATAACAATGCCAGTCGGTTTCATTATATTTGAGGGAATGGAACTGGGGTAGGGAGGTATGTGGTTGGAGTCTTGGGGACTAGGGTTCTGGGGCAGGTATGAGGTCCATCAATCAATCAGCCCTATTTATTGAGCACTTACTGTGTGCAGGGCACTGTACTAAGCGCTTGGGGGAGTATAACAGAAGAATATAACAGACACGGGTCAGGTATTTTCCCTCAATCCCTGACCCATTTGAGAGGAAAAGGTTGAGAGAGCCCTGGAGACTGGGAGATGAACCAAACTACCTAACTTCTCCGAGGCTCCTGGACGGTGGGTCTCTAAAACCCTCCCTCCACCCTGGGAATCCAGATCTTGCAGGGTCCTATTCTCTTCCCTGAATCCATGCTTCCTGCCCTGGAGGGGAAGGAATGAGTCAAGGGTGGTTAAGGCTTGGGATGAGGTGAGGGAAGAATCTGGAAATCCCTAGCTTCAGGCTCCTGTCCTCATTCCCCAGTTCATGCTCCCACAGGGTTGTAGAACACTGGTAGAGGCAGAGAACTAGGGAGGTTGGAGCTGGGAGCCTTCTGCTCTGGATTCAGGGGTGAGGGTTCTTGCTTCTTGATTATCTCCTCATGTGGCAAAAGCAACCTTCGGCAGACCCGTAGGTTTGGAGCTTGCTTGGTTACCTGGCCAGTCACAGAAGTAATTGGATCTATTGTAGATCTTCCCTGACAGTGATGCTCGAACTTTTCTTCTTTGTGCTGCCTACATTGAACTAATCCGTTGAATTTCACCTCTGATTGTCTATAGTGGCCCTGAAAGTATTTCAAGTGTTGCCCTCTTGGAACTGTTTTAGACTATTGCTCTAGGAAGGGACCTAAATTCAACTCCTTTCCTCTTTCCAATATTAACTAAATGGGGTAAGGTAGGAGGAGTGAGAAAAGGCTGCGGGGGTCGGGTAGGGAAGGAAATTACCTGATTTTCAGGCTGAGCGACTTGGGAGGATCCCAAAATCCATTTTATTTCCAGTGAAGTGAAAGTCAGCCACCCTCTCTTCAACTTCTCTAACTTAATATAAATTAATTAATTGACCAGACACAGTTCTGGTAGAAATAGATTGTCTGACCTTTGTTCATGAATCAGTCCCCTCTTTATAATAGTGGTTATGGCATGGTATTTATAGCAGGAGAAACTTAGGTCTGGCTTTCGACGTTTAAATTTAAGATGTAATTTTTAGGAACCAATTGGTGCACTAAATCCAAGGACAGCCTGTAAACGGCATATCCTATTATTGATATTCGAAGTAATACGCTGTGATTCTCAATAGTCAGGTGAGATGATCCACTTTCAAGCATAGCTCTATACCAGAGATGTGTTAACATTATGTAAAACAATAAGAATTCCCAACCTGGAGCAAACAAAAGGTCTTTGTGATTGATATGGAGAAGCAGTTTTAGATTTCAAATGTAAAATACGGAAGTTCTTTTAATACTACATAATTTCAAGTTGGGGGAGAAATTTAGAAACAGTTCAGAATACAACCTTCACATTAATTTGAATAGAAACTTGGCAAGTGTGCTCTTCGTTTTATTAAGTAAACAGAAGAATGTTGCAACTGGAGAGTGTAGCTCTAATTGTCACTGAGAAGCATAAGTTTTGTATTTTGAAGTTATGGATCTCTTGAAATGTTTCTGTTAGACACATATTTTTCTTGAGGTTTGGGTATTTGGCATCTACCCAGATTGAGTACTTCTGAAGCATATAAAATTCATGAAAATATTGAAAAAGGAGTATGATTCATGTAAAAGTTGTATTTAATACAATTATAATTTCACAGGGGATTTTATGAAAGATCATTGGATCCTATTTGCTCAGATCTGATGAAATGCACATGACAAAAAACGGTATTCACTGAGGGCTTACTTTATGCAAAACACTGTTCTAAGCACTTGGGAGAGTACAATAAAGTTAGTAGAGACGATCCCTGCCCAAAAGCCCAACAAAGGAGCTTACACTCTAGTAGGAGGGGGACAGACAAATAAATTACATATAGAGGAAGCGACAGAGTATAGGATATTTAAGTAAGTGTGCTGAAGGTGGGAGTGGGGTGAGTATCAAAGTGCTTGGGAGTGTGCCAGTTAAGTACATAGGCAGTTCAGAAGAGAGGGTGAATAGGGAGGGAAGATGAGGGGTTAGTCAGAGAAGGCTTCCTGGAGGAGATGTGATTTTAGTTGGGCTTTGAAGATGGGGAAAGTGATAGTCTCCCAGATATGAAGGGAGAGGGAGTTCCAGGCAGGAGGGAGTGCTTCCTACTGTTCTCCCTGCTACTTAAACTGTGAGCCCCATGTGGGATGGGGACTGTGTCTGACCTAATTAACTTGTACCTACCCCAGTACTAAGAACAGTGTGTGACACATAGTAAGCGCTTAGCAAATACCATAAAAAAGGTATGAGCAAGGGGTCGAGGCACTGTAAGGCACAGTAATTGGGTTGGTATTAGAGGTGTGAAGTATGCAGGCTGGGATGTAGCGGCAGAAAAGTGAGGTTAGGGAGGAGGGAGAGAGCTGGTTGAGTGCCTTAAAACCAACGAGGAGGAGTTTCTGCTCGTTGGACAGAGGGATGTGCAACCATTGGAAGCTTTCGAGGAGTGGGAAGGTACAGGCAGAATGAATTTTTTGAAAAATGAACCAGGCAGCAGAGTGAAGCTTGGACTGGAGAGAGAAAAGGCTGAAAGGAGAAAGGTCGGAGGGGAGGTCAATTGGAGTAGTTGAAAAGGGATATACCAAATGCTTGGACCATCAAGATGGCAGTTTGGGATGGAGTGGAAGTAGCAGATATTAGAGAAGTAGTGTAGCTCAATGGAAAGAACATGGAGCCTGTTAGTCGGAGTATCTGGGCTTTAATCCCAACTCTGCCACTTGTCTGCTGTGTGACCTTGGGCAAGGCACTTAACTCCTCTCTGCCTCAGTTACCTCATCTGTAAAATGGGGATTAAGACTGTGAGCCCCATATGGGAATGGACTGGGCCCAACCTGATTAACTTGTATCTACCCCAGTGCTCAGTAATGTGCCTGGCACAGAGTAAGCATTTAGCAAATACCATTTTAAAGAAATGTTGTGAAGGTAGTAGAATTAACAGGACTTGGTGACTGACTAAATATGCTGATTGAATGAGAGAGACGAGTCTTTCCACACTGTTCTTTTCCCAAGGCACAGTAGTAAATTTCAGGTCACAGGAACATTTAATGTCCAAATCATTCACTAATTTTCATTCAGATAAAAATGAGTGCCCTTTTCGGAAGTTCAGCGTATAGAATTACAAAAAGTGCAAGCATTATTTGGGAGTCTTTGTTCAAAAATAGTCTTTCCTTTATGTTTCTCATTACTGTGATAAAGAGAGCCTTAGAGTTTATCCGTCATTTTAGCATTATTGTGATCTCAAATGATTATCATATTTTTGCAAATGGTGGCACTGAGAACCGGTCCATGCCCCCAGGATCTAAGGAAATTTGGAAGCCAGAGGCAATGAGCCCTGTTAAACACCAGGTCCCAGTTGTCTTTCTTTGCTTTCAGCCATTTTGGTAGTGCCATGAGTCCTGGATTAGCAAAAGCCTTGAGAGAGAAACACTGTGTCTTGGTGGAAAGAACATGGGGCTGGAAGTCAGAGGACCTGGGTTCTAATCCTGACTTTGCCACTTACGTGCTGGTTGTCTGCTGCTAATCACTTAACTTCTCTGTGCCTCAGTTTCCTCAACTGTAAAATGGGGAATCAATACCTGTTGTCCCTCCTATGAGCCCCATAACTTGCATCCACCCCAATGCTTAGAATAGTGTTTGACAGAGAAAGTGCTTGTCAAATACATTAAGAATGATAATAATATTAATAAATATGCAAATCACAGTAGAGAAGCTGCGTTCCTTGGACCAAAGACTTTGTTTGGCCTGAGCTGGGAGGAGCCTCAGGCCTGCTTTTCCAAAGACCGTTTATCTGTTTTTCTTCCTGTCTACGTGCTTAGTACAGTGAACTGCACAAGGGTAAACATTCAATAAATATTGACTTCTATTATTCAATTATTGATTCTATTATCTCAAATGTTCCCACGGCCTGAAATTTGTTGCCTAGAGTTCATCTCTCTTTTCTCTTTGATTATCCTCTCATACTTAGTGTATAGTTCCTTTATGGGGTAGGGACCCTGTCTGAATTGCATAGGTTTCATTCATTCCAGCACTTGACAGAATGCTCAGCACATAGTAAGCCCTCAATAAATATGGTAACTAGCTAATTTCTGTATTTGCCATCCAAGACTTTGTGAAAATTTAAACTGTAGCTAAAAGCTAAAATATTGCTACTCATACTCTTTTAAGCAAAGGTTTCAAAGAATTGGGGAACAAATTCTCATTTTGTGCAACTCTGCACATGGACATTAGCCATTTCATTTTAGCAGTCATCCCAAAGTTTGATGATATGGAAATTTGTTTTTTAATGAAAAAACTAAAGACATTAAAAAGTGATGTTAAAATAGTGAAGTGTACATGCAAAAGTTTGGTAAGTACATCAAAATGACAGAAAAAGCATGTTTCAATTAACATCAACACAGTCTTGATCCCTGTATACATGGCAGGGTTGATCCAGGACTGATCGATTCCCCAAAGGATCACCATAATTTTGAACAATGACCCTGTTATTTGGCGAAGTCCTCCCCCAGAATCGGATAAACTGCCGCAGTCTCTTGTGGCCTCATCCATTTTCTAAGTGGATTACACTTTGTAAGTCATCAGCCTAGTGAAGAGGGGGTGGAATGGGGAAAGAGGGAGGGTGGGATGTTCCAGTAAAGCTGACTTCTACCGCTCCCTCAGCATCCTCTCTGTCCTCCTTCACTGACACAGAGCCCCTCTTGGAATGCCCCTCTACCTCCACTCTGTCTTCCTCTGGGGCAGTGGCAACGACATCACGGGTACGACTCCCACCCCAGAATTCTCCTCTGCTTCCTCTCTGTCCCTCAGAGATGGCAACAGTGAAACAGATATGACCTTTCATGGAGCCTTCCTTCACCTCCTCTCTCTGACCCCACTCTGGGGCTGCGGTGACACAGACACATTCCATCCCAGGGCCCTCCATCTCCCCTCCATCCCGCTCTGGAGCGCCTTAGCAGAGGCACGACTCCCCCAGGGATCTAGGGAGACTGCAGTCTTGGTTTTCCATCCTCCTGCCTGGCCATACAAGCCTCTCTTCCCCCATCTCATCTCTGTTTGGATCCCACAGTGGCAACTGTGAGACCTTGCAGAGGCAGGTGAGGCACCAAGAGAAAGAGGCCCAGGCCTAGCCACGGGGCTGCCTTGGATGAGACAAGAGAGCTCTCCCGTGGTGGGAGAGCCTGCTTCATCCCATCGCTCTTGCAGGTAGCTTCCGACAGGGGCAGGTTTATGGCTGCAGCGGAAATGGCAGCTTCCGCAACTGGAAGGCTTATTGTGGGTGGTATGGGGGACCAGCCCCTCGCACTACAAACCTTAAAACTGCTGAGTTAATCCAGGCCTGCATGTATGCAGCCCAACCCAGTAGTTCAAGCCAAATTGACTTTGAATTATTCAAACACATTTGCTATAATTTAACTGAATGTTTGTTAACTTTCTCATTTACTCCGTGACTATAGAACCAACCAGAGTAAACTCTCTCAGTTGACTACAGGAATCTGAGTCCAAAAACTGTCGCCTAGAGAGCAAGAAGAATGAATGAATGAGTGACTGAATGTGTGACTGATGTTAAAAAACAGTACTCTTCTGATCAGATTTCTGGTTAATTCTGCATCCAGTTTAAGCTGTTGAGTCCCATCTTTTAGAAGGAAAAGACCCTGTACCTAAAATTGTTCCATTTTGCAATCATAACAAAGGAAATTCAGTGAGAGTGTTCAAGTCTGTTGTCCAGAATGGATTTGAGGGAAAAAATATCCATTATTACAGTCTGAGGGTCAGATCCTACAGTTCAACATCTTCACAAGTTTTATAAAATGCACTATTTTACTGAAGCTTCTCATTTAGTTCAGGAGGAGGAGAATGATGATTTACCAAACTTAATTATGTTGGGAACTGACTAATTAATGATTGCAAGACCCTCAAAAATAAATTGCTTAAAGAAAATGAAACTGGCATTCCAGGTGAAATAAAAATATTTACCTGCAAAATTTATAAAAACACTACTTATATAGAAAATGCATTTCTAAAATATTTGTATTTTCCATAATCTACTTTTTCTTTTTATGAAGAAAATTCTACTTTTCTAAGAATATTTGTTTTTCTCCTTGAAGTGTGCACATCTGATGAATGGAATTGATGTGTCTGAGAAAACACAAGAGTTAAGTAAAATACTATTAAGGTGTCAAATGAAAAATAAGTAGAAAGACTGGTGCACCTTATTATTATTATAACTATTACAGTAACAAAGGTAATTTTATCTTAAAAATACCAGATGTAACCCCCGAGGACATATGGAACACTTCTACATTGTTCTTTAAAAATTAATTTAAGTGTGGTGTATATGTGTGTGTACATTTTTTAAAGAATAGTTCAGAAGCATTTTCTATTGACTTTTTCCCCTTTTCAAAGTGTTTAACAATTTAAGAAATAGGAAGGAAGTGCCAAGCTGGTAAAAAATGTGGGATGTGAAAATAGTGCTTTGGCATGAGAAAATGTTACTATTAGGTTAGCAAGTTTCAAGTCCTTTAGAAAAAGAAGAACTTGTTTATTAATAAACATTTTGCCTAGTCATGCCATTTTTATTTAAATAGTTTTCAGCTTTGTCCTTGTCTTTTCATTGATCAACCCGTGGGAATTCCATTCCTTTAAATGTTCACATTTTCATTTAGTTACACAGATGGAATGAAACTTTCATTAAGAAATGATTTTACAAAGGTATTTATTTCACATTGGAGCAGACCAAAGGGGTGTTTAAAGAGAGATATTTATTTCACAGGTTGTATGAAACTTTTCATTAAGAAAAGACTTTACAAAGGAATTTTTTTTACACTGGAGCAGACAAAGGGGTGTTTAAGGAGGGGGTCCCTCTCTAAGCCAGCTACCCACCTGTGTCATGGGTACCACACTTAAGAAGGAGAAACAGATTCATCCTGGAGAAGATGCTCTCAGCAGGCCTCCTTCCTTCCAGCCATCCTACCAAACAAGCTAAAGGAAAATGTCTCCCGGTACCAACGTCCAGTCCAGGAGGAGGCCTTGCAGGGTCACTGGTAGGTGCCCTCTACTTGTCCTGATCAAATCCACCAGGTGAGCCCAAAACTCTTCCTTCCATACAAAAGGAACGGACAATGATTTATATATATATATGCAAAAGCACTTGCTAGAGGCCCTCTCTATTTGAGCATAATGTCTGCCATGGTCAGAGCCCTAAATATGCATGCAGCTGGCTTTACCCAATCACTCTGTGATCACTGATTTAAAGAATCAGTTAGAGTTGCCTCATTGCATTTTTGCCCTACATTTTACAGCTCTGCTAGATTGCAGAAGTCTCCTCTTTTGCCTATCTTTATAAAATTTCAATCTTTGAACTGTATCATTGTTCTGAGATTTGTTTTAGTGATGAAATCTCCAGAGTCCTAACTGTAGTGAGTCTTGTTTAGGCTCTGGTAGGTTAAAGCTAATAAACACTTCCCTGTCCTTAAGCTCATAGTGGGCAGGGATTGTCACTGTTTATTGTCATATTGTACTTTCCCAAGTGCCTAGTACAGTGCTCTGCACAGACTAAGCACTTAATAAATACAGTTGAATGAACGAATGATTAGCTTGTATCTACCCCAGCTACTTAACACAGTGCCTGGCACACAGTAAGTACCTAACAAATGCCATTAAAAATAATAATAAGCCAGCTTCTTTCTCTGACACATTTGAGTCTATTGTAACCTTTTGAGGATCTTCTCTTAGATTTAGTCCATTTGTTCTCAGGAACAAGTCAAACTCCTGTACAAAATTCATCCAGACTGAAGAAACATTTACAGTCTTGGGATTGTGAATCTTCACTTAAAATCAAGCTAGTCACTGCATGTCTTATTAAACAACTTGTTTGCTTCTAGGGTTAAGAATGTATTTTTGATCCACAAAAATACTCATTTCCTCTGCTGCTTTCTGTTGGCTCGACCTCCATTTCCTATGTCATCTTTGCAGCCTTCCCTTATGAAAAGGTACTAAGCAAAAAGTATCATCCCAGTTGTTATCGTCCACTTTCCCTTTTCTGCTTTTGTTCCCAAAGGAAGTCTGTGTGGTGACCCAACACGTGAGCTCTACCAGTCGGGTCTGGTCTATGCATGTGACAGTCATCGCTTTCTGTACACACTGTTCTCTGGTTCCAAACTCGTCCAGTATGTGATGAGTGGTGTGCTTTAAATCCCGAAGCATGGCAGGGAGGGTCAGCTGTCTTGTAAAGGGCAGTCACACAGGAGGTAGTTTGTCAGGAAGCCGCAGCTGTCGGTTGTTTCTAGTCATAAGTCAACTGGGAGACACATTTAAAGGCACCCAAGCAGGTGGTAGGAAAATCCACATCTGCTTAGGTCAAACCAAAAATTCTGGTATGAGTTCCAGGTAAAGCTTAAATTGTTGGAGCATGTACCCTTTCCCCAACCACCTTTTGATTTGTGTGAAAATATAGCTGAGGACATTTGGGATGAAAAACACCTCTGTCTGTATTTTTCTGGCTTTCCTCCATGCAGATAAGGCTGTTTGTTTTTCATTAAGTGGACATTAATCGTGAGTCTTTCAAATATGCTACATTTCTTCTAAGGAGCTCAATTCAATTCTGATCTTCTCAAAATTCCTGTAAATTAATTAGCAAATACTATAGGTGTTTCCCCTGGGAAATGGCAGATGGTAGCCAAACACACTTCAGGTAGATCTAGTTTTATTTCCAGAAAAGCTTCTTCTTGCATAAGAATGTGTTTGTGCAACAATCCCAAACTCCTTTAGCCATTTAAATGCTTACCTAAAAAGTTTAAAAATGTTGGATTGAGGAGTTACTGTTTAAACATGTGCGAATTGTGGTCTTTTGAATCTGTTGATAGCTTGGTTATGCATCCAGAGCAAGGCAAGAACTATTAAGTCCCTTGTTTCATTTGCCAGATTGATTCTGTGCATACCCTCCAAGAAACTTTGTAAAATTTTTAATAATCCTTATTACCAATCAATATGGCTGCGATTGAAAGCAGAACCTTTCAAGGACTGACAGATCAAAAAAAAAATAAGTTATCTCTCTTCTAACATTGAAACATTGAAAAGCAGAATGGCCTAATGGATAGAACGTGGGCCTGGGAGTCAGAAGGAACTGGGTTCTGATCCCTGCTCTGCCACTTCTCTGCTCTGAGACCTTGGGCAAGTCACTTAACCTCTCTGTGCCTCAGTTATCTCATCTGTAAAATGGGGATTAAGATTGTGAGCCCTGTGTGGGATAGGGACTGTGTCCAACCTGATTACCTTATATCTACCCCATCACTTAGCAGAGTGCCTGGCCCATGGTAAACACTTAACAAATACTATAAAAAAGTTTTTTTAAAACCAGATCAAGTTTCCAGGAGAGGTTGTGGTTTCTAGAAGAGACACCCATCTTCTGGTATGGTGTAGGAGATGGAGTCCAAAGACAGGAAGGTGGTTAAGTGTCTTTCCAGCCCTACTTTTCTAACTTGGGAAGCAAAGTTAGCAGAAAGCCCCTCACAACCCAAGATCAGAGCTAGGCTATAATAAATACTTTGTGATAGTGATCCAAAGCAGAAAATGGATCAGAAATATAATGATGATGATAATAAAAATGTTATTTGTTAAGCATTTACTATGCACCAGGCACTGTATGAAGCAATGGGGTGGATACAAGCAAATCGGGTTGGACTCAGTCCTTGTCCCACATGGGGCTCACAGTCTCAATCCCCATTTTACAGATGAAGTAACCAAGGCACAGAGAAGTGAAGTGACTTGCCCGAGGTCGCAGAGCAGACAAGTGGCAAAGCTGGGATTAGAACTCTTGACCTTCTGACTTCCAGGCCCATGGTCTATCCTCTATGCCATGCTGCTTCTCCACTAAGACCATTGATGGGAATGAAGTAGGGTGGCTATGAATTTGGGATTCTGCATTGCCACCTGTAAACCTCCTAAACTCTAAATTCCTTGTGGGCAGGGATTGGGTCTACTAACTCTATTGTACTGTACTTTCTCAAGCATTTAGTTCAGTGAGCAATAAGTGCTCAGTAAATACCGCCAATTGATGTGTCCCTCATTCCTACCCTACTCTTTCTCCTCCCTTCCCTCTGTTTTCCACCTTTTTCTCTTTCCCCCTCATATATATCTCTGCCCATCTCTCCTCTTTCACTGTCTTTTTAGCCCTGCCAACAGGAGACACCCCCACCCCCAACCCACTTTGAAATGCCTCAACCATGTCCACCTTAAAAAAAAGCATAGATGAGAGGTTTCAGTGGCACATGTATTTAGAAGACTTTCTGATGCCTGTGTCACTTCTTTATCTACATGTCCACTTTCACTTTAGAGTACTGTACAGCAACCAGATCTTTTGGGGCCCAGGATTAAATAATTTTCTAGGACAAGACCAAAGGTCCAAGGAAATATAGGTGTGGAAAAGGCAGGGAAATGAGACAGAGGCAGGAAGAAGACAAGAATATAGTTTTTGAATGATCTTTTGTGTCAAGAAGTTATTGAGAGGTCTTAACTTGGACCCCAACCAACTCGATCAATCAATCAATCAATCAATCAATAATATGAATGCCTATTGTGTGCAGAGCACTATATTAAGCACTTGGAAAAGAACCAAAGAGTTGGAAGACATGATCCCTACGCTCAAGGAGTATTCATTCTAGTGGAGAAGACAGATACTTAAATTACTGATGGGACAGTTAATTAAATACATAAGATTTGTATATAACTACTAGGAATCATAAGTTCGCTTGAGAGGACCTAAGAATGTGAGATGGAATGTAATGAGATGAGAGAGTAGATTAATAGATAAGTATATAGATAGATTGAATGAATGAAAGTAGATAAGTAAGAGGGAGAGAGCTGACGGAATACTTTAAATCCAGTCAGTTACAGTGGATTTTGTTTATCTTGTGAACAATTTGCCAAAGTGCCTCAGAAAATATTCAGAGGAGGTAGAAGAATAGAAAGACTGAGTAGCAAAACACACATACACAAGTGAAAGCAGGAGAGATAGATATGAGTCACACAGACACAAGCACAGGCAAACAAGGAGAGACACCGAGAAACTCAGGAAATCATATACTCACCCAAACGTGGTCATACGGATACACACAAGCTCACACAAGCATATGAGAAGCAATGGGGCCTGGTGGAAAGATCATCGGCATAAGAGCCAGAAGACCTGAGTTTCAGTTCCAACTCTGCCACTTGTCTGTTATGTGACCTTGGGCAAATCACTAATTTCTGTGTGCCTCAATTATCTGTAAAATGGGGATTAAGGCTGTAAACCCTATGTGGGAAAGACACTATGTCCAATCTAATTAGCTTGTATCTGTCCCAGTGCTTCTCACAGTACCTGGCACATAGTAAGCACTTAAATACAAATATAAAAAATGCACCATTTCCACAAAGACAAAGACCAAATATACATCCCCACCCACAGACGTGCTTAACACAGAGCTCAGCAGCAGCAGTGGGAAAAGGTGACAAACAACAGTAGCACAGTGACAAGGGAGCCACCTTGTCTGTCTGCCCAGAGGCCCCACCACACCTTGTTTGATGCTTATTTACCTATTAAAACTTTTCCAAGATGTGGGGAAACTGCTACCCGTTTTTTTCTTCTTGCTGACCCACTTGTGTCGGAGGGGAAAATGTGACGGCTTATTCTAATATGGAGGGCCCAGTGACCTAGGGTGGATAAACACAGGGACTATAAGGGCTACAGCCCAGAGCTTTGGGCTGAGGGGGTCATATACCCCAAGAGAGTTAAACTGGCCCTGCCTCAACCATCTTCTCTGAGCACCCTCAGAGCACCCTCAGGGGAGCCGGGTGCTGAGACAGCAGCAGCCGGCAAGGGGAGCAGATGGGCCCCAGTGTGGCCACGCCTTAAGCTCCACAAGCAGAAGGGAGAACAGAGCTGAATAGAGCCGGTCTGTCACCCTTCCTCCCCTTGGAGTTCTTGGCAAGCAAGTCAAAAGGGGAGGAGTTCCTCTTAGCCTTGGGCCAGGGAACAGGTTGGGAATTGGGGATTTTCTACCTTGCAAGTTCAGTGCTCTGTGCACCTCTGCACCTGCCAACTCACCAGCCGGATGGGGCACATCCCAGGCTGGGCCAGGCCCACACCCCAAAAGCCTGGTTGTCCCTCTCAGCTACCTTTTGTAACTCCCACTGTGGCCACCCCTCTCCGTTCCCTGAAGCATGGACCCATTGCAGCCCAGGACCCCTGAAGCTGCAGGGTGGGGATGGAGTGACATGGTGGTTTCTCTCTCTGGTCTCCCTGTCCAAACTGGCCTCACCCCCTGCCCCTTCTTCTTACTGATGCTTTAGGGAGTCCAGGAAGCAATGGCTGGAAGGAACCCCCGGAGCTGGGAAGGGACAGTGGTAGCCAAGGGATGAGTTTTAGAAAAGGGAGTGGGGCAGGTGTGGAATATGGGGGGATGGGAGATGTATGGGGAGTCAGCATAGCAGGTGGGTGGTATGGGGGTGAGGGGCTGCAAAGGAACTGCAAGGACAAAGGTTAAAGGACACGGTGACTGGAGGGGGAAGATGGAGGAGGAAGGGAAGGTAGGGTTAGGGTTAGGTAAATTTAAATATATATATATATATATAAGCTTTCCTGGGCAACAGGTGACTGCGGCAGGGTGGATTTACATTATCTCTGACAGCACCAGCAGGCAAAGATAATAATAATCATTATGGTACTTGTTAAGCACTTACTATGTGCCAAGCACTGTTCTAAGCACTGGGGTAGGTAGATACAAGTCAATCAGATTGGACACAGTCCTAGTCTCTCATGGGGCTCACACTTTTAATACTCATTTTTCAGATGAAGCAAGTGTAGCACAGAGACGTCAAGTGACTTAGCCCAAGATCACAAAGCAGAGAAGTGGCAGAGCCAGGATTCGAACCCAAGTCCTTCTGACCTCCAGGCCCATGCTCTATCCACTACACCATGCTGCTTTTCACAAGGGTTCAACCCTGTTAATTAAACTTGTCTGGAAACTTCCCAGTTCAAACTTGCTAGCCCTGTACTATTTTTCCAGTTCCGTAACTAGTTAAAACAATGTAGAAAAAAGGATTTATAGGGCTTTAGTCCAGCAGCCATTCTGTTTGGCTTGCACAGTTTGCATCGACTCAGCCCAGATTTATTACAGCCATCTTTTCCCCCCTTCTAGCCACCTCCTCCTGCTCCTCATGTCACTTGACTGAGAGCCCAAGAATCTGCCTGCAGTAAATACATCCAATGTCTCCTGGGTCTCCCACCCCCACACCATATTAATTCCCACAAACCCATCCTAGATAATGATGGGAGTCCCCCCTCAGGGACAGCAAATGAGCCTTGCAAATTCAGGATCAGGAAAGTGTGCCAAGCAATGGATAATAGGGCTAGTGGTCTGGGCAGTGTTTCTCATACTCCCTCACCCTTCATATTATGTTTCCCCGGGGCTCAGAGTGTAATAAGCGAGGTAGGTGGAAGGGGTTGTAGCACATTGCTAAGCGGATGTGCAGTCTTCATCCACATTACCCAGCTACAGGAAGAACCAAAGCTAGAATCCAAGTCTCCTGATTCTCAGACCTGTGCTCTTGAGTTATCCAGAGGGACTAGGATAAGGGGGAGAGCATATTGAAATTTCTTTTCGACAAACCAGGTTAGATTCCTTTTGAGTCCAACCAGGGTTTTGGAGACCCGAGGACAAAGGGGAAATAGTTTACATGCACTGCACTGTGGTCTATAGGATAGAGCACAGGGCTGTGGGTCAAAAGGACTGGGTTCTAATCCTGATTCCGTCACGTGTCTGCCGTGTGACCTTGGGCAAGTCACTTCACTTCTCTCTGCCTCAGTTACCGCATCCATAAAATGGGGATTAAGACTGTGAGCCCAACATGGGACAGGGACTGTGTCCAACCCGATTAGCTCGTATATATCCCAGAGTTTAGTATAGTGCCTGACATATAGTAAGTGCTTAACAAATACCACAGAAATAAATGCTCAAAGCAGCAGCATGTCTTAATGGAAAGAGTACGGTCCTGGGAGTCAGAGGACTGGGGTTCTACTACTAATTTTGCCACTTGCCTGCTGGGTGACCTTGGGCAAGTAATTTAACTTCTCTGGGTCTCAGTTTCCTCATCTGTAAAATGGGGATTAAATTCTACTCCCGCCTAGCTTGCCATGCATTTCCACCCTGTTTCCGCCCTGATTATCTTATATCTACTCCAGCACTTAGTACAGTGCTTGGCACATAATAAGCATTTAAGCTCTTGTGGGCAGGGAATGTTTATCATTGTATTGTACTTTCACAAGTGCTTAGTACAGTGCTCTGCACACACTGAGTGCTCAATAAACATGGTTGAATGAATGAACTAGTACCAAAAAAAAAGGTGTGCTGTTTTATTTCTCCCCAGAGACAATTATACTTTTGGTGATTTGTTCATTCATTAAATTTGGAGGGACAAGCTTAGCTTAAGCATGTGACCCCAAATGACAGAATCCTGACTGAAGTGTTTCTGAGAAAATACAATGAAATCACTTTTAAACCAATCGTTAAGAACTCCAAATGTAAAGTGCTTCCTCAACGTTTCCTTGACAGTGTGGGAACTATATATTTACAAATCTTAAACAGGCTATTTTTTACAAAATTTTATGAAGGTTTAAGAAACAGTTCCAAAAGAAAATTAGACTATCATTTAGGAGGCCTAGATTTAGGGGTAAGCAGACCTGGTGGTCACTTCACACTGCCATTTCTGGGCTAGTTCCTACCCCTCCCCATTCCTGTCCACACTGCTTTCCCTACCCTCCATGGCATATGTCACTCTTAGCAAGCCAATAATTTATTAGTATTTAAAAACACTGACTTTTTGTTAAAGACACACACACACAGAGCTTCTCCATTTCAGTGCCAAATATGAATATCAACTTTGGTGGGAGAGTCATGAAATATAATTCCAACATTACCTGCCTGCCAACCCTACCCAATTTCTACTAACTTGGCCCTTTCATAAAATGCACGTACAAAATTCTCCTATAACGAAGCAGAGTTGCCTCGTGGGAAGAGCACTGGCCCGGGAATCAGAGGAACTAAGTTCTAATTCCAGCTTTTCCACTTGTCTGCTGTGTGACTTTGGGCAAGTCACTTAACTTCTCTGTGCCTCAGTTATCTCATCTGTAAAATGAGGATTTAATACCTGTTCGACTTTCTGCTTGGACTGTAAGTCCCTTGTGAGATAGGGATTGTGTTCAACCTGATGTCTTTGTATCTACTACAATTCTTGGCACAAAGTAAGTGCTTTAAAATATAATTATAGTTATTAGTAGTAGTAGTGGTAGAAGTACTATTACAATCTTGCAAACCCCCTTGTTAAGGAATATTCACTCTCCAGGACTCACGCATTCCAACATTACACTTGAGACCAAGCAGTTTTCTCCCATACTTTGTTTGGCACGTTATATCCAAACATTCTCTAATTCCCTAACAACATTCTACCCAAAATGCTTAATGTAGATATGTGCTACAGCAGCACAAAATGTATAGTTGGATGTGATGATTCAGCTTCATTTCATGGAAAATCATTTCATTTAAGCTAGAAAAAATGTAATTGGGTATATATATATATATATGTCCTTAAGTTAACATTTTATTCTCACCATGGTTTATCATTTTTATCCCTTTTAATGTTTTTTGTGTAATATAATACAGGCTTTTGCCAGTGATTGAACCATTTTTTCCTCAAATTGTCACACTGATAGGGCCTTGAAGGTACTTTATTACTATAATCCATTTTTACTGTTTACAGCTCATATTTACCAAAGTGTTAAAATCATTTTTTATCACAACATTTACTCATTTCATATCTGGGCTATCAAACTGCAAAAATGCATCTTCATTAAAAAAGTCTTTATTACAAAAAAAGAATCCATATTTTTATTATTCCTATCAACCCACTCTATAATTTAATAAACTATTTACAGAAATCTTCACAGAGAACTCCCAAATATAGCAGAGTTTTCCATCAGCTCTAGATAAGGCTGTTTTTACTGCACTTTGTTCCAGCCTTTGTTTGGGTAGTCACTGTCTTTTCCTAACACCGGGGATGTACAAGGGAATCATCTGAAAGAGTGAAAACGTTATGATCCATGGAAAGTAATCCAATCCAAGGAAGAAAGAGTGAGTTTCAGCTCAATAGTCCAATTTCCCCCCATCTTTTTTCAGATAAAATTTGATAGACTGCTGTTTGATTTTAAATATCCAGAATTTCATATTTTATTTAATGGTTAAGCAATAATTACCTCATAGACTTCTGGAATATTTAAGTACACTACTGAAGCTAAATGTGATATGTTCTTTACTGATTCAGTATAGTAAATAAGGAGCCAAGCTTCAGATGACGCTTGAAATGAATCCTAGGGGGAGAAAAAAATTCTAATCAAGCATGTCATAAGGTCAAACAATGATCTTTTGTCTGGTGCCTGTTTTAAAATACTAAAGAAATAAGCAATCATTAGCTTATTATGCCTATGGACACATCGACATTCAAATCTTGAGTCAGTGTAGCAGGATCATTAGTCACTGGAGGCATTAAAATTTGAATAGAGTTCTTTCTTTCAAACTTTTTTCTCAGAAACATTCTGGGAATTCACAGTTTGTATTCAAAAGGAAAACTAACAGAGCTGTTGTTCCCGTATACACAAAATGAGTCAGGGGTAACGATGTTCTGCCAAGTTTAGAAGGGGCAGATGTGTATGCTTCCACCTTTTCTCTATGGATATTCAAAGTAGCGTAAACTTAATAATAATAAAAAAATTGTGGCATTTGTTAAATACGTACTATGCACCAACACTGTGCTAAGTGCTGGGGTCAATACAATACAATACTCAGTTCTAATCAGATCAGATCTTCATTCCACACGTGGCTTACAGTTTAGCAGGTAAAGAGAACCGATCTTGAATCTCCATTTTACCTTTAAGGAAACTGAGGTACAGAGAAGTTAAGTGACTTACCCAAAGTCACCCAGCAGGCAAATGGCAGAGCTAGGTGTAGAACCCAAGTCTCTTGACTGCCAGGCCTGTACTCAGGTTAAGCCACACTGCTTCTCCAGAGTTGTTTATCTGGATCTCCTGAGGCCCTGACAAGGCCTAGAGTTTAAATGGGAGCCATATCTTATTCCCAAATAGTTCCCACTTAGTGTAATAATAATAATAATATTGGTATTTGTTAAGCGTTTACTATGTGCAGAGCACTGTTCTAAGCGCTGGGGTAGATACAGGGTAATCAGGTTGTCCCACACGAGGCTTACAGTCTTAATCCCCATTTTACAGATGAGGTAACGGAGGCACAGAGAAGTTAAGTGACTTGCCCACAGTCACACAGCTGACAAGCGGCGGAGCCGGGATTCAAACCCATGACCTATGACTCCCAAGCCCAGGCTCTTTCCTGGGAATTACCTAAGTTGCTTATCCCAAGGGTTGGGATCCCTTGATCCCTCTTAATTTTCCAGTAAACTCCTGGCTCTGCCTAGACATTAAATTTGGAACTACTCTGTTCTCTCTCCAGTATGAAATGGGCTATTTCTTGAGATTTCTTCAGGACAAAACTACTTTATTGACCTGATTAAAGGGGCCGATAAATCACCTAACTAGAACACAAAATCTGAACAGCTATTACCTGGCTCAGAGCACCCCAGTCATTAGGCATGGACTAATGCCTAATTAGTTATAATGGGAGGCACTTGAAGACCTCCCTGCTTCTCCCCAAAACCTTGATTATCCCTAACCCGACCTTTGGGTGACTGCAGCAAAGTTATGGGTAATTATAATTAATTATAGTTAATATTAACATGTAATTAATATCTCTTGTGGATACGAGTAAGGAACTAACGACAGTTTCTTGCTAAATGTCTGCCATCAAACCCCATTCCTCTTTTACTGAGTGAAAGGACATGGAGTGCTGATCTATATCTCTCAGGTAAAAACTTTAAAATTCAAGAGGCTCAGTTTCGGACTGAGTATTAGCATCGCCTCACGGGAATCCTCTTTTATTTTTATGTATTCGTTAAGCACTTACTGTTTACCAGATATTGTACTAAGCGCTGAGGCAGATACAAGCTAATCAGATTGGATGTAGTTCATGTCCCACATGGACCTCACAGTCTTTTTCCCCATTTTAGAGATAAGGTAACGGAGGCACAGAGAAGTTAAATAATTTGCTCCAGATTACACAGCAGACAAGTGGTGTAGCCGGGATGAGAATCCAGGTCATTTTGACTCCCAGGCCCATGTTATATCCACTAGACTACACTGTTTCTTAATTGCTGTGGTCAGATAAATAGACCAGTGGATAGTCTGGGAGAGCCATTTGGGTTTGGGTTCAAAGTACAGTAGTGGTTGTCGAAGTAGCATTTATTGAGCACCCACTTAGTGCGGAGCGCTGTACTAGGGACTTGGGAACTGCAGAATCAGTGGCAATTCTCTGCCCGTAAGGAGTTTAATGGGGGAGACAAACATGAAAATATTTGTAACTAGAGTAGTCAAAATACATAATAATAATAATGATGCTATTATTATTATGGTGTTTGTTAAGTGCTTACTACATAATAACCACTTTTCTGAGAGCTGAGGTAGATACTTGTTAAGTAGGCTAAACACAGTGCCTGTCCCACATGGGGCTCACAGTCTAAATTTCATTGTCATGTATAAATGAGAACCAAGAAGAGTGGACATAAGTATATAAATATAAATATACGTATGTATAGAGAAGTAGCATGTTCTAGTTGATAGAGCACAAGCCTGGGAGTCAGAAGTGCCTGGGTTCTAATCCCAGTTCTGTCACTTTTCATCTGGGTGACCTTGGGTAAATCACTTAATTTCTCTCTGCCTCAGTAACCTCATCTGTAAAATGGGGATTAAAACTGTGAGCCCCGTGTGCGACAAGGACTGTGTCCCACTTGATTGTCTCTATCTGTTGCTGAATTGTACACTCCAATTGCTTAATACAGTGCTCTGCACATAGTAAGCGCTCAATAAATACTATTGAATGAATGAATTAGCTCTTATCTACCCCAGTGCTTAGTACAGTACCCCGTACATAGTAAGCCTTTTTGTCTTTTCCTGTCCAGTCGTCCCTGACCCATAGCGACACCATGGACACATCTCTCCCAGAACGCCCCCGCTCCATCTGCCATCGTTCTGGTAGTGGATCCATAAAGTTTTCTTTGTAAAAATACGGAAGTGGTTTACCATTGCCTCCATCCATAAGTCCTTAATACTATTAAAAAAAATAATCCTAGAGTTAGTGGGAGGAATGATATGGCTCAGGGTGTATCCATACAGATCTTTACTGGCTACCATCCTTGAGGAGGAGCAGGACAATCAGAAGTTACCACCCTTACTCTTAGAATACTGGGAAGGTTATGGCTGTTTGTCCTGAGGACGACCTTTCTGTTAGCGGTGGGGACAGGACAACTGTCTCTTCCTAGTAGTTATTTTTTGTTATTGCTGAATTGTGTCTTGTCGATTCCCACTCTCTTTTTCCTCTCTCCTCTTGTAAATTGGGGACTGCATTTGAATTAGTGCCCATTTTCCTAGTTTTAGCTTATGGCTACAAATATTAATAATAATTATAATAATAATAATGATCCCTCTAGGCAGAATATCCATCAATTGGTTGAGTAGTTGCATATTATAACCATCATTATTATTCTGCTTTTGTTCCTTTGGGTAGAAAACCAAAAATGGCCCACTGTTAATTCTTGCTCTCAGATCCCATAACTGTAGATTCTTCCTTTGTTTGCAAATTTTACAGAGCAAAAAACTATTTGAATTCTTGATGTGGAAAGAAACAGGAAGCTAATTGCTTCATCAGCTTTGGTCTCCAGTCCCTTGCTGAATCATGAAGCATGTAAGACAACTGTAAGAACAGCTTGTGTGGCTGTTTCTGACTTTTCCCCCAGTAAAGAAAAATCTCACTTAGTAAAATTGAAATAACTAAGTCTAAACTCAAATATCTTGTACTCAGATGAAATAAATATTACATAGTTAAAAAAAGATTTTTTTTAATTTGCCAATGATGGTCACTAAAAAGACGAGAACTGCTGAGGGACCTCAAATTGGAAATTAGGTAGAAAAAGACTACTGCACGTGACATTTTTTCATCATCGTGAGCACCATAAAACTCATATTGAAAAGATCTCTCCTAATTTTATATACTGCCTAAGTCATTTAGCTTAATGTTTAAATTGACTTTTGGTTTCTATTAGCTGATATAGTCCAGAAGTAGAGAATCCTTAATCAGTATAGTAGAGAGACTGTGTACTTCAAATTCAATAATAACTTGGATTACAGTCCACTTCTGAGTGACAGGTTTGGCAGTTGGGGATGCTGTTGTTGAGAATGTAATCAATCCATTAGTCATATTTATTGAGCTCTTACTGAAAGAGAGCACTGTTCTCCTTGGGACAGTACAATATAACAGAGTTGGTAGACATGTTCTCTGCCCTCAGTGCTTAGTACAGTGCCTGGCTCAATTTAAGTGATTAACAAGTGCCATTATTATTATTATTATTCTTAGGGGAGAGAGACATTAAAATAAATTATGGAAATGTGCATGAGTGCTGTGGGGCTGAGAGTGTACAAATAAATGGTACAAATCTCAGTGCAAGGGTTTCACAGAGTGGGAGGGATTAGGGGAAATGACGGCTTAATCCGGGAAGGCCTCTTCATTCAATAGTGTTTATTGAGCACTTACTATGTGCAGAGCACTGTACTAACCGTTTGGAATGTACAATTCAGCAACAGATAGAGACAATTCCTGCCAAATGATGGGCTTACAGTCTAATCGGGGGAGACAGACGGACAAAAACAAGACAACATAATCACGATAAATAGAATCAAGTGAAGGAGATGGGGTTTTAATAAGGCTTTAAAGTTGGGGAGAGCAGTGGTCTGTTGGATATGGAGAGGGGAGGGATTACCAGGCTAGAGGCAGGGTATGGGCAAGGAGTCAGCAGTGAGATATATGAGGTTGAGGTAGGATGGGAGCGCATCCAGTGTAAAGCAGGAATTGGAACCGGGGGTGGGGAACTGGGGAACAGAGTGTCAAGTCCCTACAGGGATCACTCTTGTTTCTGCGGCCACTTCCACATTTGAACTGCTGGGGCTGAAACTCCCAAGATCCACTCCGCTTTCTGGGTCCTCTGAGGCCCTCAAGCAGTTTAGACTCTAGAGAAGAAATGAAAGTGTTAGAGCCTGGGCATCTCCATGGCAGGCCTAGAAATGATACAGGCGACAGTGATGAAGGCATGATCATAGACCAGAGCGCTAACCAGGAATGACCTAGGGAATGTGTCCGTTTATTATTTTAATGTACTCTCCGTGGCTTAGTAGAGAAGCAGCGTGGCTTAGTGGAAAAAGCATGGGCTTGGGAGTCAGAGAATGCGGGTTCTAAAACTGCTCAGCCACATGTCTGCTGTGGGACCTTGGGCAAGCTATTTAACCTCTATGTGCCTCAGTTACCTCATCTGTAAAATGAGGATTAAGACTGTGAGCCCCACGTGGGACAACCTGATTACCTTGTATCTATCCCAGCGCTTAGAAGAGCCCTTGGCAAATAGTAAGGGCTTAACAAATACTACAATTATTATTATTATTATTATTTCAGTGCTTTGCACACAGTAAGTGCTCGATAAATATGATTGAATGAATAGCATACCACCTCCTTGTTCATCTGCTGGGAATTGCTGATGTTAACAAAATGTAGTAGGTCAATTTACAGAAACCGACTTCTCAAACAGGATCCCTATGTCCCAGTGCTCTGTCCCGTGACTGGTGGAGTGAAAAGAGTCTGGAACCTCAATCGTTTGACAGACATCTCAGCTCATCTGAGCAGGGAATGTATCTTTTGCTTCCTTTGCACTTCCCAAATGCTTAGACAGTGCATACCCCTCAGTAGGTGTTTTGTAAATACCAATAGTACTAGTAATAACATTTATTGAGCTCCCACTTGGTGTAGTGGACTGTAGTAGGTGCTTGGGAAGTACAGAAGAACACTCTTCTCCCTCTACTTCCTCTACCACCCCCCCTTCACCTCTCCGCAGCTTAACCCTCTTTTCCCCCCATTTCCCTCTGCTCCTCCTCCTCTCCCTTCTCATCCCCTCAGCACTGTGTACTCGTCTGCTCAACTGTATATATTTATTACCCTATTTATTTTGTGAATGAAATGTACATCACCTTGATTCTATTTAGTTGCCATTGTTTTTACGAGATGTTCTTCCCCTTGACTCTATTTATTGCCATTGTTCTTGTCTGTCCGTCTCCCCTGATTAGACCGTAAGCCCGTCAAACGGCAGGGACTGTCTCTATCTGTTGCCGACTTGTTCATTCCAAGCGCTTAGTACAGTGCTCTGCACATAGTAAGCGCTCAATAAATACTATTGAATGAATGAATGAAATTGACATGTTCCCTGCCCTTAAGGAGCTTATACTTAAGTGGGGGAGACAGACGTGTAAATCATTACCACACCTGGCAAGGCAAATAAACAGTGGAAGTATTTGCATGAATCCTAAGGATATTCCCAGAACCTTCAAGGTGGCTAGCATTCATGGTTGATGGCAGGTTCTGGAGCCACATCAAAAGTAGGACAACACTTGCCATGGCTTTGTGAGGGTAAAGGGGGGCAGCCACTCATGTTCATCAGCGGCAGGAGGGGAGAAGGGATATTTGGGCAAGGTGGTGGGTGTTCACCCCCCACCCTGATATAAAATTCATCAGGCTGGTGCCCAGCAGATGTTGCCCTTTGATTTTGAGTATACGTCACCAGCTGGGGGGGCAGTACTAGGAGACAATCAGTCGATTAATGGTATTTACTGAGTGCTTACTATGTGCAGAGCACTGTACCAAAGACTTGGGAGGGACCAATACGATAGAGCCAGTAGAAACATCACTGCCCGGAAGGAGCTTACAGTCTAGTGGGAAAGACGGTGCTAAGAACAGAACAGGGTGAGGACCGTATCAGTCAATCAGTGGTATTTATTGAGTTCTATGTGCAGAGGACTGTACTGAACATTTCAGAGAGCCCGAAACAACAGTGTTAGCAGATACATTTCCCACCTACAATGAGCTTACAGCCTAGCCGGGGAGAGACAAACATTAATATAAATAAGTAATCCAGGCTGAGTTTAAATGTGCTGGTACAGACCGGCCCCTAACTTAAGGAATAATACTCTGTTCAAAACCAGGAAATTGGAGAATTTACCCATAGAACCTTGAATCAGTTTGAGATTGTCACTGTCATGGGTCTAACCAGCTTGGCCTTATATTTTCTTTGTTACCTTTGTTACCTTATATTTCCTTTGTTTTTTCTTCAATGGATTATTCATCAACAGATCAAACACTCTTCTCTCCAGCTCATGAAGGCTGCTACATGAAGCTCCAAGAACTCCAAGAGGCTGCACTGATGCAGATTCATATTATTTTGCAGAAGTTCATTGCCCTTACATGCAACTGAGACTATTCTGGAAAATCTGAAGCAACAAATGTCCTAGTTTCTAAATCATCCGGTGCCCAGTTTCAGGTGGAGGATCCCACGGCCCAGCCTCAGGGCACCATGGTGAACTGTGGGGAAAGAACATTTTCTCACTTAATAATCCCCAGCTTCATAAGATTCATTCATTCAATCATTTTTATTGAGTGTTTACTCTGTGCACAGCACTGTACTAAGCTCTTGGGTGAGTATGATATGGCAATAAATGAACACATTCCCTGCCCACAGCGAGCTTATCGTCACGATTGCCTAGGATATTTTAGAGCCATATCTTGGTTTGGGCAAGTTGTGGGTTGTTGTTTTTATTGGGGTTTTTTCTCATTTCTGTCCTTTTTGATAGATAGTTACAGGTAGAGCCAAATTAAGATACCCGTGGGTCCCAAGGCTACTCAGTTTTGGAGCACCTCTCCACGGCTCTTGAAGTCATCATGTCATGTCCCTCCTCCCTGTTGACCTGAAGCCACAGTCAGAGATGCTTCAGTGCCCTTTTCCTCTCTCCAAAGCTCCAGAACGCGCTCCCTTTTTGTCTCTGCCGAACTCCAGTCCCCATCAGCAAATGGGAGGGGGCATTTTTCAGTCAGGAATGGGCCAGGTCTCAGAAAGCAGCCAAATCCAATCCAATCACTATTTGGCTTGTGCACCCTGCTGTGAGGACCCCCACTCTGACCTTAGTATCAGATTTGAGGCAGGAGGAAGAGTGAGGTAGGGTGAACAAGTGTCCAAAGAGCAAGATTTAATACTCAGCATAAGAAACTAAATGAAAATTTAGCTCCAGCTCCATTCTCCACCCACCCAGGCTGCTCCTGGGGTTGGAGCTGAGCTTTATGTGCTCAAGTCCATATTGTCTCTCGCACCCATTCCTTCATCAGCCACCCTCTCCTTCACAGAGTGGAGAAATTAAAGATGACTGGCATGAATGCATAGCAAGGGAAAGGGCCAGGTGTTGGGGACAGTAGGCTGTCCTGCCCTAACATCAAGCGTGTGTGATGGCCATTTTGGAAAGACTGGTTAGGGAACCATCTTAGCAATTGTCCAAGCATTGGCAAAGTCGGTCAGGTCGGGATACTTGTAATTACTGTCCAAAGTGGCGGCTTCTCAAGTCTCATGTCTCTGGAAGCTATCTGACATCCCCCCTCAGTCCTTGGCTGCAGCCCCACTAAAACCCCGCACTGATCAAGTCCTGGTCAAAAGGAGAATGGACTGGAATTTAGCATCACCTGACATGGGAGAGGGCCACTCAATACTCTACCTTCTTGTTTACCACTAAGATGTCTTCAGTAGCCTTATAAAATAAAATTAAATGCCTCTCTGCTCAGTCGGCCAGAATTCCATTTGATTTCATTTCCCTTTCAAAATGAAGGGACTGTGAGCTTATTGTGGGAAAGGAATATGTCTCTCTGTGGTTGTATTACACTCCTCCAACTGCTTAGTACAGTGCTTTGCACGTAGTAAGCACTCAATAAATTCGATTGAATGAAGTATAGTAGAGCCAGTTAACCAACCATGGGGATTGCAAAAAAGGGGGAAAGGCTTACATTCAAATTTCAGATTGCCTAGAGGTGACTAAATAGGTCTCCCCCTCCCCGCCCCCCAGGAAAGCTTTATATAGGAGGAAGAACTTAATTCCATCATATTTTTGTTCAAAGATGGGGAGCACCTGCAATTAAATCTTCTCCTGGGCCTAGGTGAGGTTCAGAGATCTCCAATCATGAATGGTTTTTACTGCAAAGTTCAGCTGGGTGTCTGTTATTTGTATCAGAGATACAAGTTGTGAAGACATTGAATCTTTTCAAAAATCCCCAATTGGTGAACTTCCCCAAAATCAGCTATTTAATGCAGCTCTGCCAGGGTGCACTTTAACAATTCAGTCCTTTATGTTCTTTGTGTGGGGGAGAAGCTTCCTTCTTGGTAAGTGCTCAGCTTACTTTTGGCAAAGTTCAATTCATATTTTTATTTTCTCCCCCATCTTAATAACCATTATTTAATTTATCCGATGGTTGAAAATGCTAAGCAAGTCGACCCATCAGTGATGTCCTAGTCTACTCGATATCCATTTTGAAGCTAGATCTCTTTTTAGTCAAGAAACCTAAATATACTTTTAGAAGTTTAATTCAAAGGGCAAACAGTTATCTGCCATTATTTAAAGTGCAATAAACATAATATTTAATTCAGTGATATGAAGAAGCTGTTATACTTTGACAGCACTATTAAATGGCATATCTGCATTCAAAATTTTGAAGTAATTATGTTAACTGATAGCATTTATCAGTGCCTTAGCTAAAATTGGTATATTATTTATTTACTATTGGTATTTAAAATGAAGATTATGGAAGGCTGAAACACAATCTTTTGTAGTACTTTAAAAAAGTACCTAGGAATAAGCTCCTTGATTTGGTATGTGACAAGAATCAATGTAAACATGTTTGCTGTGTTTATCAAGAGAAAAAGAAGGATGCTGGAGCTCAATACAAGATCCCTCTCTATCACTAATACTAGATTTATTGAGCCCAAACTATGTGCTAGACTAAAAATTTATATGGGATTTCTGCATAGTCACACTGATGGGCTGTCTTAGGTAAAATCAACCATGACCTATTGTTTATAAAGCCATCTCATTTGCTTAAAGGGGCGGACGGTTACAGTGCAGAGTTATATATGTTGAGCTGTGTTAGAATATAGAGGCTTTTGATGTTTCAGTGACACCTGAAAATATACATGACTTTAATACTGAATTATTGCCACAGTTTCTTTCAGAAATTAAGTAGTGCAGGTATTTAATGACTGCAGCACTTCTGTTTCATTTCAGCACTACAGTGCTATACTGATTTTTAAAAAAATTTAGAAAGCATTGAAATAACAGGTGTTCATAAAACCTTTGGAAGGAATCATTTTGAATTTTTAAATAATCTTTATTTTATGAGCATTACTATTTTAATGTCATGCTTGCCAAATACAAATGTTTTTAATCAAAGCCTCTTAATTCGTGAAGTTAAATATTACATATACTTTTCTTACATATTCAATTAAAAATGAACTTTTTTCAGGATTACGGCTTTGTTAATGAAGGAATGGTAAGTTATGCATTTTTAAAATTTTATTTCCCTCTTCCTTGTCCTTTGCTCCAGTGAAATGTACCTCAGTGCTTGAAATCCCTTAAGTAACTGCACTATTTAGAGGCAGAAATGGATCTTGTTCGATTTGTATCTATGCTGTAAGCAAATGACTTGCCCAAGCACTATAAAAGCATTTACTGAAGTCTGCTCTTTAAAATTTAAAAATAGTAATCAGTTGTTGAAAAATGATTTCAGAATGTTTAAAAGATATTCCATATTCTTTATATAGATTTTTAATTGATTCACAAAAGATCCTATTCCTGCAAATTTGGGGACAAAAAACGTCTTTCAATTTAGCTAAAACTCATAGAATGATAGAAAAAAATTTTATTATGGTATTTGTCAAGTGCTTATGACGTGCCAGGCACTCTATTAAGCAGTGTACTTAGATATAAGATGATCAGGGTGGACACCATCCAAAACATTATAGATACATTCTTTGACTTCCCAAAATGCAAAATCTCCATTAATTTTTGTGGTGTCTCAAAACCCAAAGAGGTTATAAAAGCTGTTTCCAGGGCATCAAGCATCTAAATAATTTCTAAGTGTACTAAGGAGACTCCCAGAAGGCCAGAAACCTTTGTTCCATCCATTTGGAATTTTCTAATGCAACACTGGAAGCTGGAAAAAATGTGTCGATCATTGGTTTAACAATCCAAGTGGTCTGTCGTTCTTTCAGAGTTGCCTTCAACAAGACATGCTGGGCCAGGCTTTTGAAGATGCTTTTGAGGTAATGCAGCAACATTCAGATGGTGGGCTTCAGTATTCTGCAGGTAAAAATAAGGAAACCTATACTTAGCACTTTGGTATTTCAAATGGTTCTGGTCACAGTTCTCTTCTGTGGGAAAATAGGAGAACTGAGTTCCAATACCTCTGCTAATGTAGGACTGAAAAATGAATGGTAGATGCTCAATCACTGTCAGCAAACTAAAGTAGGAGAGCACTCACCTAAACTAGAAAAAAAAAGAAGCAAGAGCATTTTTGCAAAGCCATCTTTGCCACTATTACATAACAATATGGAGCAAAATAAGACCTTAAGCCATATCATCATGGCTCAGACTTATGGCTTCTACTTATGGCCCAGTATATTGTCCATAACAGCGACAACAGGATGCTTAGGGGAACAGTACAGTGGTTTGTTCTTCCTGGTTAAGAAGAGCCACTTAACATCCCTAACTTTGCTTTTAACAACCCATCTTGGACTTATCATCTATTATTTTTTCAAATCCTTCTTGAACCTCCTGGTAAGTTTGCTTGCACAACTTCCTATGATAATGGAATTCCATATACTTATCATCCATGGCATAAATACATTTTTTCTTATGTTTACCACATTTAAATTTCAGTGGGTATTTCCTGGTCTTGGGGCATTTAGTGAACAACAGTCTGTGTTTATCCTGCCTACATCATTCAGGATTTTAGATTTCAATCAATCAACTCTATTTATCGAGCACTTACTGCATGCAGAGCACAGTACTAAGTGCTTGGTAGAGTACAGAAAAAGAGAGTCGGTAGTCATGTTCCCTGCCCACAAGGAGCTTACAGTCTAGCTATTTCTCCAGGCCAACATAATTGAGCAATGAAATTCACCTCCTTCTTTCATTCCTCCTGATCAACTGCCTCAATTCTTTGACCTGGAAGCTGACTGTTTTGGTGTATGCTCTGTAGTAAAAAAAACCAAAACACTGATTCCTTGATCAAATGTAGCTACCTTTAAGTGGACAAGAAAGGGGCATTTTTGACTGAGAACTGTGGGGTATATTACTATGTGATTTTGGTAAGAAAATCACGTGGAACGTTTTGTGGAAGTCTTCCCAAGTCTTCTCAAACCTGCAGTATTTCACCAGGAGCATCCTTGATCCCTTTCTTGTGCCAGAGTCGGTCTGATTCCCACCCAGATAACATAGGCACCATTTCTGAACCACGAAACCTGGCCACAGGAATCGAGGCAGGCTGAGCTGAATGCTTAAAATAAAACACCGCGAACATATCCACATCTGGAATTATTCATACCAGGCAGGGGGCAGAGCAGTTAAAAATCTGGCTGTCTAGTATGAAACTGGACACCAGGTTGCCTTAGTCATATCTTAGCCATATTCTTAGATACAGAAGAGAGGCTGCCAGTTAATCTAGAAAAGAGTATCTAGACAGCTTAAATCTTAGCCACTGGAAAAGGAGCAGCATGGCCTAGTGGAAAGAGCATGGGCCTAGGAGTCAGAGTACCTGGGTTCTAATTCTGGCCATATTTGTTTGTATTTTTGGTTGCATATATATGCTTTACATTTAAGGATTCATTTCTGTGCATATTATCTCTCTCTGTTGTATATATTTTATTTGTATAATCTCTACATGTTCATTTTAATATTCTATTATTAATGAACTTCTAAGAGTTTTTCCTATGATTTGCTTCAACTAGAAAATTTCTAAATTATACTCTGGAGATACTTTCAATTGAGATGTCAATATTTAGAATTATGCTTTTATTTTCTGATTTCTTACCAAAATTTTGACTTCAGAACAGGCCGTTTTAGTTATATTGGAAATCTCTTCCATTGCTTGCAGTGAAAAATTTCTTTTTTTTGGTGATTGTCTCCTTTGTCATCACTATTAAGTGGATGCAAGTCCTGTACTAATAATTTGCTTGGCTATTTGTTTCACCCTTCACACTTCCTCAAAGAATTCTGTTTACATTTAACAGAAAATTTTCAAGTTCATTTTGTGCATGATTTTTTTCATTTGTCAATTAGATTATAAAAGTTACTTGACTTTCATCAACCATTATCCTCATGTCAGAGCAAATCCCAACTGCTTTGGAACCCCACTTGCAGAAGAACCAGGATATAATTGGAGAACCATAATAGTAAGTAGAATTTATCTTGTCCTCATCCCTCAGCCATTTACCAGGCAAGATTTCTATTGGTGTCCGAATTTTAGTATTTGTGACAGCTTGCCAGTTTGTTGAATGTTGGCAATTTACATCAATCAGTCAATCAATTGTGTATATTGAGTGCTTACTGTGTGCAGAGCACTGTATTAAGCATTGGGAGAGTGCAATATAACAGAGTTAGTAGACAATGTAGACAAGTAACACTTACTTTGGGCCAAGCACTGTTCTAAGAGCTGAATACACTATTCAGTCGTATTTATTGAGCGCTTACTATGTGCAAAGCACTGTACTAAGAGCTTCGGAAGTACAATTCAGCAACGGGTTCACAGTCTAGAAAACTGGACTAGACTACAGTCTACTTAGCATCTCTAGGGAAAGTGCATGTTTTTGATAGGAGTTAAAGCTTCTGCTTCTGTTAATTTCATGATGGAAAAGAGCAGAGTTGCTGGGAGAATTGTTTTGTTTAACAAAACAGGGTTTCCCTTTCCTTAAGTGTTGTTGTAAAGTCTCCCAGAAATACTTTTAAGATTCCAGTATCCATCTCCCTGAGGGCAAGGGAGACTGGTGTCCCTTCCCTTCCACCACTGGCATGGAAGTGAGCAATCCTATGTAGTATTGTTGATCTGAGCTGCCTTGGGGCTGAGCCCTAAAAGGTTAGTTTGGTTGTGTGGAGTGGGGAGAAATCAGCAAGCACATTGGAAAACAATTCTGCCACTAAAAAAGCCAGTGACTCTGTATTTTATCTACTGTGAAACTGTTGGTACAACTGGCTGGTATGGGAGAATCAGGTACACCAAACTGCGGAACTTGTGCGCCAGAAGCCAATTTGTTCATATCCTGGCTGCAAACTGAGTAAGAAAATATCCCTCCCAATTATCTGTGTTAAATAACTGGTTAAGATCAATTTACGTATTACATACAATTTTTTCTTAAATTCCTTTAGAATAGTGCTACAGACTTCTATTTTGAGGGAAACTTCCATCATAGTCCACAAAACATTTCAGAAAACCAGGTAATACATCCTGTCTCCCAGCAAAAGGGAGGAAGAGGTAAGTTAATGTACCACTATATGACCTGAATAGTTCATTAGATTTTCTCAGAGCTCTCCTTGATGAGATTGTTCATTATGTTTTCTAAGAGATTTTCATATATTCTTTCCTGTTTATGGATTAACTTCTTATTGTTTCCCTCTCCCAATACACAACTCCAAATCCTGGTCTTCTATCTAAATCGGCAAAGTATGTTTCTCTTGAGGATAATAGCATTTAACAAATGATGTTGAGAAGTTCTTTGGGGATTCTTGAATTGAATGGTGAATCATACAAGAGTGTATATTCTTTCCCAGAGACAATTTGTTCACTAGAACAGCTGCTCATTCCACATTGCCTCACTCCCCCAAAATCTACAGTGGCTACTCATCCATCTCCATGTCAAACAGAAACTCCTTACCATTGGCTTTAGGGTACTCAATCAGCTCTCCTCCTCCTACCCTACTTCTGCTGATTTCGTACTAGAATCCAATCCCCAGGCTTTGCTCCTCTAATGCCAAACTACTCTCTGTGCCCCGATCTTGTCTTTTTCATTCAATCGTCTTTATTGATCACTTACTATGTGCAGAGCACTGTACTAAGCACTTGAAATGTACAATTGGCAACAGATAGAGACAATCGCTGCCCAACAACGGGCTCACAGTCTAAACGGGGGAGACACAACAAAACAAAACAAGTAGACAGGCATCAATAGCTGTTGGGAACAGTAAACAAGCACAGAAGAATCTTCTGCCTGAAGAACTAAACAGTAGAATAATTCTCTGAATTCAAAGGAGACTGGTTACCTTTTAAGACAAAGGACAGTTTAAAATATTGGCTCCTTTGCTGCCCAAAACAGCCTTACTGACTTCAACCCAATTTTGCAAGAGGGCCTTCCTTTCAAGCAAGAATGTAGTTGACAGCCCAAATCAAACCTAGACATGCTATGTTCAGTTCTGTAAGAGTTCTTAAAAATGGGACTGGAACCATTCAAAACAGTAGTAGATTCCCAAGTGTCAAGAATCCCTATAGAGTGGATTTAGTGCAAGGGTCCAGGGGAGCATGGATAGGGATGTCACACGTCTTGTTGTGTTTCGAAAAGACCCCAAATGATTTTTTTATTGTTTTGTGGATTTGACTAGAAGCAGTGTGTCCTAGAGGATAGAGCACTGGCCTGGGAGTCAGAAGGACCTGGGTTCTAATCGCGGCTCTACCACTTAATGTTGGTATTTGTTAAGTGCTTACTATGTGCCGAGCACTGTTCTAAGCGCTGGGGTAGACACAGGGGAATCAGGTTGTCCCACGTGGGGCTCACAGCCTTAATCCCCATTTTACAGATGAGGTAACTGAGGCACCGAGAAGTGAAGTAACTTGCCCAAAGTCACACATCTGACAAGTGGCCGAGCCAGGATTCAAACCCATGACCTCTGACTCCAAAGCCTGTGCTCTTTCCACTGAGCCACGTACCACTTGTCACTGTGTGACTTGGGCAAGCCACTTAACTTCTCTGTGCCTCAGTCATCTCATCTGTAAAATGATGATTAAGACTGTGAGCCCCATGTGGGACCATGGACTGTGTCCATCCTGATTTTCTTGTATCTATCTCAGCACTTAATAGAGTACCTGGTACATAGTAAGTGCTTAACAAATACCATAAAAAAAACTAAGAGTATGGCCACCTCTGAACTTGGTGGTTCAGGGAGCAGAAAACCCCAATCTGAATATGTGTGGCTACCTCTGACCAAGACTGACTGTTAGTGATGTAACAGAGCTGGATGATGCAGTCAGGATGGTGGAGATCCACATCTTGGGGGTGGAGTGTCACCTGCCTGGAAGGCAAGAAGAGGAAGCAGAAGGAAAGCCAAGTCACCTGAATTAACTGAACTGATGTCAAATAAAATGGGAAGGAAAAAGACTGGAGGGCTTCCAGCTTCATTGTCTAAAGATCTTGACTTCTTGATTCGTGTTATACCCAGCCTTGAAGACGCTGGGATGTTTCTCTTCCCAATGCCATCCACTTCCAGCCTCCCGCCAACTGATGGTATAAGAGACAGCTCTCATTCTTTTTATGCTCCACAAACCCCTCCACCTCTAAAGGTTTAGATTTTGCCAAAACCTGCTCCTTCCCACACTGAGCCTTGACCCTGGTCTCTCTCTATCTTGGCTGTCCAATGTCTGGATCCTGACTCCCTGAAGTTGGGATGGTTCAGGATCTAAACCATCTGCTGTGTGACCTTGGGAAAGTTACTTAACTTCTCTGTGCCTCAGTTACCTCATGTGCAAAATGGGGATTAAGACTGTGAGCCCCATGTGGGACAGGGGTTGTGTCCACCCTGATTAGCTTCTACCCAAGCATTTAGGACAGTGCTTGACATACAGTAGAGTGATGTAGTGACATATCTGCTCTCCCTCCTTCTTGGACTGTGAGTCCCATGCCTGTGTCTGATCTGGTCACCTTGCAACTACCCCAGCATTTAGAACAGTGCTTGACATGTAGTAAGAGTTTAATACCATAAAAAAAACCTATCAGTTTAATTCATGGCCTTGTTTTGCCCCACTAGGTAGAAAGAAACTCCGTCTGTTTGAATATCTCTATGAATCTTTATCTGATCCTGAAATGGCAGAGTGTATCCAGTGGGTAGATCAGCCGAGGGGAGTGTTCCAGTTTGTTTCGAAAAACAAAGAGAAGCTTGCAGAGCTCTGGGGGAAGAAAAAGGGCAACCGCAAGACAATGACTTACCAGAAAATGGCCCGAGCCCTGAGGAACTATGGGAGAACTGGGGAAATCATTAAAATCCGGAGAAAGCTGACCTACCAGTTCAGTGACGTTGTCTTACAAAGACTCTCACCACCTTACTTCCTGGGGAAAGAAATTATCTACACGCCGTGTATTCCATCTGACCAAGAGTACATCAACTTAAATAACTGGACCTGCAACTATAGTTACATGAACAACAGTGACCTTGAGCTGAACCATGCAGACAACTAAATATCCTGGGCAGAAAGCGTTTCAGAAAAGCTTAAGAACTCTCCTCTCAAAGCACAGAGCTCTTTGAAGAAAAAGGAAATTCCATTTATAATGGCCCTAAATATTTAATTAATGCTATGTCCTGCAAATAATCGGCATAGAAGACTCATCGAATGATTCTGCTAAGAGACTAAGAGAATGAGAAACACTGAAAGCTGGTAGAGTTTTGAATATACTTATGCCTAGCCAAGCTTGTTCCACTATACTATCTTTGTGTTCCTTTTGCCATCGCTCTGTTTAAAGTTCAAAAAAAAATACAATATCTGTAATTGGTTTAAAAATTGATTATTTTCTTAATATCGCTTTCCCTTTGAGCACTCTGATTATAATCTTCATATCATTTAAAGCTAATGATTTCAATAAAATCACCAATGAAAGAATTAGAAAATGTGCGTTATAAAACGTTAAGCTAAAAAGTGTAAACTACAGTCAAAATATTACTGATCAATTATGAGCTCAAAGCCCCACCTATAATAGACAACCTGCCCTTCTTCTGCTCCCAGCAACTCAGGAAGTGGGCCTGTTCTCCCTCCAAACTCAGTGACATGTGACCCTCAAGCCCCAGATTCCTCTGCGGTTTGTGTGTCACAGAAGGGAGGGAGATTATGAAGAGGGGGAAATGGACTAGGGAAAGGACTCTCAGTGGCTGGCACAGTCTCAGCTCTTTCAAGTGTTCTTGCTTCCTAATAATAATAATAATGTTGGCATTTGTTAAGTGCTTACTATGTGCTGAGCACTGTTCTAAGCGCAGGAGCACTGTTATAAAGCAGGCGTAACAAAGGAGAGTGCCATCCAGTCACAGGGGTTTGTCAGTGTAGTTTAGTCACTAGATACAAAATGACCTGGGTGGCCACTACTGTTTAATCCATTTCTTCAACTTACTGTTACAAAAAACATTTTGCCCTAAGGCTCTGCTTATCACCTCTAGCACCATCATTTCTGGGTGGGGGTATGTGTACCTCTCTCAATCCATGATGTGATTGGAGTTTTAAAAATCTATAAAGTTTACCCTTAAGTTCAGTGGCATTTTTTGAGCTCACCCCAAGTTGGGTTCTTCCAGGAGTAGTGTAAAGAAGTCCCCCCCTTGGCAGTTTGGACTGAGAGCAGAGCCAGAAATTTCAACTGCTGGGTTTGAATCAGAGCATCGAGGAGAACATCTCCATCCTGTGAGCTACGATCCCGAGAGCTGGAGGGTTAGTTAGGGCACAGGATCTTCTCTCACACCCTTCACTGGTGTGATCACAGAGGTAAGTTAGGGGAAGCAGTGTGGTCTAGTGGAAAGAGCACAGGCCTGGGAATCAAGAAACCTGGGTTCTAACTCCAGCTTTGCCGCTTTCTTGCCTTGTGACCTTGGCACAAGGTCTCAGGCCCAGTTTCTTCATCTGTAAAATGGGAATTCAATACTTGTTCTTCCTCCTAATTAGACCATGAGCCCCAGGTGAGAAAGTGAGTGCATCCAGCCTGATTATCTTCTATCTATTGCAGCATTCAGTCCAGTGCCTCTCTCCAGTCCCTCCCTCCTCCAGCTCCTTCTTTGAATCTCCCACCTTTCCCAGTAGTACCTCAGGAGGAAATCTGCCTCTTCTCAAAACCTATCCCCTCCTCCTTCACCTCTGACTCAAACCCCTTAGATCTTATCAAAATGCTTGCTTCCTCCTTTCCTCCCTCTCTGACTACCATCTTCTATGGTTCACTCTCCAATGGCTTCTTCTCCACTGTTTTCAAACATGCCCATGTAACCACTTACTTTTGTTTCCCCCTACTCTCCTCTTCCTCTCTTATCATTGCTTCCCTTGCTTCCTTGTCCGTAGATGAAAGGCCCCTTTCCCATCACAGTGGTCAAGAAAGAGATACTAATGGGTTCCACTGTGAACCTTTTGGAAAATGGGATAAAACTCTTGAAATCATGAACATCACAGCTAAAATGAGCTATCTGGCCACTGTACTAGTGAAGATGGGGAAGAAGCAGCCTTGGCTGACTCTTTCTCCCTGTTTTCTTTCCTTTTCCTGCTTCTCCCCAGCTGCCATCCAGGTCACACAGGTTCTAATATGAGTCACAGGCTGCATACCACAGATTTGCACTAGGAGTTTCTAGAAATTTGGCTGTGGGAGATTGTAGTAGGGTGAAGAACCCTGTCCCTTTAAGGTCCCTAATTATCCTTAGCTGTGCCTGTGAGTGAATTTAAGGCTAAAAGACAGCAGCTGGGGTGGAGAGTTTTGTTTCAAGGCAGTAGGGAGATTTTCTTTTGATCAGGCTGAAGAGTCTCCTCACCTCCTGAAGAGAAGTCTTCTCCTCTTCACCAACTGGAAAGCCAAAAGTAAGAAGCCTGGGCCTTTGAGAAGGTATTGCTACCCTAGATATATGTCTGTGTGTGGTTTTTTTAAAATATGGTATTTAAGTTCTCGGTGCCAGGCACTGTTCTGAGTGCTGGAGTAGATACAAAGTAGTCAGGTTGGTGAGAGTCCATGTCCCACATGGGGTTTATAGTCTTAATCTCTACAGATGAGGTAGCTGATGTACAGAAACTTGCCCTCAGCAGAAAAGTGGTAGAGCTGGGATTAGAGCTCAGATCCTTCTGACTCCCAGGCCTATGTTCCAGCCAATAGCCCATACTGCTTTGTATTCTGTGGTGGAGAATATGACAGGCCTTTTCTCCACAAGGCCAGCTATAACTATGTCCTTGCTAAAGGCAAGGGGCACCAGGTAGGAGTCTTTCTCTGGGTTTCTACCTAGGCCTTTTTGGGCCTTCTTTAGAATGAACAATACCAATGCTTCTATTTCACCAAGATTATGAAGTGGGGGAAATGCACTAGGGATAGGGCTCTCAGTGGCTGCCACAGTCTCAGCTCTTTCAAGTGTCCTTGCTTCCTGAATAAAGCAGGTGTAAACAAAAGAGAGTGCCAACCAGTCACAGGGGTTTGTCAGTGTAGTTTAGTCACTAGATACAAAATGATCTGGGTGGCCACCACCTTTTAATCTGTTTCTTCAGCTTGCTGTTACAAAAAACATTTTGCCCTAAGGCTCTGGTTACCCCCTCTAGCAGTGTCATTTCTGGGTGTGGGTATATGTAGTTCTATCAATCCATGATGTGATTTGAGTTTAAAAAAAATCTATAAAGTTTACCCTAAACTGCAGATTTGAATGCCACTGCAGCAGTTTTCACAGTTAACGTTATGTCCTTGAGAATAAGGACTTCTTGAATTCAACATGCAAATTAGCAGAGTTGGCATACTCTCAACAAGACTGCAGCAGTGGCAATTTGTCATCCAAAAGGTTGGTGGGGGGGGGGGAACTCTACGGCTTCCAGACAACAGAGTCATCTTCAAGCCATAGACAAACTCGGCAAATGGGATCGGTTGAGAGTCAGGGTTGTTAACTGTCTGTCGACCCACAGGCGTGCCTGCCATGTCAGTAATATCTGTTGCTGAAAGCACTGGAGAAGCTGTGCCTCTCTCCACAGCTAACACTGAAAGGGCTGTAAATTCATAGACGCCTGTAGAAATGAGCAAAAATGGCCATATCTTTAAAGCCTGTAAAAATACGAGCACATTTAGATCAGTGGTACCCAAACAAGGAGCAACCGAAGATCTTCCAGCAGCTTGGCCTAGTAGGGGCCTGGGAATCAAAAGAACTAGGGTTTTAATCCTGGTTCTGCCACTTGTCTGCTGTGTGACCTGGGCAAGTCACTTAACTTCTCTTTGCCTCAGTTACCTCATCTGTAAAATGGGGATTAAGACTGTGAACCCCATGTGGAACAGGGTCAGCCCAACCTGATTAACTTGTATCTAGCCCGGCGCTTAGAACAGTGCTTGTCACGTAGTAAGCATTTAACAAATACCATTATTATTATTCCAGGGTTGAGCCGCTGCCAGAAAATATCAATGACCAAAATATCCACTGATTTAATCCAGTCCAATGTATGAAATCTTTATCAACCTAGTAAGGTGCATGCACTCAGCACTAATGCTCTAGCTTTATTAGAATTTGATTTTTGCCATTTTTCATGAAACCATCTTGTGACCTTTTTTGTTTTGTTTTTCAGCAACTTGTTGTGAATATAACATGGAGTCTTAAAACTGTATCCATGCTCATCTATGGCAACAGCAGTTTAGAGGGGCTACTACTTAGAGCAGTTTGAATCTGTGGATGTTGGGCAGGGATTGTCTCTGTAGCCGAAGTGTACACTCCAAGCGCTTAGTACAGTGTTCTGTACACAGTAAGCGCTCAAATACGTTTGAATGGTGGCAGTGATTTAAAGAGATACATGGCTGTCGGCAGTTTGGAGCAGCACATATTTATCCCTTTCTCAGCCGCTTCATTGGAAAGGAGATCACTGGTATCTTTGGAACTGTAAATCTTAGAATTTCTAAGCATCAAAAAAATGAGTTTTGCAAAGCTGAAGATAGTCTTTTTTTTTTAATGGGAAGGCTAGTGGTATTAGTAATAATAGCAAACACTGTGTTCAGTACACTGTATTAAGCAAAGGGAAAGAAAATTTTGGTATCTTCAGTGAAAGCTTGCTATGCAAATACTTTGGTAACTATATCTTTCAGTAATTTTTCTTTGCCTCATTACCTAGGAAAAAAGAATTAGCTTAAAAAATAGATTTTAAACATGTCAAAATGAGAATTTGACAATTTTTTCAGGTTGCATTGTTAACTTACAACTCAGAATTTTGGTGATTTAAAAAAAAAATTTAGGTCTGAATTAACCTCATTCCTTAAGTGGGCAATTTGATGGATAGCAATTAATGAAATCTTTTGTATAAAACTGCAAAGTCTTTTGGCTACTGGGGGGAATGTGTGAAAAGAAAAATGAGTTATTACCAAGAAAGAAATCCACTGAGGATAAAATACTTGAATTTCAGTCCTTAACTGGAAGTTTAGGACTCTGGAATTTAGTAGTACTATTCTTTGAACTTACGTAGAGAAATAATATGGCCTAGGGGAGAGAGCACAATAGTTAGGGGACAGAGGTTCTAATCCCTATTCTGCTACTTGCTTCCTGTGTGACCTTAAGCAAGTCACTTAACACATCTGTGCTTCAGCTGCTTCATCTGTAAAATGGGGATTAAATGCCTGTTCTCCTTGTCCCCTAGTCTGTGAACTGTGTCCTACATGGAGTTAGTTCACAAGGACTGTGATCTGGTTATCTTCTATTTACCCTAGCATTCAGTACAGTGTTTGCCACAAAGTAATAAATATCATTATTATTAGGGCCCTATTCTAGATCTATGGCTAAATAAATAACAATTTGGCAAAGGTGGGCTTGTTTGTATTTTAAACACAGTGACTCCATTATATGCCAAGAGGAAGTGCTACCAATTTGAATTTTTAACTGATATTAAAATCCTTTTTGATCACAAAAATCCATATCATTCCCTTATTCACTGATAGCTTTATTTAAACTTGAAATATTTTTGCTCCTTTCAGACACTAGCACTATCATTATAAGAGGAAATGAAATTAAATCAGTGAAGCACTAGCCCATGCAATGAAAATTAGGCTGAGGTAAAGACTTCAGGTTGACAGTGACTATAAGGGTTCTTTTGCTCTCTTGACATAAAGGAGTCTTTAAAGGTGTTCAGCATATCTCTAAAATGGCTCTTTAAAGTATTTTGCCAACTCAGAAACATGTCTATGCTGCTTATTTGAAAAGCATTTATATTTAGGGAATACATAATAGGGGATAATGAGACCTGAAATATTTCTGAGGCAAGGATGACCAATCACTTTTCCTGAAAAGCAGAAGAAATATGTCAATTTTTATATATTACATGACTAGCTTTTACAACTCATTTCATTCAGATTGAGGCCGGAAGCCTTTTTTAAAAAAATAACTCAAAGCCAAATGTTTTTAAATGAGGCATTTTCTTTGCCTAGCTTAATCAGGAGATAATTGCTTGAGTTCTGGTGCACAAAATAAGTGAAGAAGTTAGTAACACTGAGTGCATTTTTCAACCAGAAAATTTAATAAACAATATGCTGTGCTTTGAGCAAGACAGCAGAGATTTCATCTACCTAATATACTGTACTCTCCCAATCAAAAGGTATTTATTTAAGTGCTTACAGTGTGGAGCACTGTACTAAGTGCAGAAAATACAATGACCAAGTGCTTATTGGGGTACTCTGTGTACAGTAGGGTTCGATAAATACCACTGATTAACTTGCCTGTTTTTAGGAGGAAAGCTAAAGAGCAGAAGAAATGCCACTCATGATGTATTAATGCAAAAACAAATAATAGTGAGAGATGCACATGACTCACAGATTTCAATTTCTGCACTTTTTAGGGAAGCATTTCCCAAGCTAAAAATGGAAGTTTCATATCCTTTCAAAATATATTTTTTTAAATTTTGTATTCCCAATGCCAACTGACATGGGCTTGAGTTCAAACCAACCACACTCATAAAGGTCCTCTGGCTCTTAATCTGAGCATACTCAGCATAAATCAAAACTTTACAGACACTTCCTTCACTGTCAAGTGAAAGTGACACAGTGCCATCTAGAGCTTTGCTTATGCCAACCCAAACTTTGACAACTTGCTCACTTTCCCATTTACCAGTGCCATTCCAGTATATTCAAATCACATATAATGTAATTGCCTCGGCAAGCTAATTTGATAAGGAAAACAGGCCTATCTGGTGGGAAGGTGAAAAATAGCACTTCATCCTACCGATCCTCGCCTCAAGTAGCTATCTCCCATCTACTACACCAGCAGCTCACAGAAAATGTGGTGTACTAAATCAGAGTGGAAGAAACCATTATGGTCACCTCCAAACTATTTCAGGGAATTGGAGCATGTGTGTGTGTGTCTACCATCTTCAATTGTTTATTTTCCAAAATGGCTTCTTCCCCATTTCTTTCAAGCATGTACATGTATCCTCTATCCCAAGAAAACCTTCCCTCTCCCTCTGCTACCCTGCAGTTATCAAGAAGCAGCTTGGCTCAGTGGAAAGAGCACGGGTTTAGGAGTCAGAGGTGATGGGTTCCAATCCTGGCTCTGCCATCTGACAGCTGTGTGACTTTGAGCAAGTCAATTTACTTCTCTGGGCCTCAGTTACCTCATCTGTAAAATGGGGATTAAGACGTGAGCCTCACGTGGGACAGCCTATCTATCCCAGGGCTTAGCACAGTGCTCGGCACATAGTAAGCACTTAAATACCACTATTATTATTATTATTATTATTACTCCATCCCTCTCCTACTATTCCTCTCCAAACTGCCTGAGTGAGTTGTCTAAACACGCTGCCTCTACTTCTCCACCATCTCCCTCCTCCCCTGCTTGTAATCTGGCTTCCTCCCCATCCACTTTCTGGAAGTGGCCCTCTAAAAGTTCCCTAATGATTTCCTCTTGTTAAATCCACCACTACTCCATCCTAATCCTCCTTGACATTTCTGCTGCTTTTGACACTGGATACCATTCCCTTCTCCCAGAAAAATTATTCCATATTGGCTACACCTGGTTCTTCTATCTCCTTGACTGTCCCTCAGGCTCTTTGAGGGCTCCTCCTCTGCTTCCCTTCTAATTAGGGGCCGAGCTAAGTGCTCCAAGATTTAGTTCTGGATATGTTCTATTCTCCATCTACACTCACTTGGAGAACTTTTTCACTCCCACTGCTTCTACTATCTCTCTGCATATGATTCCCAAATCTACCTCTCCAGCCCTGAGTTCTCTCCTTCTCTGCAGTCTTGAATTTCCTCCTGCCTTCAGGACATCTCTACTTGGATATTCTGCTAACACCTTAGACTAAACTTATCCAAAATCAAACTCCTCATCTTTCCACCCAAACCTTGTCCTCCTCCTGATTTTTTTCCCCCCATCACTGTAGACACCACCACCATCCTCTCTGTCTCAGAAGCCCAGAAACTTGGCATTATCCTTGACTTATCTCTCTCATTCAACCTACAACTTCACCGTAATTAAATCCCGTTGGTCTTACCCTCAAAACATTGCTAAAATACACCCTTTCCTCTCTAACCTATCACTTTGATCTAAACACTGATTCTACACAGCATCTTTTCCACTCCAGTCCATACTTCACTCTACCTGAGGCCCTCTTCAAAACTGTGGTACTCTTGAAGAAAAAGATTTAACCAATCACCTTGTTAAGTATACAATAATAGATTCAAAAATTTGGACTCATGGGTCAAATTCTGTGCCATAGTAATTCAGGGAAATTCAGCCCAGACAACATGTACTCTTTTGATTCGTTGGAAGGCCAGGAAGAATGATTTGAGAATATGCAAAGTGGGAAAGATCACTTCTCCTCACCCCTTCCTTCCACCTGTCTTGTTCCCTAGTCTTCACAGCTAATAATAATGTTAATAATGATAAAAATAGTTTTCCCATGTTGGCTAGCCATCTGACCTGTGAAAACTTAGCCTGACAACAGGAAGTGAGTAGTACAAGAAAGATGGGTAGCCAGTAAAAAAAAAAAGGCTTCCTATAACTGGGTATGCTTTGCTTGGGGATATTTTAAAGCTTGACTATATTAGAGGTTTCACTTTGTTGACTAATCTTATTGTCTTTGGGGCCTTTTGTCCTTTTATTTTCAAAATGGCTAAATTCTGTGTTTAAAGTTTTGCAACCACACCTTATGCAACTAAAAGGCTACCATTTAATCTGATTTTTTTTTAATAATATTTGTGAAGCACTCTGTATGTGCCAGGCACTGTACTAACTGCTAGGGTAGATACAAATTTTTCAGGTTGGGCACAGTCCATATCCCATGTGGGGCTTACAGCCTTAATCCCCATTTTACAGTAAGGTAACCAAAGCATAGAATTTAAGTGACTTGGCCAAGATCACACTGCAAATGAGCAGTGGAGCTGATATAAAAGTCCAGATCCTCTGACTTAGGCCTGGACTCTTTCACTAGGCCAGGCTGCTTCCCCATACTACCTGAAAAATTATGCAGTACATTGGAAGGGATGTGAAAATCTAAATTATTATAATTCTTGTTTTATATTTAGTCAGCTCATCATAGAATGCATACTGTAACTTCTATATAAGGTTGGTCTACAGAATCTAAACTTGGTCTGCCACAAGCAATTAATACACATACTTTAGAGCTGCATCCTTTATTAATGGAAATCCTATAGCATTCCTGCATTTCTTGTAAGATGAATTCTTCTACCTTAAATTCTAGGATCCCTCTTCCTACTACAAATGTGCAAAATTTCATTTTTATTGATGGAATTGTGAAGTCACCATAACGTGCAAAACTTAAATCTAAAGTTTCATTTTATGGGTGAAGGTAATAGAGTTCCTCTTTATTTCTTAGAATCATACAGACCTGTGCAAACATCTTATGTCTCCATAAAAAAAACCTAATGATCTTGTACTACCCTTACATTAGTACGGTGCTTGGCACATGATGAGTGTTTAATAAATACCATGATCATTCAGTTGTACTTATTGAGCATCTCTGGTTTGCGGAGCACTGTACTAAGCACTTATACAATATAACAATAAGCAGACACATTCCCTGCCCACAGCGAGATTACTTGAGTAGGAATGGAATGCTAAAAGCAGGCGGCCTTTGGTGGGATGTTTCCAGAGGCGGATGAGGAAATGAGGCATTTCAAATCACAACAGCAGTGATGACACTCTGGCTCACCCCACAGCGTGGTGAGGAATAAGGGGCCAAGGTAATCCCGGCATGCTTCTGGGCTTGGCTTGGGGCTGTGTCCTAAAGGAGTACAGGTGGGCTATGCCCACTGGCTGCTTTTCAGTCCCCTGTAAAGTCAGGTCACTTCTCCTGATCACACCCACCAGTCAGTGGTGGCTCAATCAGTCAATCAGGCCCTGTGCCACTGCTCTAAAATGCCTGGGCCAGGCAGCTCAGCTTGGCACCAAAGAAACAAATCATTCAAATCTGAATGAGCCATCTGGCACTTATTTTACTGGTGCCCTTTTCCAAATCCTTTCACTTTACTTCCCCCTCCTGCTTGTGAGGTATTCTTCTATTTTAGAGATAAGGAAATTGAGGCCCAAGTGATAAAGGAGTTACCCAGGAAAACAAAGGGAGTTTGTGGCAGGCTACGGAATCCAAATGCAATATTATGTCTACTGCACTGAGTAATCACAAGCGGCAAACTTGCCTTCTGCCCCTTAAAAGTGAGGAGGGTGATAGTACTGTTCACAAATTGGTAAGAAGAGTCTTAATGTCACCCAGCTTTTAGGGAGGGTAATATTGATGTCACATGACTTTTTTTTTTTCTCCCTCCCCCTAAGCAGCTGCTTTTGTGCCAGTTTGGCCCTAGGTCAGTAGTGAAATAAGCTTCCATGGTAGACATCATGCTTTGAAATTGAACCTACTTTTCTATTCGCAGTCTGGCCAACCTGGAAGCAATTAAAGTTTGAATACATAGGCCTTGGGACCAGGCAGCACTTCAGGTTACTCTGCCAAGATTCCTCTGGCTGGATCATGTGTACGTAGATTTTGGAGTAACATTTTCGCATCTGCCCTTTTCTATTTATAAAGTAGTAAGTGGTTAGTTCTTAGCCTCTTTGGGTCTCAATATATCCATCTGTAAAATGCTGTCTACTTTTGTTAGTTGGAAGCTTATTTAGACATGTTTATAGAAGGTGAGGGGGCAATACAAACTCTGAGATTATCTCAATATATAAAAAAAGGATCTCAGAATTCCACGATGCCCCTGGCATTCCAGAAACTCCATGATGATCTGGCACATTGCCTAGTAACACCATATGCACCAGCCACTTCACCCTCTCTCCACCACCTTTACCTGTCCACCTTCCCCAACCCACCCCCATCTTTCCTCTCATCTGCTGTACATTGGGCAAGTCACTTAGCTTCTCTATGCCTCAGTTTCCTCATCTTCAAAATGGGGATTCAATACCTGTTTTCCTATTTCAGACTGTGAGCCCTATGTGGGACCTGATAATCTTGTATATACCCCAGTACTTGGCACGTAGCATTTAACAAACACCACACTTATTATTCCCTTCCCCATATTGAGTTTTTCAACCACTCACTCCCCGAATAACAGCACTTCAGTTTCCAGCTACAAACTCGTGCTGGATGGCAGCATAAAAATTACACACTTACTTTGGATAACCCATTTTTTGGATCTAAAGTAATCTAAACTCCCATTAAATCCCAGTATCCATTCTGAGAAAGCAAGAGTTGGGTCTCATTGGATTTAATTGTTTTTATTTGATTTGCTGCTGTTAATGCTTCCAGTAAAATACAGTTAGCAGTTCTGGCTGCATGAGTCACTTAAGAATTGCAAGGCCTAACCCTGCTCCCTTCATTGTGATTTTGTGCAACTCAACTTCTTTGGGCTTCAGTTCCCTTCTTCATAAAATAAGACTAAATAGCCTTAAATGCTACCTGGGTATTTATTATCAGTCACATTGCTTACTTAGGGTGCAGAACACTGTACTAAGCACTTGGGAGAGTACAATATTAAAGAGTTGGTAGACATGTTCCCTGCCCCCAGTGAGTATGTTTACTATTTTCTGGCTGCTGTGATGAGCTAAATGCTGATATTTTTCAGTGAATAAATTTTAAAACTGGGAGGGGAGGATTCTTAAAGCAGTATCCTCACCAAATGCCAGACATCAGAAAAAACAAATGAATTCTGCACTGCTATATATTTAGGCAACCATTTTGTTTATCGTCTGCAGTGCACAGTCTGGGTTGGCTCTGATAGCCAAACTCAGTCCAAAGCAGTCTGATCTCTTACCTTACAGCTTCAATTCCTTCTAAAATTCTTTGTCCCTCAGTAATACTTCTGCCACCCTTGCCTAATACTCCTCCTGGCTCTAACCAAAGCTTCAACAAACCTTTCTTTGGAACAACTTTTCTTGGATTTACCCCAAGCAATGACTTAAATTGTAGGACATTTTATGGTTGGGGTGGGGCTGGGGGGCCCTTCTGCACTAATTCTCTGCCAAAGTGGCAGTATAAACTTTTACCAGGACTTTTTCAGAGAGTAATGATAATAACTTTAATTGGAATTTCTGTTTTACAAATTGCTCTCATGTTCCCCTTATTTTATCCCCATTCATTTATTCTATTGTATTTACAGAGAAGCAGGATGGAGTAAGTGGATAGAGCACGAGCCTGGAAGGCAGAAGGTCATGGCTTCTAATCCTGACTCCACCACTTTTCTGCTCTGTGGCCTTGGGCATGTCACTTCACTTCTCTGGGCCTCAGTTACCTCATCTGTAAAATGGGGATTGAGAGTGTGAGTCCCACATGGTATAGGGACTGTGTCCAACTTGATTTGCTTGTATCCACCCCGGCACTTAGTACAGTGCTTGGCACATAGCGCTTCACAACTGCCATCATCAACATTTGAGTATTTACTGTGTGCCGAGCCTCAACATAGCCATGTGAGTTAGGAAGGGGTTAAGTATTTTTTTTAAGTGCCATCGAGTCATTTCTGATTCATAGCGATTCCACTGATATACCTTCTCCAGAATGTCCTGCCTGTCCTCTGCTATAAACCAAAACCTTCCTAATGGTTCTTCTGTTATCACTGTTATGGTTTCTAACCATCTAGCTGTTGCTCTGCATCTTCCACATTTTCCCTGGACTTTTCCTAGCATTAGTGTCTTCTCCAGAGAATTAGTCCCTTCTGATTATGTGTCCAAAATATGCTAAATTCCAAAGACCACTTTGGTTTAATTTGCTCAAAAATCCATTTGTCTTTTGGGCAGTCCAAGGTATTCACAGAAGGCTTACAATGGGGAAAACAGCAGAAGTGCTAACTGCTGAAGATGCATTTGATTGCATTATTGGGAGAGCTTGGATACACCTGAGTGTCCTTCATCCAGTTGTAAGGGTTGATTTGCATTCCACTAGTGAGCCATTTCTTTTGATTGGTTCCTACAGATAGAATCCCATTCTTTTGGAACATCTGCCAATCATTCAATACAGTCTGATGTGGATTTGGGTTGCTGGGGCAGAGAATCTAGGCAATTTCCCCACAAGCCTCCCAATGCTGTGTCCTGGCTCCTTGGGGGAATCCGAAACTGGGTCTCCTTAACTCATTGCTTGACCTTTCTAAAATCCATAGAACGCAGTCTTTGGAGTACAGTTTTGGAGCACCTGCTCCTTAAATCTTAGTGATTAAAGAGATGCATATCTTTAAACTCTTGCTTCCCTTATCTATAACTTATTTTAGTGTCTGTCTTCCCCAAACTCCTTGAGGGCAGGGATCATGTCTTTTAACTCTTTTGTATGCTCTCAAGTGCTTATTAAAGTGCTTTGTGCAAAGTAAGTGCTCAAGAAGTATTACTGATTGAAACCCTCTGGGAGGTTCTAGGTAATACTGTCAGCTATGTGACTTAGGGCAAGTCGCTTAACTTCTCAGTGTCTGTTATCTCATCTGTAAAATAGGGATTAAGACTGTGAGCCCCATGTGGGACAACCTGATTACCTTGTATCTTCCCCAGTGCTTAGAACAGTGCTTGGCCCATAGTAAGTGCTTAACAAATACTATCATCATCATGTTCTATTTCTACCCAGGAAAGATAAGAGTGCAGTAAGAAAAACTCCTTATCATCAGCTATAAAGTCCTCAATCTCTGTCTCCCTTCCTACTTTGCTTTGCTAATCTGTACACCTAGCCCACAACCTTCATTCACTTCTCTAAAGCTAACTAGTCACTGTACTTCACTCTCATCCATCTCACCTCTGACACTGCATGTGTCCTCTCTCTCTGGTCTGGAACCTCCCTCCACTTCATATCCAACAGATGACTCACCCCATATTCAAAGCTTTACCGAAATCTTTCAAGAGGTCCTTCCTGATTAACCCCTATTTCCCCTCCCTGTTCACCACCTCTGTGTCACGTAAGCAACTGGGTGTGTTCCCCTTAAGAACTTCGATACTTTCCCACTTCCCCTCTCTGTAATTCATTTTCATGTTGTTTACCCTCTTAGATTGTAAACTCCTTGTGGGTAGGGGTCTTGTCTACCAACTCTAATGTACAGTGCTCAATAAATACCATTTATTGAATAGCAGGTATGATAATCAGTGGGGGAAAGTAATCAATCAATGGTATTTGAGTGCTTTGTATGTCAGTATTGAGTGCTTAATACAGTAAGTGCTTAATAAATATGATTGAATTTAACAATCTTTTGCCCTCTGTTCTGTACATTGCTGATCTCCAAATATTTGTTCCACATATCCTCAGACCCTCAAGTCACCTCATTGCTTTTCTTTTGCAAAAGCAAGCTGTGGCAGTGGAAAATAGAAGCACGACGTGATGGTGCCCGTGAAGTAATCCCTATCAGATCGCATCACCATTTGCCATAGTTTTTTCCATAGAGAAACGTTACGTGAATGGGTTCCGAAAATAACGTCCACTCCCTTTAGAGTGCCAACGTCTCACTTGTGATATCTATCCCTCCCAAAATTGTTATATGAATCCTCTGCACTACTTCTTAGTCGTGGAATGTGCTCTCTCGTCTCCATGTCGCACCCAAACTTAGCCTTTGGAGTAGCGAGAGTGTGACCCAAGCGATTCTGTGACTGGGGCTACGATGGCACAGTTTCTGCCCATGACAGTAGATATCTGTGCAGCCATACTGTTTGTTCCAAGACTGGTGTAAAAGGGCAGATGCCCAAGATGCTTGGACAGGGGGACACTGAAGCAGGAAAGATGTCCAATTTCTTGACAGTCTCAATTTTGATTTGTACCCCCTCAAGATGTTGGATGGTGTAAGTCATCGCACTATATTAAATTATGTGAAAACGTTCATTCAATTGTAATAATGTTGGTATTAAGTGCTTATTATGTGCAGAGCACTGTTCTAAGCGCTGGGGTAGATACAAGGTAATCAGGCTGTCTCACGTGGGGCTCACAGTTTTAATCCCCATTTTACAGATGAGGTAACGGGCACAGAGAAGTGAAGTGACTTGCCCACAGTCACACAGCTGACAAGTGGCGGAGCGACATTCGAACCCATGACCTCTCACTCCTAAGCCCGTGCTCTTTCCACTGAGCCACGCTGCTTCTCTTGTAGTGAGTGCTAACTGCAGAGCACTGTACAAACTGCTTGGGAGAGTAAAATACAACAATAAATGGACACTTCTGCTGCATTTGAGTCTTACAGTCTAGAGATGTTACATAAAATATGAATGCATGTATAATATATAAAAATGATATATTAATGCCTGTCTCCCCGTAGACTGTGGGCTTTTTGTGGGCAGGGAATGTCTACCAACCCTGTTTTACTGGACTCTCTCAAGCACTTAAAGTGCTCTGTACACATGTAAGCACTCAATAAATATCAGTAATTATGAGGATTTTCATTAGGCATGCTGTAACTCTTACTTTGTGAAGACGCTAGCTTTAATTTTCTTAGCATCCCAGAAATGTAAACGTTTTACAGACCACAGCAAATATTAAGTAGGGTGACATTTCAGAGTGTCTCACATTGAAACCACTGCTGTGTGAGCAAATAAACTCATCCATTATGGAGGAAGCCAACATGCTGGAGACGGACTCTTGCCACTAGTAGTTTGAACTGAAAGATTTTTAGCAGGAGTGTACTGGCTGATTTAAGTTTGACTTGTCTCTTAGTCTAAACTTTAAAAGACCGAGGCCAACACCAGGAAGGACAATGGATGCAGTGCATAGGGACTATTTTCTTATTTTATTTATTTATTTTTTGCTATCCACCCAGCATCCCAAGCCAGAATTTCACGTCCTAAAATCAGGATAGACCTGGTTAGAGTTACCGCTTCTTCAGAGTCATTGGGTTTCATCACTCCAACTTTAGTTCCCAGGATGCCTCTTAAAAATTTTCATGACTCCAAAAAATGCACCCTGGGGAGAGTCATTTGGGCTGTTGAGATTAGAGCAAACATTTTCCCCCTCTCTCTGGGATGCCTAGAAGGTTAAATGACATCACCTGCTCTGTGCCTCTTTGACCAACTTCTCACCTCCCCCCACAGCCACTCCAAAAGGCCAAGATACTTTCTATGTAAACTATAAAAACTTGAATAATTACTGCATTCTAGAAGAGGATGACTAAATCAGGAATGAGAGAGGGAAGCAAGGGGTTGCCCCTATCTAAGGGAAAGAACAGTTACTGGGAACAGTGAAAATGGGTGCTTTCTGTTTGTCAATAGTGTTTTTTCTTATATGAAAATGATGGTTTCAAAGAGAAATTCATTTGCTTGGGAAAAGGAGATATTCCAGCATACTAAGCAAGATCAAGAGTTGTGTGTTCTTCCCTTGATCTGAGAGGGGCAAGAATCACACCATATTTGTTTCCCTCTTGTTCCAGTTAATAATAATAATAATAATAATGACAGTATTTGAGAAGTGCTTACTATGTACAAAGCACTGTTCTAAGCGCTGGGGGATACAAGGTGATCAAGTTGTCCCATGTGGGGCTCACAGTTTTAATCCCCATTTTCCAGATGAGGTAACTGAGGCACAGAGAAGTGAAGTGACTAAAGTCACACAGCTGGCAAGCGGCAGAGCCCGGGATTAGAACCCGTGACCTCTGACTCCCAAGCCCGGGCTCTTTCCGTTGAGCCGAGCTGCACTATATTTAAGGGTGATCTTTAATACGAAAACTTGAAGGCAGCATGCTAATTTCCACACAAAGGACAAAGTCTATTGATAGGTGGAAAGAGCAATAACCCAGGTTTAGCTCTGGTTTGGGGCTTTGGAGAATTAATCCTGACAGTGCCCCCTCCAGCTTTTCTGGTCCTGGTGTTCTAGCTCCTGCCCCTTCAGTCTGAAGATTGACGATGGCTAACAGAAGTGTATTTTCTCCTCACTAGCTTTTTAAGCAATTCAACCCACCCTCTGCTAAAATGAAGACCCCTTATTCAGGTTCACCACCATTGTCAGCAGGGAGATTGTAAATCTCTCTGGGATCGCATTGCCTTCTCCTTCAGCAACTTCACTGGTTGCCAGTTTAGTCTTTAGGAGATGGGTCTGTACTTGGGGTAGAAGATCAAGACCAGTCCTCATTCTTCAAGCCAGTTTACTCAGTTACTCTGAGCTTTGTTGCTCTGGAAGTTTCCCGAGTTTCTGGGCAAAAAATGGCAGGCTTCACTCTTCCCTCTGATTTCAGGGCTGGAATAAAAATATTGAAAAGTCTCTTTCCATACTTTTTTTTAATCTTTCGATTGCCTTGGCTAAATTGTGATACGGAAATTAGTCTACAACTAAAAGTCCTAGTGTCTCCCAAGGGGAAAAGATAGCCCCTTATATCCCCATTGAATAGTAAGCCAAAGTGACCCCAGAATTTATAGACAGATTTTACAATTTGACAAATCTGTTACAAATGGCATTAATCCTCTTTCAGGACATGTTTCTGATTCCAATTTTCATCCCCATAAATGTGAATTATCTCCACAAATGACTGTGCATTTGGAAACATTTTACTCTTTTTTTTTAAGCAATCTTTAAAATTGTTTCTAATCATCTTTGCAAAATCCTCCAGTAGGATGTGGGAAAACCCTCATCATCATGATCAATGATATTTAATGAGTATTTACTGTATGCAGAGCATGGTACTAAGCGCTTGGGAGAGAGTACAATACCACAGAGTTGGTAGACACGTTCCCGGACTACAACAAACTTACAGTCTAGAGGTGGCTCTTATTCTGTATAATGGAAGCTCTGCTCTCTGCCCAGTAGAACTGAGAGCCTGCAAAGAGACCTTCCTGGCATAGAGCATTCTTGAGATTGTGTCAGAAGGAGATCTGCAATTAGAACTGGGCTGTCTGATCCCAAGATGTTTGGGTATGTCAAAGGTCCCTCATTCAATTCCAAATCTGACCAGACTGTCTTGCATTTTATAAAAGTCTTTAAACCTTATCCGTGATATTATTCTAAGGTAACCTGAAAACACAGATAAAGGGGATGCTTGTTTTTTAAAATGAGTCCAAAAACTGAAACATCTAGCTTAATAAGGAACAGCACATTAAGTAGGTTTCTCAACCTCCAGACTAATTATTAAAATAATAATTGTGGCATCTAAGTGCCAAGCACTGTACTAAGTACTTCCCCGCATTGTTAAAAGGATTTTTGCAATAATTCAAAGTTGAAACAATAATGTAGTGATTACTTGGGGAAAAGCTGGATATTGGTAACAAAAGCCCAGAACCTTGATTGTCAATACCAAAAAGTTAATATTGACTTTGGCAGGTTTTCAGACTGAACAACCATGCTTGCCAGGATCTAATGTGAATGCCGCAATGATTATAGAAGAATATTATTTTCTACAAATCTTACCGAATTCTTTCAGACCACCCAATATATAACAGCTTCAGAACATTATATAGAGCATTCCAGTCAGTGATAGAATTTGAGTCAAAAGCAAGAAATTAGACCTGAAATCTCAAAACATATCTGATTCCTAGTCAGATAAATAATTGTACTGAATTTTAAAGACAGCTTCTTGTCTTGATTTTTCTATTAGATTGTGAATTTTACTTAGTTATAACTCATCAAGTTGATTGGCTAGGCAAAGATAAGTAAATTGAAATCATGTATTTTCAGGTGAAATTAAAATGAGAGCATTTGAGGTAAATGTAGTTGGATTCCTCTTGAAGACTTATGGAACATATTCCAGGATATAAAGAATTGGCTGGAGAGACTTCAGTCTTACAGGTATCTGGGCAGGACATAAGGTGCAGACTACTCAACCGATAGGTAGCTGTTTTTCAGGCTGCCTCAAAGTAGTTCGGAGATGTCTGACAGCTGCAGCTGTTGCGGCCCTTGTAAATGGCATTGCTCAGTGACTCAGAGTGATGTTCATGCCAAGAAATTCTATTAGTGCAACACTACCCCAGAGACACCTTGTGAGGAAATCATTTTGAGTGGTGAGAGGGTGGAGAGGGTACCTTTGCAGAGTTGAAGGGTGTGAACCCAAGAGCAGAAGTTCAACCTTTTCAATCACTGAACTGTCCAACAATATGCTCTATGACCTTGAGTGAAACTTTCCTCCAATGAATTTAGCCAAACAATATTCTCATTTCCTAATGCTTGGTGAGCTTAATATCACTGATGACAAAACCTAGCCATCATTAGCGTCGTCTTTGAAAGTTAGGGATGCCTGCTAATAAGCACTGTAGACGTGTATCTGTATTCTCAGCCCTTCTTCCAGGACAAATTAAGGAAATGTGATTAGAATTTGGAGGTGGATCTACTTGGAGGTTGTATCTTGTCTCAATTTCCTCATCTGTAAAATAGGGGTTGAATTATCAGTTCTTCCTTCTACTTAAACTGTGAGCCCCATGTGGAAAGGATCCATGTCTAACCTGATTATTTTGTATCTACTCCAGTGCATAGTTCAGTTCTTGACATCTACCTGCTTAACAAACACCACTATTATGGTTCTCAGATTTTCAAGACAGACCTTATCCCGATTAATAATTGCTTTTGAAAGCTGATACCTTACGAATCCCAAACTTCTATTTTCCCCCTTATTTTCTGAGATTAAAGTGAAATTGCAAATAATTCTTCTGAATGGTTAAAACAATTGCTGAGCAGTATACCAATCAGATTTTCTCTAGGGTGGTTCTAAGCAGTAGCAACAATTCTCTTCAAAAGGATTAAATCCTGACATTTGAAAGTATCTTTTGTTTTTTGTTGGGGGGAGATGTTAGAACCTCCTCATTGATTTCAAAGCCATCCATCAGTAGGTTCCCTTTAAACTATTTGTTCTCTTCTGCTGTATTCCACTCATGGCCCTTTCTCTTCCAAGGTAACTAATACACCCAGGACTCCCTTAATGTAGTGCTTGTGTGCCTGAAAAACCTGATGTTTTGGAAAACAGTGTTATACTAATTATAAATTTAATGGGAATGAATCCCACTAATGCTAACTATTAAGCACTTAGGGTGTGCAGAACACTGTACTAAGAACTTGGGAGAGAACAGTATTGTAAGTAGTCATGATTCCTGCCCTCAGGGAAATTACAAGGAGAGGCATGAAAATAGGGGAAGCAAGGAGTGCTGTTGTAGGGGTGAGATGTGTACCCTAGAGGGCTGGCCTCATGGAAAAAGCATGAGCCTTGGAGTCAGGGGACCTGGACTGCAATCCCATTTCTACCACTAGCCCTTGAGACTTGAAAAAGTTAAGTACTTTATTTGTGCCTAATTTTCTTCCTCGGTAAAAGGAGTTAAATAGCTGTTCTCCTTCCCCCTTATGCTTGAGTCCCATGTAGAACAGGGCCTATGCCTCCTGATTATCTTATATTTACCTCTGGGCTTAATACAGTACTTGGCAAATAGGAAATGCCTTAACTAATATCACAATTGTTTATTCTTAGGAGGGCTTTGAAGATTGGGAGAGTGCCGATCTGTCGGATACTAAGGGGGAGAGAGTTCCAGGAAGGAGGACAAGAGCAAGGGGTTGACTGTGACAGATACAATGAGTAGGTTGCTATTAGAGGGGTGAAGTGTAATGGGGTGAGCACATCATTTGCAGATACCACCAGGATTGACACTTTTCAATTATGCATTGAAATTCTTGCACATGCCTATAAATTTTTGACTAACCCAAGAGAAGAAAGCCAGCTCCAGATATCCTTGGGAAGAAGCAACAGGGGTGCCACTAAGAAAGCCAGCTATGAGAGACCAGAATTGACAAAGGGAGACAGGCTGTCTCCAGCCAATTCTGGCACTGATCTTCCTGCTTCTTTTCACTCACCCTTAACTAACTGAACCCTGAGGGGCCAGGCATCATATCTTAATCTCCCCCATGTATTTTCTTTCTCAGCACCAAATGTTCTCTGCACAACTTAAGTGCTTAATAAATGTTACTGCCTGAAAAGGTAGTATGAAATTTCGGCTTGACCTTTCACAGTTCTTCCTCCTCCCACCTTTACTATTTCTCTCCAATTCTCCACGCCTATATCACCACTGAAACTCTTTCTCTGCCGATCCCATCCTACCTCTTCCTGACAACCCACTTCCCTCTCCAGCTGCCATTCCTTCACTCCCCCAACACCCACCCCACTTCCTTGGCCCATTCTTTCACAGAAATATTTTCTATAGACTCTTCAGGGTGAACACCCTGTGGTGTTTAATCTAACCTAAGATCACAATGACACCAGCGCAGGCAAATGAAAACAGTCTTTCAATGAAGGACTTTACACATTCCAGTGTTAAGTCATTTTTACCCTTTACCTAACTTAAATGTTTCATGTTTCAGTGTGAAAAGTGCTACAGAGAAGCAATGTGGCCTAGTGGAAAGATCAAGAACCTAGGAATCAGAGGACCTGGATTTTAATCCCAGCTCTGTCACCTGTCTACTGTATGACCTTGGGTAAGTCACTTCAATTCTGAGCCTCAATTCATTCATCTGCAAAATGGGAATTAAATCCTACACCCTTCTAAGACTGAGTCCTGTGTGGGACAAGAACTGTGTCCAATCTGATTATCTTGTAACTATTCTAGAATTTAGTTCAGTGCTTGGAACATAATAAGCATGTAGCAAGTACCATAATAATAATTATACTGTATTAAAACCATTTCAGTTTGGGCTGTGCTCAGAGAACACTGAAAGCAGCTGCAAGAACTTACCGTTGTAGACTATTGCTATATTAACCCATTGCTCTCAATTTCAGGCTGATTACATCCAAATCATTTTTAGTTGAAACCCTTTTATCATTTGGAGGCTCTTTACTAAACCCTAATCCATTTTTTCATATTTCTCTACTCAGCTGTGGAAACGAGAATGAGTCCCACATAGGACAGGGACTGTGTCCAAACCAATTTGCTTGTATCCAACCCAGCGCTTAACACATAGTAAGCACTTAACAAATACCATAATTATTATTTCCAGGGCTTTCAGTAAGGCCCAAACAATGTGGGATAAAATGGAAAGATTGCTTCCCAGGTCCTAATGACTAGTTTTCTATTTATACATCTAGTATTGTGCTTTTTTTAAGCTGTAGTGCCATATTGCTTACTCATATCAGTCTGTAATCCTCTCTGACTTCTAAATCACCTTCCATGTATATCTGTTTGTTTACCGCATTAGTCTATAAAGGCCTCAAGGGTAGGTATTTGGACTTTTTCTTTTATATTTCCAAGTGACTAATTAGGTGCTCTGCTTCCAGTAGATGTTGAATAAATGCTGTTGAGTGTGGTAAGGATATAAGCAAATCATCTTCATCTTCTTTCATTTAAGACTGTAGACACTCTTACTAACTCTCTATTTACTTTCTGTTCTACTCCCCAGCTTGTGAGGAGAACATAAGGGCAGGTAAAGGACCCTTAGGATTGGGTTAGAGAAGAAAGATTTGATTTCTTCCTTTTTTTTCTCTCTCTCTCTCTCTCTCTCTCAAATTAAGACAGGGCAATTAATAAATGTCAAATAATAAATTTTTTAAAAATCCTTTGCCTGTTCAAAGCCTAACTTGGTTTTAGTGGTTCACCAAAGGTCAACAACTAATATAGATAAAAGCGAACATCCAGATTATAAAAAGAGTGAAGGAATGTAACTCAGTAAACTGATCCATCTATTAGAGATTCAGAGGCTCTGGAGTCTTACCCTGACTTTTCCACATACTGCCTGACTCTAGACCAAGGCAGTATTTTAACTGCCTTGTGTTTTAAAATCTTCATCTGGGCGTTTGTTGTAAAAGACTATTCTAAGACAATCTACAAAAGTGAAGTTACTTATTACTGACCAGTAATTTTGCTAAGAGAGCAAGACATCAATCAAGATGATGAAAAAGTGAAATAATGTGAAAGAGCACTTAATATTGTTCAGTTGACATCTTTGGAATGTAGTTCAGCAACTTCTATGAAATGGTCCTGCTATATTTATTTATTATATATTATATATACTGTAATGTATACCATATAGAGAGAGAAGCAGCATGGCTTAGTGGAAAGAGCACGGGCTTGGGAGTCAGAGGTTGTGGGTTCTAATTTCAGTTGTTAGACAAGCCTGCATTATTGTTATTAAGGGATATATGTATGTCTGTAGCTTACTTTGAATTCATTAGTGTAGATCATCTATGAACACAATCTTACCCAAGGCAGCTTCCATTTTGAACCAAATGAGCCCTCTAAAACCAACGGGGAGATTTTATTCATGGCTGGGGAAAAAAAAAAATCCCCAGAATGGCCAGACCACTGTTCTCTCCATTTTTTAAAGCCCTCCTAAATTCCCACCTTCCTCAAGAAACCTTCCTCAGTAAATGTACTAGAAAGAAATCAACTGTCCAAAGGACATAGATTTCTTCTTCCTATCTGTAAATTATTATAGTGTCTGTCTCCCCCGTAGACTGTAGCCTCCTTGAGGGCAAGAATCATGTCTATTTTACTCAATTGTGCTCTCCCACATACTCAGTATAGTGCTCTGCACATAGAAGCTCAATAAATTTTATATATATATATGAGAAGTAAGGCCCAGTGGATAGAGCACAGGGCTGGGAGGCATAAGGACCCAGGTTCTAATCCTAACTCTGTCACTTATCTGCTGTGTGAATTTGAGCAAGTCACTTCACTTCTCTGGGACTCAGTTCACCTCTAAAATGGGGATTATGACTGAGTCCCATGTGGGATGTAGACTATGTCCAAGCCGATCTACCCCAGAGCTAAGTACAGTGCCTGGCAAGTATTAAGCACGTAACAAATACCAATATTATTATTTCTAAAAATCCTTTGATAGGTACCTAGTTCTGGTGTGAAGATATTTGAAATTCAATTCCATCAATAATGGTTGAAAACTTGATGGATTCAAATCAACTAACCTAAAGAACTGTTGATAGTTCAGGTAGTAGATTAAAGTATGTCACTGGTCATATGTCACAAGAAACTCTTGATACTTCATATATCGGAATTTAAAGCATACTTACATGGGAAGGTAATTCGAGCCCCAGAATGCCTCAGAAGCTCACCTATGAGATGGAAGGTCCCAGTATATCTGGGACCAGAGTAAAGTTTAGAGAAGAAATGGAAGCACATCAAGAAGTGGTCAACTGGCACTGTGCCTCTTTTGAAATTTGATGAACATGTCAGTTTGCTTAAACACTGCCTAAAGAGTAAGACCAAATTATATTAATAACACTGATGGGTAAGCGATTGCCAGCAAAGAGTCACTTTACCTTAAAATGCCATCCCAGTAATGGGACTGAAAAGTATATTAGCACAAAGTAAGCTGAGTTTATCCTAACTGGAGTTATCTTTAGTGAACTCTTACTGTACATGTCATCAGCTATATCAAATGCACCTTATATATGTCATCAACCACATCAGATGTTGTCCCAAGCCGTCAGTCACATTTCAGTGCTTCTTTCCTGCAATGAATGAATTTCGAGTGAAACTCTAGATTCACACTTCTAAAGGTGGGGTGGAATCTGAATTTAGGATCCTTTTTGGCTGTTTTGTTTTTAATGGGGCCTCTATCCATGCATTTGAAAAGCTTTTCCTTCCTGACAGATAGAAAATACCTTGCTATCGGCTCTGTTTATGGGTTCTCATGACCCTCCTCAAGTAATTGAAAGTATAATGCCAAGTAAGCTCTCTTAGCTAATGTGCAAACCTACTGATTACTGTATCACTTCACACAGGCTGAAGGCTGGGTGATGTTTCATATTACTGCAAATCCGTCACGCTTACAAATAGATTTCAGGCTTCTCGCCAGTTTTTGACTATTCAACAGCAGATTTTTCCAGTTTGGGGATTAAAGGACTTTTTCCTGTTCTGCCATTGAATGGGAAATGCCAGTTCACTTATCAATTAACAGTATTGAACAGAGTACAATAGGAGGTTCTGGAGAACAGGACTGTGATTGGGTATTTGTACTGCGTAGAATGTGTTTTTCCTCAACCCCTTGCCCTCTCATCTACCACTCTTTTCCTTTGGCTAGGTGCAACAGGGAAGCAGCCTGGCCTAGTGGAAAGAGCATGGGCCTGGAGTCAGAGGACCTGTATCCTAATCCCTGCTCCGTCGCTTGTCTGCTGTATGCCCTGTGCCTGTTTCCTCATCTTTAAAATGGAGACTAAATTATCCTCTCTGCAATCTAGACTATAAACTCTGTGTGAGATGGGGACTGTATCCAATCTGATTATCTTGTATCTATCCCAGTACTTAGGATGGTGTCTGCCACCTAGTAAGTGCCTAACAAGTACCACTTTTTTTTTAAAAAAAAAAAAAGTCATGCTTGGACTGCCTAACCTTAATGTTTACCAAGTGTGACAAATGATAGTATTCCTCAGCAAAGTCACACTTCTTTTTTAAGAAGTGTCATTTTTCACACTTGTCAAACTGAAGGCAGGATTGTGCAGAACAATATAGTGAATCAGAGAAGAGGTAGTCATCCTTATTTTATAGATGGGAGGAAAATCAACACCCAGAAAAATAAGGTATTCATACAGGGTCAAAAAGTAAAGGACATGTAAAACTCTCAGGCTCTAGAGTACTCGTGGCTCAGTAGAAAGAGCACGGGCTTGGGAGTCAGAGGTCATGAGTTCGAATCCCAGCTCTGCCACTTGTCAGCTGTGTGACTGTGGGCAAGTCACTTCACTTCTCTGTGCCTCAGTTACCTCATCTGTAAAATGGGGATTAACTGTGAGCCTCACGTGGGACAACCTGATGACCCTGTATCTCCCCCAGCGCTTAGAACAGTGCTCGGCACATAGTAAGCGCTTAACAAACACCAGCATTATTATTATTATTATTATAGACTAGTTCTTCGGAGGCTTAACTTTCCCAAATTCAGTTGGTGATTTTTAATTGATCTTTGTAGCTTTTGCAATCATAACAGCATTCATTAGTAGGGTTTCCTTTCAAACCCCAATAGTTGGAAAAGCGTCATGTCACATGACATGTATGGACTATATATATATACTTATTCGTCTAACTTACCATGCTGGGTTGAGCATTGCAGAAATTTGATCGTTTTCTTGGCCTCTATTTTGGAGGCTGTTGTAGCTCTGTCCTTGGTGACAACATTCCAAAAATATTCAAAGTAGCTTAACAAAAGAGCAGAGCTCTAGAGATGGGATAGGATGGTTAAAAGGGCACAGATTTGTTTGTTTTTCTTATCTTACCCTAGTAAATTAGAGAATTACAGTATTTTTTTGCTCTGGAAACTGAAGGTATGTTTAAATATCTAGTTGAGCTTTTTGAACTGCTTCAAAAACCCTCTGTCACAAAGAAAATCTTACAAAATTGAAGGCCCCCAAGGGTGCAGTGGTGTCCAATCTTCTGTATGGCCAGGAAACCTTGACCTAATACAGCACGTCTGCCTCTCAAGGAGTTTCAGCTATGTACCTTACCAGGCATATTTCACATCAAATGGCAAGACGACATTTGCAAAGGGGATCTGTCACCCAGTTCACCCAAAGTTGTAATAATATTTATTTAGCACCTACTGTATGTAATCAAAGTAATGGTAATCAGGGAAGATCTGTTGGAGGAGGAGATGGGATTTTACTAGGGCTTTGAAGGTGGGAAGGGCTTAGATCTGGTGGATGTGCGGGGAAAAGGAGTTCCAGATCCTGGGGATAACCTGAGCAAATAGTGTTGTTAATATGGTGGGCAATATGAGAGGGCGTATAGCTGGGAAGTGGGCTTGGAAGGAGTAGAGAGTACAAGTAGGGGCGTATAGAGGGCTTGAGTGGCAGATAAAAAAAGACGGAAAGAGCTGAAAGAGCATCTTGAAGCCAGTGGTGAGAAGTCTTTCCTTAATCATGAGCATTGAGCAGGGAAGTAGCAGGGCCTAGTGGAAGTCAGGAGACCTGGATTTAAGTCCCAGCTCTGCTGCTCGCCTTCTATGTGACCTTGGGCAAGTCCCTTCACCTCTCTGGGCCTCAGTTTCCTTCCCTGTAAATAAAATAGGGAAAAGATAGATTGTGCGCACCTCATAAAACAGATCTCATCACCATGTATCTAACTTGGTGCTTGGCACATAGTAAATCCTTAATGAATATCATAATTAAAGAAATACTCTTTGTAGCAACACAGGATTCCTGGGCAGGTCATGTGAGGGCATAATGCCCACACTAACTGCTCTACAGTGAACTGAAATGGGATATACACGATCAGGGGGCAGAACCACTGTTTTAAAAGCAGAAACACCATCTCAGGCAATAAGATATATAGAAGCAGGCTTTTTAGAGACAACTGCAACCAACAGACTACCTTGGCATGCGGCAGTCAAAAGAGAAGTTCTTTTCCCTAAGGAGAAACTCTGTGAAGAGCTAAAGTTCAAAAGTGATAGGCATTGCAAAATGTGAATGTCAGCTCAGCACAGAACAGTCTTTACGTGCACACAGTGTGGAATGGAGGATCAGTTTCCTTTAGGCCATTTCAGACACACATACACGGGTAGGATCTCTTATCCATAGGGTCATCTTTGAATTAGGACAGATATATATAGAGAGAGAGAGAGATATGTAAGATTCATCTGTATAGAAAGATTTAGGCATCCTTGTCTTGGAAATGTCTAGATGACCGTTGAATTCAATGATTGAAAGATTTTTAGGCTTATATTTTGGAGCCCATGTGGAAAGTGTAAAAGCTTAATGCCACTTTACATTGATTGACTGTTTTAGTGACCAGTATATGGAACCCAATTCTTCCTGTGCTTTTAATTAGTATTTGCAAAATCAATCTCAAATGGGTTTTGGAACTTATAATAACAAAGGAGCGATCATATCACGTACAACTGCTAGTCTGTCTGATTTGGGTTTAATCGTATGTTTGCATTGTTCTGGTTCCAAGCTGCTAACACTTTAAGCCACAGGCTCTAACTTGAGCAGGAAGCATTTATTTTTAGATAAAGAATCCTTCCCTGAAATGAGTATCTGAGCTATGTGTCTAACACGTGTCTTATTTTTCTTTTAAAACTGAGATTTTGAACAGTCAGTTTCATCTTCTATGAGGCTTTGCCTCCTGACAATCTCTTACCTGTGAAAATATTTGAATCTTTTACATATTTATAAAGAGATCTACAATATGCTGGTGGTGGAAATGGCCTTAGTTTGGAACTGTAGGGAAGCTTGAATACATGTGTGATGTACTTGAATATGTGAGATGTAAATCAAATATTTATGTAAAAGTGAATTAACTTCTTTAACATGCAATAGCTGCAGATAACCTTAAACTGTCAGAAAAAGCTAGAAGAAACTGAAATTAGAGTTCTTAGAAAAAGATTTCAAATAAAATGTGGTTCAAATGAAAAGAATCATCATGTGCTTTATATATACTCTTCTAATTTGCAGTTAAAGAAAATGCTACTTACGTTGAAATTGACCAATGGGTCCAAAGCACTGAAAAGGCCCTTGTGGGATCCATAGTCCTGACCACATTGGGCATAGACCAACACAGCATTTTATCTACTGAAATGAATTTCAGGCCCAGTTAATGGTAACATTTGCTTTCAGGAAAAAAAAGGCCTTTTTTTACAGCTCACTATGAAGTGAGATAGAAGACTTCCAGATAAAAAAAATAAAAGCTTTGCAAAAAGTGAATTTGTTAACATTCAACACTCAACACCTTAATTTGAAGCCTCTATAAGATAATCTAGAAAGGCCATTTGACATACTTAGCTGTATCAAATATTCCTGCAGAATTGTTCACTTTAGTTTCCTTAAATAGGCACAAGAAAGGATTTTCCTATATGGAATAAGCAAGTTGATCATTGTTTTGGAGGAAGAGGTATATGTTTTTGGTGGCCTAGGGGTAGGACCATGGTACATGGGGCCAAATAAGCAAAACTGAACAAAGGAAGTGTTCTTCTGCAGGCACTCAGAGGCTATCAGCTTACAAACTGAAGCAGAGGTTTGGTTAGCCCTAACTGTAGCATGTAGAACTATAGGCCACAAAATTATCCCTCTTTCTTTTCACCTCTGTATCTTCTACTTTTTTTTGTAGTTAAAAACATTTACCTTTATGCCATCCTTAAGCAGCAAATTCCACTGGGCAACAATGCAATATGCAGGAGGAATCGTTTTAATATTTTTCTAAATTGGCTAATCAAGGGTTTCATTGTGATCTCTTCTAAAGAAATGCTTTGGCCTCAGAAATGAGTTCTAAAAGATCTAATTTTTTTTCTTCCATTTTTTTAATGTCAATCACAAAGAATGAAAGTATATGCACTTGGTTCATAAGTATCCAGAATCTATGGTTTCTTGTACAAAGATTACTAAAGTGCCTATTAAGATCTGAAACAAAACATTTAGTTCATCAGCCTTAAGGAATTCATAATTGACTAGGGTAAGTTATAATAATAACTGTGATATTTAAGTGCTGACTATGTGTCAAGCACTGGACAAGATACATGATAATCAAGTTGGAGGCAGTCTCTGTCCCATATGGGGATCACAATCTAAGTAGGAGGGAGAACAGGTTTTGAATCTCCATTAGAGAAGCAGCGTGGCATAGTGAAAAAAGCATGGGCTTGGTAGAGGTCCTGGTTTCTAATCCTGGCTCCCCTACTTGTCAGCTGTGTGACTCTGGGTAAGTCTCTTGACTTCTCTGTGCTTATCTCATCTGTAAAATGGGGATTAAGACTGAGCCCCACGTGGGACAACCTGATTACCTTGTATCTATCTTGTCACATAATAAGCACTTCACAAATACTATTATTATTATTATTATTTATTTTACAGTGGAGGCATGGGGAAGTTAAGTGACTTACCCAAAGTCACACAGCAGGTGAATGGCAGAGTTGAGATTATAACCCAGGTTCTCTAAATCCCAAGACCCTGCTCTTTCCACTAGGCCATGCTGCTTCTCTCTTAAGAAAGCTATGCACTTTCCTATGAAGTATCACATGTGCAACATTACATCAATCCTCGTATTTGAGTGCTTTCTATGTGCAGAGCACTGCACTTTGTGCTTGGGAGAGTATGATTTAACAGTTGGTAGACATGTTTCCTGTCTACAACAAGCTTACTGTCTACCGGGGGAGATAGTCATTAATATAAATAAATAATGAATACGTACATAAGTGCTATAGGGCTGAGGGAGGGGTGAATAGAGTGCAAATCCGAGTCCATGTGCACTAAGACAGAAGAGTCTGAAGAGTGGGTTAGTGATCTAATCCTGTAGAGCAAATTTGACCCAACTTTTAAACTTGAAAGTCTAGAAACACAAGATATATGGCCTCTAGATCTGAAGTCAAAGCTTTGAAAGCTCCCATAGTGTGAAAGTTTTTAGAATTTTATTTGATGCATTTCGGAAGGATGTTGATTTCTTGTTCGTCACCTTACGGTGAGGCAGGAAGGGCAACTTCCCAGATATCTGTCTCCATCTATAACAGTCCCTGACTCTGCTGATGATCCAATACCCATTTCTCACAGTGAGCTCCAGGGACTGGGCAAACTAGAAAATTACTATTTGGCTAGTGGTGCTGCTCTTCTTCTTTCAACTTCCTCTTCTCCGATGGTTCAGTTGCTTTCTTGTCCCTTCCTTTATCTTAGGGAGCCAAAAAATGTTGAGCCAGCCCTTTCTTGTTCTCTCAGGCTCTCAAGTTTTTCATTTAAAAAAAAAACCAGAATAAAGCATTTTTTACATTATCTTTCCATGTTCAACTCTGGTTCTTCCTTTCTGGTGGAACATTTATCATATTTACTTGATCTGAAATCATGTTGCAGGGAGATTTTTTTTTTTTTTGCCATTCTGACTATATCTGAATCCAAGGAATATCAAATTTGTACCTGTATGTGAAGGGGTAAAAATCAGTGCCAACAGTATAAATTTCATTCTATTAAATTACCTAATATCATGCATCATTCTAGAGTAAGAAATAATTATAATTGTGGTATTTGTTAAGCCCTTTCTTTGTGCCAGGCATGTACTAAGCATTGGGGTGGACACAAGCAAATCAGGTTGGCTACAGACCCTGTCCCACATGGAGCTCACAGTCTTAATCCCCATTTTACAGATAAGGGGAATGAGGAACAGAGAAGTGAAATGACTTGCCAAAGGTCACACAGCAGATAAGAGGCAGAGCCAGATTAGACCCCAGGTCCTTCTGACTCCCAGATTGTACTGTATTTACTAGGCCATGCTGTTTCTCTAGAAGAAACAGAAATAGAAAAATGAACTACAGAAAATGACATTTTAAACAGAACAACAGAGGCTGTACTAAAATAACGTTCTGTATAATTCATTCAGTTATGTTTATTGAGTGCTTACTTTGTGCAGAGCACTGTACTAAGTGCTTGGGATAGTATAATACAATGGAAAACAGTAATTCTGCATGGGTTCAGAGGAACTTGTACAGAGTACTTCCAAACACTGCTGTCCTATTCAGCAGATTTAGAAATATCTCTAAATTTAAATGTGCAGACTGAACCTTATAGTGATTTTATGATGAAAAATAAGATGTGGGGGGAGGGTGCGCAAGTGGGGAAAGGTTAAAGATGGCAGTGAAGTTCCTAGAGATATTTAAAACAAAATAAGTGATCTGGCCAGTGTTTAGAGGAATTGGTTGCAAAGCAATTTGTAGCCCCAGTCAAATCTCTTGTGGGGTAGTGTGCATACTGGGCTTGGAATTTAAAGGACATCCAACTCTTGGAAAGAGTCCAGAACAGGGCAATAAGACTAATTTGGGAGATGAAGGGTATGTCTTATGAGGAGAGGCTTATGAAGCTTAACATGCTTTGGCTTTAAAATGAGGTGGGTGAGAGAGGGTCTAATGATAGCATGTAACTGCCTGGGTATGAACTTGTTCATGTTACTTCTGTAGGGTATAACACAAAGTCATATAAAGGAAGGATATAAAAGTTGGTTTTTTGTCTTTTTAAATTTAAAGACTAATGAGTATGGGGAAACAGCTTCTGCTAAAGATCTTTCTAGAGATGCAATTTTAGCAGAGTGGGTTCATTCTTTTGAACACTAATAACTGTACTGTCAATTCATGAACACACAAAAGCTAAAAAGTACACGATTAAGGCCAATTGCCTCCAAATCTGAATCAGAAAAATACTGCCCATGAAGCTGGCAACAAATACATTGATTAATGCAGAATAATGGCACCAAATTTTAAGTGGGATAACTACTACAGACAGACCAATTAACACAAACCCATGAACATTTTAACAACTGAAATTCTTGCCATCTTTTCATTCCCTTTCCACTCTTATGGTAAATGGAAGAAGCTGAGGGTGAGTGGCTTGGCTTCCTGGTGATAGTAAAGACAGGTGGCAATCAATCAGTGATATTTATTGAGTACTGTTCTACGTGCTTGGGAGAATACAATTTAACGGTGTTAGGCCCAGTTCCTGCCCGAGAGGAGCTTAGATCCTAGAGGGGGAGGCAGTTGCAGTGACAGCTTTCCTGGGTATCACCACCTTGTTGGCCTTTTCCCTTCCCTTCGGTTACCTCGTCCTCCTCAAGGATCCTCAATGTCCAACCAAACCTGGGAAAACCAGGGTCTCGAGCTTAATTTGTGCCATGGCCCATCAATGATTTCTGCAGAACTCCAACCTCTAGATAACTGTGTGCAAAGCACTGTATTAAGTTCGTGGGAGAGTACACTATAACAGACACATTCCTGCCCACGATGAGCTCACAGTCTAGCAGGGGAGACAAATGGCATGGCATAGTGGATAAAGCGTGGGCTTGGGAATCAGAGAAACTTTCATTCAATTTAATCATATTTATTGATCACTTACTGTGTGCCGACCACTGTACTAAGCACTTGGGAGAGTACGATACAACAATTAACAGATATCCTAATCTCTGCTCTGCTACTTGTCTTCTGTGGGACCTTGTGTAAGTCACTTAGCTTCTCTGTGCCTATTACCTCATCTGTTAAATGGAGATTAAGGCTGTGCGCCTCATGTGGGACATGAACTATGCCCAACCTGGTTAACTTGTTTCTACACCAGTGCCTAGTAAAGTGCCTGGCACATAGTAAGTGCTTAAGAAATACCAAAAAAACCCAAACATTGGTCTATCTAGACACCATTAGTGCCACAGATATCCTACTGGAATGTTTTTTCCTGTTGTTCTATGGTATTTAAGCATTCACTATGTGCTAGGAACTGTTGTGTTGGAGTAGATACAATCAAATCAGATTGAACACAGTCCACCTCCCACTTGGGGCTCACAGTCAATCCCCAGTTTACAGATAAGGTAATTGAGTTACAGAAAATTTGACTTGCCCAAGGTCATACAGCAAACAAGTGGTAGAGCCAGGAGAAGAATGCAGGCTTGTGGTCTTTCCACTAGGCCATGCTGCTTCTCAATGGCTATAAGGGACTTTCCCAAAAACTTAGTATAGTGCTCTGCACACAGTAAGCACTTAATAAATACAATTAATTGATTAATAGTTGTCAAGGCTTGATTTTTTTTTCCATCAGTCACTCATCCATACATAAAGAAAGTAGATACCTACGCTGGTCTATGGGTTTGGATTTTCTCATGTTTTAGTTGCTGGTATAATGTGGCTTGGGTACCAAATAGGTATAAAATTTAGGGAAGATATAGGATTTTAAGTGACAATGGTATTTATTGAGCATTTACTATGTGCAGAGCAATGTGCTAAGCATTTGGGACAACGCAAGAGAGTTAACAGAAACATTCCCTGCCCATAACAAGCTTACAGCATAAAAGGGGAGACAGATATTGATATAAATAAATGCTAGACAAGAAACCAATCTGTGACAATGTGATTTTTGTCACAACTCAAAAATTATTTCTGTAAAGCACTGTTTCATGCAGCCCATTGTCTTGAAGAGTTCCCTTCAGCCTCTATCTGCCAATGTCACTCACAGATTCCCACACTTTTTCTTATACCTGATTAAGGATTTCTTTACTTCAGTAACAGCAACTAAAATTCATTGACATCTAGTGTATCACGCTACCCTATATTATGACAAATGAGTGTCTGGGGAGTGGAACCAAAGAGTTCATTATCTTAGGTAGAGGAGGGAGGAGAAGCAAGGTTGAAGGAAGAGATATGGCTGGTTACCACAGCTTTCCTTCTTTATTTTTTCTGAACTTGTGTTAAAGTGAAAAAGTCAATCCAAAGTTATTTAAAATACTCTGTTTCTGAGTTTATATATACTGAGCATGGCCCATATACAGATTTGGCCTATTCACAATTGGACCTGTGTAATGCTATGGCACATTAAGTACAGTCTTTTAAAAAGTTGGTCATTCTATCATTTATTGGGCCCTTGAGTTCTGGCCTAAAGGATGAGTTGTTTGCTTTAAAATTTATGAGATTTCTAGTTGAAATGGCATAAGCAAATGCCATTCCTAGCCAAGGTTTTTAGCTATTTTCCTTTGGGCCTCAAAGCATCCAGCAGCTAGAAGCCCACAGCATAGCTGGAGCGTATGCTCTGCCAGATTTCTAAGCTTCAAAAATATTGAGGCCCATGGGCCTTCTTAAATTACAGAAATAGGTTAGAGAAAAAAATTACATCCTCAAAATGATGTGGCCAATACACCCCATAGCTGGGAAGGAGATCTTATAATGAGGATAACTAGAACTCAACAGTATAGTGACTTCACTCACCTATTCAAATGGAAAGCAAAAAATCAAAGTTAGCTTACACAAAGCTGTGGATGGCAGAGGGATATGGAGATAGGACTCCAAACAGACTAAATCAAAAAGAGCCCAAGTGAATTGTCAGTATGTGTGGAGCCTGGAGAATAACCACTGATTCTATTTTACGTCTATGCAGTTTGTGAATGCATAACTTAGAAGGGGAGACAGTAAAATGAGTTATGGGTAGGAGGAAAGAATAGAATGTAAAGATTTGTATAAAGTGCTTTGGGAAGGGGAATTTGGGGGAGTATCCAAATTCTTGAATGATTCTGAAATGGCTGTTGTGTGAGGGATATGGAGTGGAAGAGTGAGAGATTAATTAGGGAAGGGCTCCTGGAGGAGAGATAATTTCAGAAGAGCCTGACCGTATCAGCTAATCAAGGAAGAGCAAAGCAAAGACTTCTAATACATGATATATATTTCTAAGAATACCTACAAAAGTGGATGTGAAAAAGAATGAGGCTGGGGGCCTGTGAGGAGACTAATACAATCCTTTATTCTACTAGGACAACAGAGTATGATGTGTTTTAGAAAAAAGGAATACAATGCTAATTGCTCATGCCAAAATGATGAAAATTAAAAGTTTGCTTGGATATATTCATAGCAGCCTAATCCTGTTTTCATGTATCTTGAAGAAAAGAGAAAAATCAGTTTTTCTATGCATACAACTTAATAGGAAGCCTTTTCATAGTCCACTAGCTTTTTTTATTCCTGTGTCTGTAGGAGGGAGGGTGTGAGAAGGGGATAAAAGGCGGGGGGGTGGGGAGGGGGTCGGCAAGGGAAGAGGGAAAAAGAACTGCTGCAGCTGCTGTATTTAGAAGTTAGAGGTGTTCTCATCAGCCATATGAGAGGCATGGAGATTCCTTCCAAAAGCTGAGAGAGAGAGCACAGAGTGCAGACAACAGATGTGAGAAAGGTTCCCATAACAGTCAAGTTTCAGCATCTTTGCACTGAGAAAAGAGGTGGTGCCATTTTGATTGACATTTCAAGGCAGTATATAAAGCAGAGGAATTCTTCTTCTCCTCTGCTTGTCAAACTGATCTACATAGTCTCTCGACTGGACTTGGGTTTTCTGCCAAACTTGTGTTGGAAAGGAGAAAACACCTTGGGAATAAAGTATTGTAAAAATGCCAGAACCCACCAAGGCAGATGGTAAGCCTAAAGTTTGCATCTTTTTATTGTATTTTAAGATTGACTTCTTAGATATGTGTACTAAAAAGTACAATCCATGTGAATTTAAGCAATATGATTTAGATTACAGAAACCAAAGAATGTTTTCACTTTCCAAATTTGAGGGATTTTTTTAATGTAATTGAAATTTTAATTTTCTTATCTGAGAGAAATTAGTGCACAAATTAAAAATCTATAGTATAATTGCATTTTAGTTATGAATTGGTCCTTCAACCTTAAATGTTGGTGTATTTCAGAGGTTGCATCGCCAAATACATGAAACTATCATGCATGATCTCTTTAAAGGGTTATTTTTAAATTCAAAAATAATAAAGTATATTTCTATTTCAAAGAGATTTGGGCAAATGTGCATATAAAGTATGATCATGGGAATAGAGTATTTGGAATAGCAGATCTGTGCTCTTCTCGCAACTTCAGGAAATAGAAAATCTATTCAACTGTTAGAAATCCTTTCATAAGAAAAATCAAAACCAGAGTAAGGTGGAATATATGTCTATTGTCTATAAATGCATCATTAGTTAACTTACATCAATTTTATGAGGATTTGTATTTCACAATTTATCATTTCTTTATAAGATGCAGCAAGGGAAAGCAGCCCAGCCTAGTGCAAAGAGCATGGGATTGGGAGTCAGAAGACCTGAGTTCTAATCCCAGCTCTGCCACTTCCCTGCTATGTGCCTTTGGCAAATTGCCTAAATTCTGGATGCTTTGGTTTTTATATCTGTAAAATGGGGATTATATACCTATTCCACTCCTGCTTAAGTTGTGAATCCCTTGTGGGATAGGGACTGTACATATATGGTACCTAGTGCAGTGCTTAGAGTGCTTGTCACATAGTAAGTTCCTAATAAATGCCACTAATTATTATTATTATTATAGAATTGAGGGAGGAAAATAAAAATATCAAATATTTATAGAATAGTCATTTGCATACCAAAGAATATGATAGTTGAAGTTTTGTCTTGCAATTTAAAATCTATACTGTAGTGAACAAAAATTTTCTATTTCCAAAAATGGATCCATCATCTCAAGTGGATCTACTTTTTGAAAGGCAATTTTGAAATATTTCAATTTCTTCTAATCCACTTAGTATTCATTACATTTTTTAAATCAATTTTTGCAATAAAATTTACTCAAAGATTTGAGATGCCTCATAGTGAATTATTGTCATTCTAAAATTTAATATTCCCTTTGAGCTTTTTTATTGAGCATTCTGAAAGACATTTGATCCCGGTTTGACTTGAAACTAAATATTAACGGAAATTATTTGAAAAGAATTCCTACTATATGCTCTATATGTCATTAAGTAACAAGTGATGACAGGTTGTGATGATCATTTTACTTGATGCCCCTACTTAGTGCTGGAGGTCAAAGATGGATGAAGTATTTCACCAAAAATAGATACACCAAGTGCAAGCATTTAATTCTAAGAGGCAGAACATCTAAATCATTTTTTTTAATTGTATCTCTATTGGAATTGATTTTCAGATGTATGTCATTCGTTCTGTGATTTCTGACTGGAACCAAAATATCAGTTCAGTCCCAACCTTGAAAGTTCTGTCAACTCACTTGAGAGGGATTTGGTTTAATTTAAAGCCCATTAAATCCCTGTGGCTTTTGTAGCTTTAATTGTGCTTTAAACTGAAATGAAATTTCCTTTGTGACTCAGCATATAAAAATATATAAGATTAGACAAACTCACATTTTATTGGTGGTGGAAAAGTTCTCCAAAGCCAGATGCTGGCATCAGAATACAAGAGTTGAAAATTAGTATTGTATACTACCACAATCACACCATTTCACAAGAAACAGGAAATAAGCTTTTTATGCATATTATTGCAAAATAAAATATAGTGCTTATATGAAAAATATTTGGAATTGTGCTAAGTAAATACTTGTTAAATTCTCAAGGTGTGGAATTTTGAAAACAATAAATTATAATTGTCAAAAGTCTCACTAGACACTGGGGTAGACATGACTAGTTTCATTAAGGAAACCTCATCTAGGTAGGAAATCTGACTTCTGACAGGAGAGAAATTTATATACACTTCAAATAGGTGAGACAGTGTTTATCCAAGCTGCTCACTTCAAAATGTCTGGGAAAGCAGAGGGGCTTAGTGGAAAGAGCATGGGCTTGGGCATCAGAAGGCCTGGGTTCTAAACCTGACTCCACCACTTGTCTGCTGTGTGAGCTTGGGCAAGTCACAACTTCTTTGTTCCTCAGTTACCTCATCTGTAAAAGGGGGATTAAAATTGTGAGCCCTACATAGGACATGGACTGTATCCAACCAACTTTACCCCAGTGCTTAGTGTAGTGCCTGGTATGTAGTAAAAGCTTAAAAAATGCCATTTAAAAAAGTCCTTTGCTTTTAAATTTATGTGGAGATGAAATCACTATCATCTCAGTCAGTGGTTATGTATGTATCGATGGCATATGTTTACTTTAAGGTAGAGTTATTTTTCTGCAGCTTTTTATTTGACTCACTGAAAATCAGGGTTCTCTAATCCAGTGGAGTAATTAAGCTGGGGTGAGTGGGAGAGCTGGTTTATATGCAACGCAAAATAGGTACCATGAATGATGACAGGCCTAGTCCTCCGCCCCAGTCAGCTGCCTCCTTGCCCATCTCCTTCCTTTCCAGTTCCTCCTCCTCCTTTTTCCAGCCTGTCAGTGGTGATTTTTAAAAATGGTCATAGTTATATCCCATGTTCAAGAAGCAGCAGCATAGACCTAGAGTCAAAGGTTCTGGGATCTAATCCTAACTCCGCCACTTGCCTGCTGTGTAATTTTGGACAGTCACTTGACTTCTCTGTGCCTCAGTTTACTCATCTATTCAGTGGAGATTGAATACATGTTCTTTCTTCCCCTTGACTATGAACCCCATGTGGAAGACAGGGACTGTGTCCAGCCTGATTATCTTACCTCTACCCCAATGTACAATGCTTAGTAATACTAAGTGTTTAATAAATACCAGTTATTACAAAAATATCTAGCTACTTTCCATGATAAGGTTAAGTGAAAAATACAGATGCTTACTCACAAATGTGAACAAATTGTATTTACATGTGATTTTAGCAGAGTTTCTACTCTGAAAACCTTCAAAATGGTGGCGGAAAATCAATAGAATTCCTTCTCCCTCATCTTCCCATACATACTACACTTCTCCCTCTTCCTACTCCACTTTCCTTTTTACCAATGTTGGTCATGTTCGGTGTGAACCACCTTCTAAAAGACCGCTACAGCCCACCAGACTTCTAGTTAGTGGGCCAATCTCGCTAAGGTCAGTTTTCAAACCAAACTATTTGCAGAAACCCTCCCACTGGGACAGGTGCTGCCTGAATTTCACTCGTCTCGCCTTCCCAATCCAGGAAAACAATCTACAGCGACGACGTGACTGCTCACTGTGAACCCCAATCGGAAACATCCATTGCTCTGGCTGCTTTACAGTGAGGCTCTGGGGGCCATTCCTGTGGCTGAAAGGAGCTGGCCAAGACAGTTTTCAGCACTTGCAAGGGAGAGAGCAGAGTGAGTGTCTCACCCTGCGTCTTCAGAGGATTTGGGGAGTTAATTCAAGGAGTTATACTGAGAGATTTGAAAGCCCCCATCCTTCTTTGGAGCGAGAGTTGATGCAATATGTAGCCTATTGGAGATACAGGGAGAGGAATTAGCAGTTTTCTCTTTCAATTAACAGTTACTCCTTACAGAATGGCGTTCAAATACCCTCAAACTTCACACCATTGCTATTACTCTCAAGGCAAAGGATGCAACTCCTTTGCTGCTATTGAGTCCACTTTTTTCCATTTTCTTTCTGTAAAACAGCTTTGACTTGGGATAGAACATGGATGAGATTCCACACATACATCATAGCTGCTCCCAGCTAGTCAAGTATCATCCTGTGGGTGCGCAGGTATATGGCAGTCCCTGTATTTTTTTTTCTTGCATTCTTTCTATATAACTTATCCTTTTCTATTCATTTGACAGAAGGATTATATGGTAGAGAATTCATTTTTGGAGTATTACTTTCTCTAGGAAAAACATATTCCTCTACAAGTTTTCCACAAATTCACTACCCCCTAAGGCAAAATTCTTCTGGGAGATACACAACCGTATGACAGGGGAGCATAATTCACCTCTTACCTATTTCTCAGCTCTGCTCAAAGATTTATTCAAAGCCTCCAGAGAATTCGACTTCTACCTCTCACATTTACTTTTTGACCTTCAATGTCCACCTCTGTGACAAGGTTGTCACATTTCAGAGAGCAGTATGTCCTCCCCATTCTCTCTCCCTAAAAGTGGTAAGATGGTGCTTCTTAACTAGCTTTAGTAACTCATTTTCATTTAAAGCACCCAGATATTTCTCTGAATTTTGTGCTTTTAAAATGCCACCGAATTGTGTCAGTAGCTCTCGATGATAGTTCTCTGAAAGGCTAGGACAGAAATCTTCAAACAAAAATATCCTCTCAATACACTAGAGGGAGCTTTGTACTGGCCCGAATTGTCCTCTGAAAGCTGTCTTTACTCCTGTCAATGCTGCACCTGTTAGGAAGATAAATAAAAAAAAATTCTTTCCTTTCAGAAGACCTAAATATATCACTTTAAAAAAAAGACTTTTGAAAAACACGTTGCATATGTACAACTATTCCATGGACCTGCTGGATGAGTGTCTTGTTTTTCAATCCTTCATTGCTGGTCTTTAAGCCAGGCTGGTCACCCGATAAATTGTCTGTACTGACTTGCTTGGAGGCAGAGGCCCTGACTTTTGGGAGACATAATCTTAAGCAGCGTTTCTTAAAGCAGAGTAAGGAGAAGTGAGGAAACTAAACCCTTCCTTTACTTTGGCAGTAACTTAACATAGTAGAAATGTAGATTTTGGGTTTTTTTTTCTTTAGAATTTTCCAATGACCCTACCTAAAATAATATTGTAAGAATAATGCTATGGTAACTTTCTCCTTATAGAAAAGTATATTTGAAATATGTATCATTTGTTAGTTTGGAGGTCTCAGAAATCATTTTATTTTAATTTGGTTTTTCACACCTCTGTTCTTTATTAACTGGGATAAATCTCCTTCATTATCAACCTCACTCTCTTTACTCAGTCTGAAAAATACACATGCTACCGGTAATAGACCTTTCAAAGTCTCAAGCATGATTTTGCTGTGTTTGGTTTTTTTTTTTCCCCCTTGGAATTTATTCAAAATGTGTTTGATGTTATATTGTACTCTCCCAAGCACTTAGTACAATGCTTTGCACACAGTAAGTGCTCAATAAATATGAATAATAATAGTAACCCTAGGTCCTTTGGGTAAAGGTTTCTCAAAATTCATAAACTCATTGATCTCAATTTGAGTGGAGAATGTAGTATAATACGATATAGTGTAAGTTTACAAGAAGTTGGTCTCTTTACCCTAACACCCTAATTTCATTGGTGCCACTTTATTACACAGAGTATATTATATGGGAAGATCATGTCTTCAAATATCTATGAATTTCATATCTTTGAACATCACCAAATTGAGAGAGAGATAATGGGTGTCATGCATTAAAAATGTTTTATACCTCTTGTTCTCTCCCCTTTGAACTTGAGGAGTAATGAATTCTTATATCTTCTGTTGTTCTTACTACTGAATTTAACTTGGCTTGAAACTTTTATCAATCATACCTCTTTATTCTTCTTCTCTGCTTTGGTCCTCTCCCTTTAGACTGTTAGAACCTCCTTGTCGGTGAGGGGTTGTATCTTTGTCACTTGTCAGGTATCTTTCCCAGTCCTTGTATAATGGTTGCACAATAAAATCACATAATATTTGTGGTAATTATAAGCAGCTGTAGGAACAGCTACCTTTTTTTAATTTTCTTTTGCTGTCTTTCCATCAGATTTCATTCAGCTTTGACCTTGTAGCTTTAATTTATTCAATTCATTTATAAGTTCTACTTATAATTCAAAGTACTAAATTCTTTATCTCATGACAGTGAATGGTTCAATGCCCCACAGCATCTGTTCATTTTAAATCCTTTAAGAGTGACTGGGGTGGTGTAGAGTTATTGATTAAATATTCCTCTCCATTCATTCTTTTGACTTGTGCTCAAGATATTCCTGAATGAGCTTTAATTCCTCTCTAGAACATTCAAACTTTTGCCTAGCTTCACCCATAGAAGCTTTCCCCAAGTGGACTTTCTCAGGTAAATATCATGAAGGGGCACTTTTCCTGTCCACATTCAGTTGTATTTCTTCTTTCGCTGCTGTTGTCTGTCCACTCTATTTTCTATACATTATTCCTTTCTGCAATCCAGAAATTGATATGTTAAATACAACTTTGACCAAATTCATAGCCTTGTCCCATGGTAACGTTAGTTCCTAGAAACAGGGATCATTTATTTTTACTACTTTTCACTTCATCTATATGAGCCTGATGGCTTACCTTCACTCTCCAGGATTTATTCCTGAAGGAAATAAACAGTGTAATTGTTGAACAGTTATTGTCTTTGCATGTGCAAAGATTATGAAATAGCTGTCATCTGACAATCTATTCTATATTTGGTCACAAAGTCTTTTCTGGTAAGGATTTTCTATTCCATCATCATTTAATCCAGGAACATCTTGTGGACCTAAGGTGAAAACCTCCACTTAAGGGAAGAGCTTCTACCAACTCAAAATACATTTTTCACAAGATTAATGTTGAACCTGTTTTTGACTTGACCTCAAATCTACAAACTGTCCTAATGCCCTAGACAGGCAGTATGGCCTAGTGGACGGGCCTGGTCTAATTCCAGCTCCACAAAATTACCTGCTGTGTGACTTTGGGAAAGTCACTTAACCTTTCTGTGCCTCAGTTCCCTCATCTACAAAATGTGGATTCAACATCTGTTTTCCCTTTCACTTAGCCTGTGAGCCCCATGGAGGACCTGATTATCTTGTATCTACCATAGTGCTTGGCACATCATAGATGTTAAACAAATAGCATCATTCTTAATAATAAAGTAATATTCATGATTATTGCCAAAATGTGGGTCCCAGACTATTGATAACTCTTATTGTTGCTTTTGCCTATTCTATCATGATTATCAATGACAAACTATTTCAGGGTAAGGACAGGATCCAGAGTATCTTCCATTTATGCCTTCGATCAACTTTTCCCCATGATCTCTACTCTGGTACCATCACTGACATCCCAAAAAGTTCCAGGATTTAGATGTTCTAAGTGCTGAATTCATTCCGTTATGATTACTGTGTTTCTATTTGTTCAGTATCCCCCATGCCATATTTTAAAGATGGAGCGCTTTACTGTGTGCAGAGCACCAAATCAGGCAAACAGAAGAAACATAAAATATGATCCTTCCCTCACAAGACTGCTCAAGAAGTCTATTGTTTCACCCTGAGCCAATAGAGTATACACTGCTTATCTTAAGACCAAATTGGTTTTGAGCAAGAACAGTTGAACTAGTAAACTTCTCAGCGTACAGAGCAAATCAAAGTGAGTTCTTGAGCTTGTGGAACCTGTATATCTATATTTGCTCCAAGATTATTTAAAAATATCGCAGAGTAATTTGAGATTTATTCTCACATTTACTATACCTCCAAATCCTGTCCTTACTGAAGGGGAGTGCTAAGAGTCAGATCTCCTGATTCAGCCACTCCAGAAGCACTGTAATAGTAATAATAAAAATTTTACTTATGGAACTTGTCAAGCACTTACTATTTGCCAAGCACTCTTCTAAGCACTGGGGTAGATACAGATTTATCAGGTTGGACACAGTCTCTGTCCCACATGGGGCTCACAGTCTAAGTAGGAGGGAGGAAGGTTTAATCCCCATTTATACAGATAAGGTAACTGAGGCACAGAGAAGTTAGGTGACTTGCCCAAGGTCACGCAGCAGTGGGTTTCTTATTTTACATCCGCATCTGCCACCAGACCTCTCTTTCCTCTATTTTTAGAAAGGAACCTTATGTGGAGCTTAAAGGCTGGCTCACCTAAAAATCTCCTCTTAACCTCATGAAAAGTGGTGTCTCACAGGTGCAGGCACCAGGAAAGCCATGATTTGGGGCGAGGGTCAAACTGGCTAACATGCTTCTGTCACATTCCAACTGGCTTTATTAAGAGATTCAAAGCAGGCATTCCCTTAACCCCTCCATTTTTGTCCTATTTCCAGCAGCTTGCCTGTGGCAGCTTCAGGGGGCCATGTGCTGTGAGGCAAAATTTCAGGTGATTATTTGCCTCCCTTCCCAGTCCACCTTCCATGACCCGATGACCCCCCCCCTGCAGAACTTGCCATTTGACATCTTACTCTTCACTGCCCGTGCAACAAGGCAGGGAGCACTTTTGTGGCCATGCTCTTTGGTTCCCCTGGGCTACTTTTTCTGGTTCTGAATGCCACTTTGCCATATTCTGGGACCTGGGGGAGGATAGGATAGGTTCCGGGCCCCAGGGAAACAGGGAGTGGGTATATCCCAGGGTGTGGTGATGGCAGTGACAAATCGGTATTCCCCTCTGCACCCGCTGTGCGACTGGGGTTCCTGGAATGACCCAGCTGCCAAACTCTGGGGAGAAATCCCCTGCAGGTGGCAGGAAATGCCACTCTGTCACTGGGGCAGAGTGGCACCCACACTTTCCCCCTCTGCATGGCTGAAGATTCTGATTTCCCAAGGCTCTGGGTCTTCGAGCCCGTCCCCTGCAGGTCTTTCCCCACCTCCCTTCCACGGTCTCCAGAAAGAGGGCCGCCTCAGTGCGGTAGTGAGGACCGTATCCAGTGCAGCTGAGTGACCTCAGTCACCAGTTCCTTAGGAGCCCCTGCACCAGCTCAAGAGCAAGAGCGGACAGGTTGAGTCTAGGGAATTGGTGGCCAAACCATGTGGTCCCCACCAGACTCTGCCCCTCTCTGGACACCACTTTTAGTGGGAACAGAAGGTAACACAATAGGCTTTAATTTTGTTCAAGATACATTACCAACCATGTGGAACCTTTGACAACTGAGAACAAGAAGGGGGTTCTACTGGAGAGGGACCAAGTCCTTTATGGGGCTCCTGGCTTCAGCCTCTTGCAAAAGCAATACCATGTACAGTATCACTCTACTAAAGAGCTACCACCCGCATGTGTCAATTAAAATGCCATGGTACATGCCATGCAGCTATTCCACTGGTAACATACCTGTGCCTTTTACAGTAGGTGACCATATGGAAAAACACCACAAATAGATTAAGCATTTCAGAAGTATTTTATGATGCAGAGTGACATGAGGTCTATATTTGATACGTGGAAAGTATTGAAGCGACTCAGCCCTTTCCTAAAGTAGGAAGGTAACAGAGGCCGTTTAGTATGCCATGCCTGGAGTCAGGATACCTTTGATGGTCTCTAATTCCAGATTAGGTTCCTAGAACTTCAATTTTGTCCATTAAAGGAGCCTATTTGATAGTCTCTCTCTAAATCATTCTCATACTATTGGTTGTTAAAAAAAAATGCAAAATGAGCAACTAACATAAGCATACATAAACCTTGTTCTTGGTTTCTGTGTCTACACGTTCTATTCACTTGCTAAATATTAATATAGGAATGGTGGAGACAAAAGAAAAGTCCAAGCTAAACATTTAACAAGCAGTGAAGGCTTTGGGCATTTTATGGGGCAGACCTGTGGTTTTTGAATCAACAGACCTACTCAAATGGTTGGATTTCTGTCAAGTTGGTAGCCTACAACCTCTCTGATTCATTCAATCATACTTATTGAGCTCTTACTCTGTGCAGAGCTCTGTACAAAGTGCTTGGAAAAGTGCAAAGCACTGGGAAAAGGACGAAGCCCATGGAAGGGTGGAGGAGCTGATGGCTGGCATTGATTTTCGGCCTCAGTGCCTCTGGTATTACTGGCTTTTGAATTTCAAAGGGGGCAAAACTATTGTCCTGATTCTTCATTGATAGCAGCCATAAGCTGCCATTTCCTCTTCCCTCCTAGTGAAGGATGTGGGGTGTCAGAAATAAGCAGTACTGACTGTACAACTTAAAGATTCAGCAAGCAGATGGACCTCATGACCACTAACTTGCAGCTACCCCAGTGCTTAAAACATTGCTTGATACCCAGTAAGCCTTGACAAGTGCTATTACTAATAAGTACAAATAGGTGGTGTTGAATCACACTGTCACTACGAGTGAACTGTTGGAACAGAGTGGCCAAATATATTGCTACTTCAGCACTGCAGGCTAAGTGAAACGAAGTTATTTGTTATAGATTTTCTTTCATCTGAAGCATTCTCCTGCTTTTAAGACAAGAAAACATATTGAGGAGAAGTAGAGACTTGAATGAAATACCTTGGGTGATGTCTCAGTGCTTTTTCAGAATAAAGATCAACACTGAAAGAAGTAGTATCTCCATCACAGAACCTTTCTATCACCTTATCGACAGCTAGAGTTGAAGCACTCGTGTGCATAGTGTCACGTACGCAGAAGTATTTACTATGTCCTCTGTGTGACTGAGGGAAATCCCCAAAGAAGAGGAAGACAGTTCTTGTGCCTAAGGGTTTTACAATCTATTCAATGAAGCACAGTAAAAGCAAATAAATTTAAAGAAGCATGAGAACCAGAAATACTAAGAGTATATACTAATATACTATATTAATAAGGATATACTAATGAATTCTGTCAGAATGTGTCTTTTCTGTATGTGTTTTGGATAGAACATGAAAAGCAAATTTAAGGAACATTCTTCCGCAGTACATCCGTCTATTCTTAGTAACGTGAGTGGAAGAAATAGTTGTGTACACAGCATCAGACATGTGTCATGTGCAGTGCTGGTTTTCCTTCATGCAAGGTGTTTTTAGACCACAACTTCCTCCTTATCGGGGAACTCGGCTTGCCATCATTTCTGCTAGAACACAACTTTGTAGTGCTTGATTTGGATAATCTGCAGTGCAGGTCTTCCTCTAGGCTATGAACTCCTTGAGGGTAGGGAATATGTCTACCAAATTTGTTGTGTTGTATTCTCCCAAGTGCTTAATTCAGTGCTCTGCTCCCAGTAAGTACTCTATACATACTTCTTGTTGATTGATTCAAGAAAACTTGGACCCAAGAATTGGCAGGTAAGGTTACCTGGCTCTGTGAAAGAGTGCCTTCAAGAGGAATCATGGCGACTGGAGCAGGTCATTTAGTGTTAAACATCATTAGTGTTAAACAGGGAACTTACTTATCTTAAAGTTGTTTAGTGGAAGCAGTCAACTTTAAGCAGTTACCAATTAGTGAAACACAAACTGTGAGCTCGTAGTGGGCAGAGAAAGTGTTTGATGTTATATTGTACTATCCCAAGTGCTTAGTACAGTGTTTTGTACACAGAGTAAGTACTCAATAAATATGATTATTAATAATAATAATAAATGCCTTGTGGTCTCTAACCCAACAACACATACTTATTTGGTTGTTTTTGAACTATCTTTCCCCTATCCCCGATTTATCTTTGAAAGAATGATTTGCACAGCACAATTAGTTTGTCAGAGTTCTTTTTTTTTAAAAAAAAAATGTAACTAATAGTTGTATAAAGGTGGGAAGGGAAAAAGATTGGCTGCTATGAACCATAAACTCACAGGGAGGGAATGTGTCTGTTATATTGTACTCTTCCAAGCTCTTAGCACAGTGTTCTGCAAACAGTAAGTGCTCACTAAATACAATTGAATGAATTGAAAGATAATGTCTGGGGCAGCTGTGAATGAGTCTGAGTCTTGGATGTGACTTGGAAGGAGAATGTACGACACAATTTTAAAAGTAGTAGAAGCAATATCTTCCCATCATTCACTTTACTTGTGCTCTTACATCATGTCCTTTCACCTAAGTCTGGAAGCCAAACAAAATGCAATCTGTTTAAACAGAAAAATCTAGAAACTTTGGGTGTGGTATCTTCTGTGCCTCCACAAGCGTATTTCTCCTCCACCCCCAATTTTATCCTCCAAAAAAAGGTACTGTATCCTACCTCCTATGTGAGGCCTCCTTAATTTAACTCTGACTAGCTATAAAATGTGCCCAAATACCAGCCAGGTTCACCATTTACCATAGCAGACTAAAAATGGAAGGGATGTAGAGAAATCCAGTTCTATCCCCTCCACCAGCCAGGTAAGAGATTAAACAACGCCAGACAATTGTCTCTCCTTTCTTTTAAAAGTGATCAAGGTGCTTTAACTTCCTCAGTAACTTGCTTGGGAGCATCACCAGTCCTGAAAGAAACAGTATAGATCATCTTTTTGCCATTCTGCTTGCTGAGGAAGCTTCCTCCAAACAATAGTTCTGAACTCACTTTAGCTATGAGGTAAACCTGGAATTTAAGCAGATTTTAAACCAATGTTGTCAAGTATAAATGAGCATCTACTTTACTCTGGAAAATGGAAATCAGAAAAGCAAACGGTTATTAAGTATAGTCAGGTTGACATTCATGCACAAAATAAATCCTCACTGATCATTTAAGAAGGTCATGGTTATTACATAAGCAGTACAAAGATAATCATCCAGCTTCCAATTCATTGCAATTTTTATGTATGTATGCTATGCAGTTGTATTGAACACATATGTAGTGTTATAGTTCATGGATTCTAAAGAGCAAGAAAACAGGAAATTCTCACTCTGTTTCTGCCTTTAATATGTCATTAAAACAAGGAAGCCAAACCAAAGAGATCAGTGACTAGCCCAATCCCCAAGGTCAGTATTAGAACATAGAGTCTATTTTCCACTTCTGTGCTTGGACCTCTGAAAATAACATGCTTTGACTGACAGTCTTCATCTTTTATTCGAAACTGTGCCCAGTAATCCTCTTCATGACAAGGCTGAGACATGAAAGCATTTCTGTTGATGTTATCTAAGTAACAGTTGTGCTTTCACTGAATCTGCTAATTACTATTCTTGATATACTATCCTTCTTGCATAGCCTTGTGGAAGACCGTTAGGTTGAATTTCTCCATTCCTCCCTCCCTTACTAAATGCTTACTTATTATCTGAATTAGCAATTGCATATCTTAGAAATAAAATTGAATTCTCTCCCCTCCCCTCTCCTCCCCCCTCTAGTGCCAAACAGCAAAGTAATGTAGCCATCTATTTCCTGGTAAATAATTCCTAAATTGCTTTTGTTTCATGCTTCCAAGTATTTTTCTAACATCATCCTAATATTGATCATCAACATGTGTTGAGCATCTGCTTTGGGCCCAGGAAAATTATCAAAGGATTTGACAAATTCCTAATTATAATAACTTCACACAAGAAGCAGTGTGGCTTAGTGGATAGACCACAGGCCAGAAAGTCAGAAGAATCTGGGTCCTAATCCCAGATCTGCCACTTACTTGTATGCTGTATGGCCTTGGGCAAGTCACTTAACTTCTCTGTGCCTCAGTTACCTCATCTGTAAAATGGGGATTAAGACTGTGAGCTCCATGTGAGACATGGACTGTGTCCAACCTGATTAGCCTGTATCTACCCAGTGCTTAATACAGTTCCTAGCACATAGTAAGCTGAGTAAGTAAGATGAGACATAATATGGAAGCCTTAAATAAAATTGCAAGTATATTCATAAATTCTGAGGAAACTAAATTAAGAGTTGACTAGGATTTGTGGGAGTTACTGAAGGAAGGCTCCTTGTAAAATATGTGTTTACGGTTAGTCTTGAAGGAGAGAAGGAATGTGATATTGAATGGGAAAGGCATTCCAGGCTAAGAGAAGGATACAGTGATGACTTCCAGACATGAAGATTGTGTGACGGGCAATAACATGGTTGGCTTGGGTCAATCATGAGTCTTAGCTAGGTTGTACTGAAAGAAGGGTTCTACCAGGAATAGGGAAGGCTAGCTGATGGAATGCTTTGAACTCAGTGGCCAAGAGTTTGTCAGAAGCTTTGGGTGACAGAGAGCTACAGTTAGCTTTTAAGTGATGGGCTCTGACCAGTGTTCTAGAAAGATTGCTTGTACTGCACATGGAAGATAGGGGTGAGTAGAGAGAAACCAAAGGAGACCAGAAAGTAAACTTTTGTAATAGTTGAGGCACGACATGGTGATGGCTCATAAGGGTATTAACTGTGATGGTGGAAAGGACTAAGTGGATTTATGAAATAATGCAGAGGGAAAATTGGTGATAGATTGGGAGAGCTGGGAATGAGAAGTTAATTTCAAGAGGGCAAGTTTGAGGAACAGAGAAACTAGTAATTGTGGTGAAAATTGGAGAAAAATTAGAGCCAAGGGAAATTTTAGAAGGTAAAAAGACTTAGATCTTAGACTTTATTAAATTTCATGTACTGGCAGTTCATGTACTTGAAGATGCCTGTAGTCAGAAGAAAATGTGATACTGGAAACTTAGTGAATGATCAGGATGGAGATGTAGATTGGCAGCAATAGAATAATGTGCTATTTGTTAAGCACTTATTAATTATGTGCCAAACTCTGTACTAAGTGCTGGTGTAGACTCACTACCAACAGATCTGATGGAGTCACTGTCACATATGCAATTCCCAGTCTAAGAGGGAGGGAGGACCAGTATTTAGTCCTCATATTACAGATGAGGAAACTTGAAGCACAGAGGAGTTGTTACTTGCCCCCAGTCCACCCAGCAGGCAAATGGTGGAGCTGGATTTAGAATCCAAATCTTCTGATTCCGAGTCCTGTACCCTTTCCACTAGGCCATGTGGATTCTCATTCACAGTGACCACAGTTGAAAGCATGTGAGCCAGTTATCTCAGCAAGACAATAATATAGAAGAACAAGCTACCTAGAATCAAGGACGAAATTCACCCTCAGTAAAAAGGAGAGGAGAGATGGAGGAACTTGCAGAGGGTGCAGACAAAGCATCATCAGAGAGGCAAGAAAATGGGCCTGGGAGTCTGAGGACCTGGGTTCTAATTGTGGCTCTACCACTTGTCTGCTGTATGACCTTGGGAAAGTCACTTAGCTTATCTTTGCCTCAGTTACCTCAGCTGTAAAATGGGGGTTAAGAATGTAAGCCCATGTGGGACCTGCACTGTGTCCAACCTAATGTCTAACCTGAGAAGCTTGGGAGTCAGAGGTAGTGGGTTCTAATCCCGGCTCCACCACTTGCCAGCTGTGTGACTTTAGGCAACTCACTTAACTTCTCTGTGCCTCAGTTACCTCACCTGTAAAATGGGGATTAAAACTGTGAGCCCCACATGGGACAACCTGATCACCTTGTATCCCCCAGCACTTAGAACAGTGCTTTGCACATACTAAGCACTTAACAAATACCACAATTTATTTTATTTTTATTTATTTTTAATATCTACCCCAGCACTTAGTGCAGTGCCTGGCACATAGTAAGTGCTTAACAAATACCACAAAAAAACAAAAGGCAACCAGGTAAATACAACTAGGTTGCGTTACTAAAACTTCAAAAGAATGAGTAGTATATTATCACAGTGCTAGTTATGATACATTTGTCTGTTCTGTCAGAAATTCAGCCTTATTACTAGAATTATTTTATTTCTAAATATATAAATACATTGGGGTGGGGTCAGGATATGCCAGACTTTGAATTAAATGGAGAAAGCTGCTATGTGATTATTTTCTTGTGGGCAGGTGCATAGTCATAATGTAAACCCAGTGTGGACAGGGATTGTCTCTCTTTATTGCTGAATTGTACTTTCCAAGTGTTTAGTAGAGTGCTCTGCACACCGTAAGTGCTCAATAAATACAGTTGAATGAATGAATGAATGAATAACGCAGATGATTAAGAATGGCCCTTAACTGCCTTTCGTATCTCATCTTTCTCTCCTCTAGCCCACGTTCATTCAATTGTGTTTATTGAGCGCTTACTGTGTGCAACCCATTTCCGGCATGGAAAGCCCTCCCCTTTCATATTTGACAGACAATTACCTTTCCCCGCTTCAAAGTCTTACTGAAGGCACATCTCCTTCATGAGGTTTTCCCTGATTAAGCTTTCTTTTCTTTTTCTTCAGCTCCCTTCCTTGTCATCCTGACTTACTCCCTTTATTCATCCTCCCTCCCTTCCCTTATGTACATATCCAAAATGTATTTATATTAAATGTCTGTCTCCCCCTCTAAACTGTAGGTTCATTGTGGGCAGAGAATGTGACTGTTATATTGTTATATTGTGCTCTCCCAAGCACTTAGTACAGTGTTCTGCACACGGTAAGTGCTTAATAGAGTGGTTAATATGAGAAGCAGCGTGGCTCAGTGGAAAGAGCACGGGCTTTGGAGTCAGGGCTCATGAGTTCGAATCCCAGCTCTGCCACTTGTCGGCTGTGTGACTGTGGGCGAGTCACTTAACTTCTCTGTGCCTCAGTTCCCTCATCTGTAAAATGGGGATTAAGACTGTGAGCCCCACGTGGGACAACCTGATTCCCCTATGTCTACCCCAGCGCTTAGAACAATGCTCGGCACATAGTAAGCGCTTAATAAATACCAACATTATTATTATTATTATTAATAAATACGAATGATTTTCAGCAAAGTCCTATCGACTGCTTAAAGACTGCAGTTATATACCACTCTGCACCTATAAAACTCTATTCATATTCCAGGGATCATTTTGTCCAGTGATGGTAAGATAAATCCAAAGCTCTCTAGCTGTTCCCCAGAGAGCATTTTGTCCAATGACACAAAAATAAATAAGGAAGTTAAAATAGGACAGGGTCTGAGTCCAACCTGATTAGATTGTTTTTACCCCAGCACTTTGGGTCTTGCGCATAATAAGTGCTTAACAAATACCATAAAAAAATTCTTCTATGCAGTTGGAGCCATTCAATAAGAATATTTTAGGGAACTTTCTGCTCTTCGATTGCTACAAAATACATCACTGGGCATTAGGGATTAACTGTAATTATTCTCACAGTTTGCCTTTCTCTGAATGACAGTCAGCGAAGCATATCAGTGACTAAAGCTATATTTTGTATACTCAAAGGTAAAGTATGATGTTGAAAAGGTGCTCCCTATATTTTGAGAAGATTTAGTTTCTTTAACTTAAACCAATTCTCGATTCATCACAATGATATCATTAGCATCTTCCAAATGGAAAAACTCTCGTTTTCCTTTTTTCTAGAAAATGAAGCGCCCCCTGCGCCCCCTGCTCCCCCTGAAGGTGAGTAAAAACATTACATGCTGGGATTTGTGTGATCTGCAAAATGAGCGCATGACTGTGGTCATCGTCTTTTAATAATAATAATAATAATGATATTTGTTTAGCGCTTATTATGTGGCAGGCACTGTACTAAGCTCTGGGTTAGATAGAGCAAATCGAACTGGACACAGTCCCTGTCCCGTGTGAGGCTCACAGTCTCAATCCTCATTTCACAGATGAGGTCACTGAGGCACAGAGAAGTTGTGACTTACCCAAGGTCACACAGTAGACAAGTTTGCATAAGGTGTTGTCATGTCTGGATTTACGATCAGATTGAAATCTCACAGTCAGAGAGCATAAGACTTGGACCTTGCCTCATCTGATGTTAAATTTCTTTTCTATGGTGATTTGCCCAAATATTTTATGAAGAAAATATTTTAGACAAGCAATGGAAAGCAGCATGACCTACTAGTAAGAGCTTCAGCCTGAACATCTGAGGACCTGAGCTCTGCCACTTTCCTGCCGTGTGACTTTGGCCAGTCCCTTAACTACAGGTCAGGTCAGATACAGTTCCTGCCCTGTGTGAGGTTTACAGTCTAAGACTGTATTTGATTACTATTTTACAAGTAAGAAAATTGAAGCGAAGAAAAGTCAAGTGACTTGCCCAAGGTTACACAGGAGTTAAGTAGTGTATCCAGATTATTGTACTCTCCCAACACTGAGTACAGTGCTCTGCACACAGTAAATTCTCAATAATTACAATTGATTGATTGGCCAGTGCCCATACTCTTAGGTTCTCTTTAGACTCTTCTTACAGTATGGAATGTTTTTCCTGAACAAATTATGGACTATTTCACTACTTGTCATTTACAAAGAGAACTGTTTTATTTTTTACTTTCAATATTATGATACACTACATGCTCCTGCCCAGGCCAAACTTGGAAGGGGCTTGAAAAAATGTTCATGGAATCCTCCTTGTCTCAACACTAAGAAAGGATAGCAGATATGTTAGAGGAATCTGCCACTAATTCTGTTTGTTGCAATTCAGCATAACTGGGCTGGAAAAGAAGCTTGTAGCTTATGCAGACAGGGCATCCTCCTTAATCAAGTTGGGAGCCTGTCCAATTGACAGCTGCTGCCTGAGGGTGCCAGAGTTGGGGGAATGGTCAAATGAAAAATTCTCTCCCACAAGCATGCTGGCCCCCAAACACACCCCTCAACTAAGCTCCTGCTAGACATATTCTGCTCATTCTTCCCTATCCCACATTGCATGATCTAACACACATGTTGGGAGGGAATATGTTTTGTGTCCAAACTATTCTAATAGTTTAATCCTCAGTTTACTGTGAAGAGTTGTATTAATTAAAGAAAATCTTCTATAAGTCTTTGTGCTTTCAATTTTAATTAGTTTAGGAACCTGCAAATAGAACTGTCTGGACAGGAAAGCCTCTGTTAAAACTCTAAAAATACACTGACAAAATAATCCAGATAATTTCAGCATGGGAAAGTCTAAATTAGAGTTATTTCTCATGTGCAGTACATTCTCATGGTGTTTACTGCTGTAGTTAAGTGCTAGCTGCTATTCAGAATATCAAAAATAAAATCTTGTTGCTTTGTCTAGTGAGAGCAGGTTATTTCTATGTATTCCACATGCAGTGTAATATTTAATCAGCAAATATACTAGTTGAATACTTGATTTTATTGATAACATAAATTTCATAGCTTAAATGGATTTTAGGCAAGAGTAGTTTTCATATTAAAAATATTATCCTTAGAATACACTCTTCAAATTTCTCAGTTTTTACATTCTGCCTTTTGAAAATCTGATATACTGTTTTCTTTTACAGTCTCTAGACTGTAATCTCATTGTGGGCAAGGAGTGTGCCTATCAACTCTGTTATACTCTCCCAAGTGCTTAGTACAGTGCTTTGCACACAGTAAGCATTCAGTAAATGTTATTGATTATTTTCCAAATGCACGTTTAATGAACAGAACAGACGCATGGGTACTGGAGGTATTGCTAATTCTTTTGGAAGACTTAAGAAAGTAGCGAATACTCTGTATGCAGAAATATTTGTGAGCACATCCCCTATTTTATACAATTTTTCTAATTTTGTTATATAATTTTCTTTTACCTTAAGATTCCCTCAAAACTTTACTTGTACTTCCTACACAGGGCAAAATAAAGAGAAAGAGGGTGGATCTGGTCAAGCTAAAGGTAAGTCAGGAACTCTTGATTATTCACAATAACTGTATCATTCCTATGATGCAAAACAAACATCAATAACTGCAGTGATGCAAGCATTTCTGTTCATATGTGTTAGAATTTTGTTTTACATTGCTATGTGAGATTTGGAGTGACTTTGATGTTTCTTTGTATGATCCTTTGAAAATCAGAAAATCATTCCTTCTATATTTCTTTTTAACAGTTCATAAAAGAAAATGAAATATGTTTTGAGCTGCACGAGTAACAATTTTTAGATGTCTACACAGCCAAAACAAAGGGCAGAGTTATACAATTTCCTGGACAATTCAGTACAAGTCTAGTCAATTGGAATCTTTTTGTCTGAAAGATCAGGGATCACTCTCTGGAAATCCCAGTGTCACTTGTTTAGTAAGGCGATCTTCTCCTTCAGTTTGACTATATAAACTTGACATATGGCCAAGGTCATATTTTAATGTACCCCATGATTTAGGACATTTTGGGACCAAATATATAGCTGTTAGGGCGTTAGAGATCTCGGATTCAGGTAATTCTCTTCATCCGAGAGGAATAATCCACCTTTAGTGAAAAGAGCCCAGTTCTCTGGATACATTAACTTTCATGGTGTGTTGTTTTTCCTTTCAAATGTCCATTTGAAAAACAAGTAATTTTTGCATTTTCCTAACTATAAAATATCAGGTAGCATAATATTACGAGAACTTAGTGAGTACATATGCAATGTACATACAAAAATACCCTCTAGCTAAAAAGAATGCATCCTTTAAAATGGGTAATCCAACTTATCAATTATCATCAGACCTCTAGTTTTGTAGATGTTTGAATCTGAACAAATTCTGTCATTCTGCAATTATTCCAGATTTTTTATTTTTTTCTGAATCCAACAGTCTTAGAGATTTTGATTTTCACCCCCACTCCAGCCTCCTTATTTGTAAGTTTACAAATTATTTGTAATGTAAAATTCATGTGGCAGTGTCTGAAACTATGCATTGTTTATGCAACTTCTCTATTATATCAAATAAACTGAGTAATTGAAACAGTAGCTAATCAGTACATCATTTTCCTATTGTATTTGCTGAAATTAAGGTCACTGCAGAATATTCTTGCCCAGTATTCACTAAACTAAATTATCCTCTATCCTAAAATGGTTTAAGTCAGAAGGCAGTGTTCCTCTCTCCCTCACTTCAGAAATTTCATTAACTGTTTAAGGTCAGAATAAAACCATAGAAAAAGAGCTGTACCTCATATTCAAAGATATTATGGGCCTCAAGAAAGTTCTTGAACCTGAATAAATGACCTGCACTTGACTGACAATCCATTTCTTATTTTTGCTCTGAAAAACCTGCCATAGACAGGCTGATGCATTTATTATTTTTGGTGCTTGTCTCTGTTTTCAAATCCAGCTATTCAGTACATTTACATGAAGGACCCAAAAGAACCTAATTTGAAACCAGGGAGTAGCATAGGAACTGGAAAATCTAGTTTGTGGATTAACCTCTGTCTAGTACTTTTTGTTGTCCTTGAATGTCTCAATATAACTAGCAGTTTCCAAGGACTCTCAAAATGTCATTCTTGGAAATGACGATTCTGTTATGGAGTCTTTAGCAATTTTGAAAAGTAGATCAAACTAAAGTTTCTGTTATTGTTCCCATTTTTTATTTCTTATTTTTGAGGAAACTTTGTACATGGACTCTATATACACAATTCTTCTCTAACAAGTTCTCAAACTTTCTGTCAATCATTTTTTAAAAAATTGTCTCTGCACTAGATTTCATTATTTTGGTACACTTTCTTGTGATCTCATCACTTCAAACTTATGTTCCATATTTTTCCTTTGATATTTGATCATACTGCTAGTAAATGTACTTGAAAAACAATTACATTGTTTTGCATGTAATTGCATAATGTGAAATCAACAAAAGTTCAGTTAAAAAAGCATGTATCAAGTGGCAATTTTCTCTTCTTCCCCTGTACTTGTTCTCTTAGTACTAATTTTTGCCTTGAAGTTTCCTTGGATACTGAAGGCCCAACACTCCATGAGCTTCTTTCACAGGATAATTCCAGAGGGAGCAGTGACAGTCTGGCAGGATTTTGTACACCACTGGTCTTGAGGCTGATGACACATACCTTTCTTTTCAAACTTAGAAGTGGGCCTGTTCCAACGGAAGATTTAAGAAAGCATATGATATCAGTTCAGGAGGTGGTGGAAGTTCGATTGACTGAAGCCCTCAGGTTGTCCTGGTACAGAAAAACTGGGATTTATATATATCTATATAAATATATATAGCTGTCCCACTTATTCAAAGATGACCAAGTTCAAGATGACCAATGGTCAAGTTCACCAGTGAGTGTGTGTGGATGAAAAGGCCATCCTGCCTCTGGCCTCCTTCCCAAAATGGCTTAATGGAATGAGCCTGGGCCTGGGAGTTTGAGTACCTGGTTCTAATCCCAGCTCCGCCAATTTGTCAGCTGTGTGACTTTGGGCAAGCCACTTCTCAGTGACTCAATTCCCTCATCTGTAAAATGGGGATTAAGACTGTGAGCCCCAGCTGGGACAACCTGATAATCTTGTATCTCCCCCTGTGCTTAGAACAGTGTTTGGCACATAGTAAGCACTTAACAAATACCATCATTATTATTAATATGTGGAAAAATTGTAAAATTTAAAGTCATTTTAGCTATTGTAGCACCTGACTAAAAATGGAATCACTAGTTATCTGAAATATTTAGTATTGTTTGTAAGGTATTACTGCCCATTCATAATACTTTGGGTTTGAATAAAATATTTTGATAATGAACAGGAAGGCCAATTTGGGGTCTGAATAATTTGGATTGGTAGTCGATGCAACCTGAATTCATTTGTAAATGACTCAAAGCACACTTTGCTTTTGCTGTGTAGTCACGGTTTAGCTAGTTCTTAAAATGTTTATTGTGAATAAGTTAAAATTGTTACATTTGTGAATGTGTTAAAATTTAACAATTTGTTAAAATTGTTTTCAGTTAGAAGTTTGGAAAATTATATTTCAAGATCATTAAAACTGAATTAAAAAGTGTTTAACTATTTGAATCTTGGCCCAAAATGGAAAGTTAATTTTATAGTTCATAGACATTTTCCAAAATTATTATTACCTGGTTCCATGCAAAATGATCTTCCTCACTGAGTTTCTCTTTTTTATTTTTAAATAGCAGAAATGGAGTTTTTCTACATCTAATTTTATTGACCATTTTTTATATATACTTTTAAAGTCCAGAATCATCCCTAGTTTGTCCTTGGTTTCAAAAGGAATATTGCTAAAATGGTATTTTTTTACCCAACACTAAAGAATTTCAAAGTTTGTTTTGTTCCAAGTCTAAAGTTCAAAGTTCTTCTTATTATGATCAGTCACCAAAAGCATGGATACCACTCAATGCCCTTAATATAAAAATAACAATTTTAATGTCTCTATTACAATTTTCATCTTTTATTGGAATTTTTTTTCTAGACTGTGAGCCCATTATTGTGTAGAGATTGTCTCTGTTGCCAAATTGTACTTTCCAAGTGCTTAGTACAGTGCTCTGCACACAGTAAGTGCTCAATAAATACAATTGAGTGAATGAACAAGTAACACACACTTACTAAATATAAATAGCTATGTAATTTGAGGAAAGATTTGCAAACCATTGGTGATAAATAATAGTAAGTAGGACAAATTCATAAAAAATTCAAACTAAAAAAAAAGAATTACCTACCTATATAATATAAATTGTTTATTCCCAAGTGCTTTTAAAAAAAATTGACCTCAAAGAAAAATGTGCAGAGGATTGTTTTGGTAGTGCTTTATGTCTATGTCCAAAGCAGTTCAGTTGTGTTGAATGTGTATGTGCTACACATTTTACTTACAGAAAAAGAAGTCACGGAATTGACATCCTCCTCAGGTCAGATATGTGGTTGACCATCATCATGTTTTTGTTTTTAACTTGGATTACCATTCTAACTTTTACAATCACACCCAAACACACTCATATAAATCATGTTTTAATCTTTGATCCCATTTGGTTCACATCCTTCTTTTATTCATTTTCTTCCCTTTCTCCTCCCCTTTTTTTGCCTGGAGCAATGGTTTACCATTTCAGCTACTGAATCTCCCTAAGCTTTTTCATTGGTTTGAACTTTGAGTGTTTCCAGCATCCTGATTTCTCCTCTTCTTTTGCAGGTTTCATTTTTCCATTTCATTTCTTTTCCTTCCTTTACCCTTCCCATTAAAAAGGTTGATGTGTGGATAAGATTCTTTTTTCTTTGATTTTTTTATTCAAATTTCTTTTTTCAGATGAAGATGAAGCAACTCCACCTAATGCTCTACCTAAAGGTTAGAATTATTCAGTGCATCTGTTTTTTTCTCTTGATCAGAACAAGCATGGAAGGAGCTGTACTCTTGAGCCTGTTTAGTGGGTGGAATGATGGATGACATTTTAGCATTTGGACTGGCATTTTAGCTGTTGCTTCACAGTCCAAAGTTAAAAGAAAAGCATTGACCTCCCTTGTGTTTTTGTCACCAACAGCCTCTGAGTTGGAAGTTTGCACTGTGAAGCAAACAAATTCATAAATAGGGCTTTTCACTTCAAAGGAGAAGAGAACTTTGAGTTTTCATCTCAGGCATGTTTTTCCCAACTTTTCTATGTTCAGAAAGTCTATTTGCTTATGAGGGAGGCCAACCTCTGCTTCTCCTTCACAAAAAGATAGCTTGCTTTTAGGGAATGGAAAGGTGAAGTGTTTTATCATGCCTTCGCTAATGTGTTATCATCCAAATCACTTTTTCCTTTCAGATGGAAATCTTCAATCACTGGAAAGGAAAGATTCAGGTGAGAGAAGTCCTGGGGAAAAAAGAAAACAAACATTCCAATTAAATAATGAAATTATTTTCATTAACAATCTCTTTCCTTAATGTATGTGTATGTTTCTCATATTTCCCTCTCCGTTTCTGCCACTCTCCCTCTCTCTCCAAGTCTATTCTGACTTCTTTTCCTGCCTTTTTTTCCCTCCATGCTACTCTTGAAGCACTTTCTGTGCCATTATAGAAGCAGTCCCCTCACTCATGTCCCACTTTGAGGTTTAGGAAATATGGTTACCCTTCCTGGCAGGCTCAGAGTACCCTTATTTCAAGGATCCTAGACACACAGACTAAAATGGGGGAATGACTAAAACAGACTCAGTAATCCCCAAGGCTGCTCTGTGTTCCTAGCAGGTCTGAGCTTCTTACATTACCCAAGTTTATCAGGGACATGGGGACTCCTGGCCTTGGTCCACAAAGAAGGGCCTGTTCAGAATCACCCCCCACCAACTAGCCTTGCCCTGTCTTCCTCTCTTCCTCTTTCCCCTTCTTCTACAGCCCCCAAACAAGTAGCACACTGCACACTTTGGGCTTTACCAGGAAGGGGAAGATCAGGCCATGTGCAGGAATTTAATAAAGCTAAGTACAAAGTGCTACCTCTGCGGGTTTTAGGCAACCTATTCTCCTGGAGAATGAAGCAGTTTTTGTTTGCTTAATTTCATTTTCAGAAGGATACTTGAAGAAAATAGACAAACACAGCACAAAATATTCAGTTATACATGTAAAAGAGAGATCCTAGAATCACAAAATCAGAAGTATAATCACTTTTCTGTTTTGGTAGAGGAACCAAAGGCTGACACTTGATAAAAATACCCAACCTGGTTTGTGCTGTTTTATGACAATAAAGATACTTTTAACTTTAAAAAATTATTTTTCCTTGTTTTGCAAGTACTAAACGAGAGAAGAAGCATGGTTCGCCAGATTCTTTTTCACTTTTTGATCATTATTACTGATATTTATTTCCTTTGAACAAGCTTTTGGCAAAAAATGCCTCTTCTAGGATCCTCTCTTGCCAATCTTCCTCATCTAATCTCACATGGAATCAGACCAACTGAGCATGCTTTGTTCCAAAGTGGAAATTAATCACTCATTTTTCTACCCCAGGTCTTTCTCTTCAGTAATGAAACCAAAAAGGTGTTATAAAGACTTCTATCAGATGAGACTAACAGACTTTAATTTCTTACAAAATCTTTACCTTTTTGCAGCCCTTATGAAGAATTTTGGTTTCCTTGCAAAATGAACCCCTTGCCTTTTATCCTCCCTTCATATCTCTTGTTTCAGGATGCTCCTGATTTTGTAAGATTATAAGTGGACTTAGGTAAATTCGGGTTACCTTCAGCCTATGAATCTGTTCCTTCCCCGTTGACACATGTGAACCTTGTAAATAGTCACTTGCCCTTGATGAGCAATGGTTTGTGATGGGTGAGTAGTAAAAGAATATTGATTTAATTACCTCTGTGGTCAGACAGAAAAATAAAATTTTACAGGGCCCATATTTGCCAGGCCACATTGGGCCTAAAATCTTGTTTTGTTTAAATGGTCCTTTTATACTTTCCAATCAATCGATCAATGATATTTATTGAGCACCTACTGTGTGCAGAGCACTGAACTAGACACTTGAGAGAGTACAGTAAAACAGAGGTAGTATACATGTCACTGGCCCTAAGAAGCTTCCAGTCATTTAATAGTATTTATTGAACACCTACTATGTGCAGATTGCTGCACTCCCCCTGGGAAAGAGTACAATAGAAGATAAATCAAATTTGCCCTTGGCCCTCACAGGGACTCACCATCAAGGAAGGAAATAGTCCCCTAAAAATTACAAAGTGTCACAGCCTCTGTAGGTGGCCGCTGTCATGAAAAAGAGAATTGCAAGTTTCCCATATGCTATGGCTATTTGAAGAGAGGCATGATAAACCCAGGTAAGTGTTTTTGGCCAAGATGAGCAAATTGCCAAATAAGTGAATATTTTTCTTCTTTCTACTAATTAGAATGGTCTCTTGGAGAAGGGCCTCCAGCAGAAGAACAAGATAAGCAGAATGCCAATTCCCAGTTATCCACGTTATTTGTTGAAAAGCCTCAGTCTGGCACAGTGAAAGTTGGTGAGTACCTGGAATTGAATAGGATAGAGAAATCTCTATTTAGTCATTTGTAACTTTCAGCTCTAAAAGTTTCATCTGTTTCATGAAATTCAGAACAAAGCATAACTCAAGGTGTGTCCATGTGCTAATTTGCCTCTTAGAGCTGTTTAAAGTGCACAGATTGATTTGTATTTTGATGTTCCTTTAATGTTTTAAAATAGAATAGAAGCTAAGGTAGAACACATGATATAAGGCTAAATTTGTAGGGAAGTAGTGCTGCCTAGTGGAAAAAGCACGGGGTTGGGAGACAGAGGACCTGGGTTCTAATATTGCTCTGCCATGTACCTGCTGGGTGACCCGAGGCAAGTCACTTAACTTCTCTGTGCCTTAGTTCCCTCATCTGCAAAATGGAGATTCAATATCTGTTCTCCCTCCTAGTTAGACTGTGAGCCCCATGTGAGACCTAATTATTTGGTATCTATCCCAGTACTTAATACAATGCTTGGCACGTAGTAAGCACTTTGAACACCATAGTTATTATTATTATTGTAGAGCTAATAATTATCAAATACCAATTCCAAATGAATAAATACAACTGAATACATTTTAAAACCTATTTTTCAAAATATTAGTTATGCTGTAGCCAACAAATAAGTAAAACTTTGCAGTTAGAAATATATAGGCTTTTTTAAAAACTCCACTTCTAACTAATCAGTGCTTGAGCTTCTCCTTCATTATAACCCTCTACAGTAGAAGAGTTCTTGTACCTTGGAAAGTATTATTTCATTTATTTGTTAAGTGCTTACTTTGTGCAGGATCCTATATTAAGTGCTGGGGAAAAAGAGACAGTGATGATAATTCAGACACAGGCTCTAGCCCACAGACATGTCACAAAAAAGGGATGAGGGAGATGGGGACTGATGATGGACATACTGGAAAAGAAAGATCAAAATAATTCAACAATAATAATAGAAACAAAACCTGCTGTTGCTGGGGAGAAGTAATCCTCAGGTTCCTCATCATTCCTGTCAGGGTGGTTTTAAGTCTGAGGAGTCACAAGCTTCCCAGTATTCTGTCAGTTTAGAGACTGTACCTCTGCCCCAGATAACTCCTCCATGATGGACATTTCTCCAGCAATGGCAATACAGTGAGAGGGTGGTGGTGATGTTTCATTAGGTTTTTCCTGGTGAATCTTGCTTGTTTCTACTTAGTAATGAACTGATTCATATAGTAACTAAAAGTTGAATACCTTGTGCCTTTTTAGGTGGTGATATTACCTTTTTAGCCAAAGTGGAAGCCAAAGATCTTCTCCGAAAGCCAACTGTCAAATGGTTCAAAGGAAAATGGATGGATTTGGCCAGCAAAGCGGGAAAACACCTTCAACTGAAGGAAACATTTGAAAGGCAAACCAGGGTATGTTTCTGATCTCTCGCTCATTTTCATTTCATTTCTTTCATTTCTCACATAATAATAGTAATAATATGTGGTATTTGTTAAGAGCCTGCTATGTGTCAGAGGACTTAGGATCTAAGGCTCTGTCACTTCCCTGCTGTTTGACCTTGGGCACGTAATTTAGTGCTCCAGTTTCCCCATCTGTAAAATGAGGATTCAATATGTCTTTTGCCTCCTACTTAGACTAGGAGCCGCTTGGGGACAAGGGACTGTGTCCGGCCTGATTATCTTGTATCTACTGCAGTGCTTAGTACAGTGTTTGGCACATAAAAAGTAAAATACCATAATTATTGTAATAATTATTCCTATTATTACATGCCAAGCACTGTGCTAAGTGTTCGGGTAGAAACAATATAAGCATATTGGACATAGTCCCTGTACCCCCCTGGGGGAACTCAGTTTAGCAGGGAGGGAGACCAGGTCTTGAATCCCCAGTTTACAATGAGGGAAACCCGAGCACATAATCTGATCTCCAGTTTGTGGAATTGACTCATCTTCTAAGAGACAGGAAAACTCAACAGAAGATGAGGGTTGAGCAATTTAAATTCATATGTACCCAAATTCTGAGAGCTGGCACCTGATATCAGGGAGTGGACTATCTTCCCAGCTTGAGGATTTTTTGGTTGAGGGCACTACCTAGCCTCATCACAAGGGCCTGCTCTAAAAGCTGTGCTATTAGCACATCTGAGAGAAGGGAGCTTCAGTTCTTCCCAGTAAGAGCCATCAGATGTACCAGTGCTCTGACAGAGGATAGAGACAGGGCTCATCTGCACTTCTCAAGCAGTAGTGCCCTCAGACTGGCCATTGAAACCCATGTGTTTGCTCTCTTACGTATAATTACCAAAATCTACTGGTCAACCTAAAAAATCACTGCACTTGAATATTTTTCCCTCCCTTAGCTATGGCTTCATTCATTCATTTAATTTCATTCAATCATATTTACTGAGTGCTTACTGTGTGCAGAGCACTCTACTAAGTGTTTGGGAGAGTACAGTACAACAGTAAGATATATTCCCTGCCCACAATGAGTTTACAGTCTTGGGGGTAAATAAAAATTATGAAATTACAAAAAATTATAAATAAAATTACAGATATATTCGTAAGTGCAGAGGGACTCAGAGGGGGAAAGAACAAAGGGAACAAGTCAGGGTGATGTAGAAGGAAATAGGAGATGGGGAAAGGTGGAGCTTAATCTGGGATAGCCTCTTAGAGGAGATATGCCTTCAATAAGGCTTTGAAGAGGGGGAGAGTAATTGTCTGTTGGATTTGAGGAGGGAGGGCGTTCCAGGCCAGAGGCAGGATGTAGGCTTGGGGCAGGCAGCAAGATTGAGACACAGTGAGAAGGTTAGCATTAGAGGAGCGAAGTTTGCAGGCTGGGTTGTAGAAGGAGAGAAGCGAGGTGAAGTAGAAGGGGGTAAGGTGGTGGAGTGCTTTAAAGCCAATAGTGAGGAGTTTGATGGCTTCTCTGCTGTCAGTAAACTCTCCCCTCCCAATTTTAGTAGGGCTGGCTCTTGGCTTCCATTCTGTAAACTTGACTGATACCGAATATCCTCCTGATGTCCCAGATTCAATGATTTTACCTACCTCCTTACTCTTTATTCTAGTAGTAAAAGTAATTTGCCACTACATCAACATCATTAGAACACTTGAAAGAGTTGAAATGATCTTTCTTATAAACGCAATTCAATTTTTAAAGGATTTCATTTGCAAAATACAATTGAAATGTATGTCTATTCTTTATTTCAGATGTATACGTTTGAGATGCAAATCATCAAGGCCAAGGAGAATTATGCTGGAAATTACAGATGTGAAGTTTCATATAAAGACAAGTTTGACAGCTGCTCATTTGATCTTGAAGTCAAAGGTGAGGATTCTTACATTTAGCCAGATAAATGTGAATTTTGCATGTTTTTTGGTGTTAATTCTATATAGTATACTTAATTCTATAAAAAGAATGTCTTGAAAACTCTTTCCTTTAATTTTTGGTTTCAACACACTTCCTGGATATAGTAAGTCCCCTTTAAGATGAATGTATAAAATTTTATTTTCAACTCCAGAGTCCTCTACTCTAAGGGAATGTGAGTCCCAACCTTCTAATCTTCAGAAGACAGGGATCACATTTGATGCCATCGAACCTAATTCTTCTAATGCCTCTAGACACTCCCTTGTAGTAGCTTAACCACTATGGGAGAAGCACTATCTCTTTCAAACCTCTAGAGGAACATTTAATACCCCATGATGAGCACACAACAGGGGTGAGATTTGCATAAGCCACGATTAGATTCTGGATGGGCCTGGGAATCCTATCAGATCTACCAATCGTAATAGAAGGGGTTGAATTATAACACAACAAAGAGCCCTGTGATTGACATCTGCTAGTCATGTGATGCAGCCTAAAGCCGGCCTGGCACCCGGCCCCAATCCACTCCCACCAGTCATATGACACAATCCACACAGGCCCCAGGTTCCCAGGAGGAGTGACTGGACACCAAAGATGTCGTCCTCTGAGCCTGTATCACAGACCTTCCCTAAAGAGGACCCTGATGGCCCCTGACAAGAGGACCAGCTCTTGATGCAGGGACCCAGGCCTCCCCGTGGGCCTCTGCTGACTTTGAGACCTCCACATTGAGAATGTGGATCGGGGGCAGCCAAGTGGTGAAGAGATTACTTAAGGATGATGCTCTTCTCCCAAATTATTTAGGAATTAATAAGAAATCACCCTCCTTGTGATAAACACCATGAATATATTGCTGCAATATTCCAAACCAATCTCTAGTGATCCAGATACATTAATGCTACAGATTACCTACCTCATTCTTGGCTCTGATAGAGAATTGGGTTTGACAATGATCAGGCCAAAATGGTTCATTTGTTCAAATAGTTATTCTTATGAATACCTATTTTCCCCTTGGGCTTGAGTGAAAACCCAGGTAAAGGTGAATATGGACAGGGAAGGCATCTTTGTGCACCTTTAAACATGGAGATGTAGGGGAGAAGGGAACTGCTATACTCTCTCTTTCTCTCTCCCTCTCTCTCCCCCTCTTTCCCTGGCCTTAGAAATTCCAGCCGGGAACAGAATTAGTCCCAGGGCAGAGATATCTAATAGCTTAACTGTTGTGGTTCAGGAGTTCATTAGCTACTTCCCAGCTAACATTGAATAAAGTTACATTCCTGTATAAGAGAATGTAGCTTTTCCTCTTTCTCACCTGGAGCAGAGCTGCATGCTTGCAGAAGGTGGGCTGGAATCTTTCCAAAATCAAGTTTCAAACAGGCTACTCTGTGGCATTTTTGAAGTAGATTTTATATACTGTAACTCAGATCAGCATTAACACTGTATTTTAGGTAATTATTACATAAACTAGTTTACAAAATGTGCTAGTTATAAAGGAAATATTGATAAATGAACTGAAGAAATTCTACAGATATTATTTTCAGTAGACTGAAATTAATATAATTCCAAGAATGTGTTTCTCTCCATGATATTCCTCCAAGATCTGACATCTCCATCAGTTTTCCTACCCTAATGCCCATATTTATACCTCTAATATTTGTTGTGAGTATAAATCTGAGTCTTCCTCCCTCACTATGGACCTAGGTGAATCTGAAATACTTTTAGCATTTTAGGACATCCAACAATTTCCCATCGATATTCTTCCCAATCCTCACCTCGGTTTTGCATGTGGAATTTTCTTTCTGTCCAAAGAAAATATGTCAGTTCTTGGGTTTTGTGAATATTTACTTTATTACTTTTTTTCTTTCAAAGAATCTACTGGAACAACTCCATCTATTGATATCCGATCTGCTTTCAAAAGAAGGTAACTGAAATTGGACCCTGGATAGTTCTAGTATTTCTGGGTGGAAGTGGGTGTCCACAGCTATCTATACAGCCCCATGAGCCAATCACATCAAATATTAAAAGAGGTGACAGGATAAACTGAATGATATCAATGTAATTGATTGAAAGTTGGGTGAAGGCAAGCCACTTTCTTTCAAATGAAGCATATTCTGGTGGATTTAAAATTCACTGGCTACAGTGAAATCTCCCAAAACCATTTTCTGAAAGCAACATGTCCTATTTTTCTTAGAAAGACTTGATTACATAAAGTGCTACTTCAATACAAGTTTGCTTTTCTCAATTATATGAGAACCTTTTTTCTAAAGGAGATTTATTGAATATCATGAGCTAAGGATAACTAGGTAATCAGATAAGATGTTATTTAAGGAAGCCCTACAGAGAACACAGCCCAGAATTAATTTTTTACTACATAGAATTATGATACTTGTTAAGCACTGGGCAAGCACTATTTTAAGCACTGGGGTAGATACAAGATAATCAGGTAGATGTAGCTTGGTGCATCTACTTAAACAGACTATTAATCTTTTCCAACTAGAAGTTACCAAACCTTCAATAGAATTAACAGCCTGGTAAAATGACACAGAGTTCATAGAAAGATTCTCAGCACTTTTTAATGGTCCAGAGAAATATTATTTTGAATCTGAAGAACATTGAGCTTATTTGACACAATAAAGAGAATTGTGGATAGGTAAAATACTTTTTTAAGATGAGATTTTTGTAGTTGTGCCAGAACGAATAACTGGCCAAGAAATATGCGATGGAAGAAAGCTTTGTATTTAGAAAAAAGGAAGGCAAGCTAGCAATGCCAAATCGCCATTTACTGCCAATCATTTGATTAGAGAAGATCATTTTTATATAGCAAGAAATTTTTTAATCAATTATAATAGTTTGCTTTACATGAGGTGTTTCTACATTTCATTTGCCTGTATGAAATCCAAAATGTCCTTAAATTAAAATCTGTTTTTAGTAGAGTTTCCCTCTCAACATATCAATAAATCAAATATTTCCTGAAGACATTAAGAATAATCTCTTAAATTTGAGTTCACTCTGAGGAACAAATTATGTGGTTCGAAGTGCCATAAACCCATTCTAGCCTCATCTTGTTCTAGTTCAGGGTCACTTGCCCATTGAAATCCAATAAGCCTTTAAAGATACATGAGAATTAATACTTGACAAATTACAGAAAATGATGTTTACATTTCAAGAGGTGTTTATCTCAAAATGCTTGTTTTTAAGACTTTAAAAAATATTTTGAAATATTTTATTAAATTATTGTTAAAATGTTGAAAATACTAGCACAACTCTAGACTTTTGACCGTAATATAGAAATGATATTTTTAAAGTCAGGTTGATAAATTTTTAAATCAAGGCAAACAGAAATGCTTACATTTTCAGCCTAAAAATAGTGGTCATTAGGAATTAATGTGCAACTAGGGGGATTGGTGAATAATTCACAGGAGACTAATAAATCAATCAAGGAATCAATCCAGTGTATTTACTGAGCTCTTACTGTTTGCAGAGCCAATGGTACTAATTGTGTGGGAGACTACACCATAACAGTATAAGCAGACACATTCCCTGCCCACACTGAGCTTAATATCAAGATATATTTTTCTTCAGGAAAGTATATAAAGGGATGACAATTAGCACCTCAATATAAGCAAAAAAAGATTGCTTTCGGGTGTTGACTTAAGTCGACAATATTTACATTTTAGCACATTGATTTGGTTTTAATAAATCAGTGATATTTATTGAGCACTTATTGTGTGCAGGTCCCTGCATTGAGCTCTTGGAAAAGTGTAATAGAGTTGGTAAATATGAACCCTGCCCTCAGGATCCTACAATCTAGTGGACTGTTTTTAAAGTATTTCCCTTTAAAACTGAAGGAATGCAACTTTAAAACTGCTTTTGCCATTTTGAAAGTGTGCAATATGATCATTATCTTTTCTTTTGATCATCCAGTACCTGGTTTCTCCACTCCATGACATACAAAGGTTAAACTAGAGAATGAGGTGTTGTCTTAAGCATTTGACTGTAGCTTGCTTTGTTTAAAATAGCACAGATCAATGCAAAACTCTGCCTCATCTGTATAACAGATCAACAAAGTTCTTTGTTTTTACAAAGATAAGCTTTAGAACCAAAGCTATTGCAAAAACAAAGCACATGGTGTTGAGTGGCTCAAATGTATTTGTGTTACTCAAATATAACACAAATCTGGGCAAATTTATTTTGTAATCTACAGAAACCTGTCTTCTGAATTACCAGCAGCAACACAAGCCTTTTGTGACTTCTTTCCACAAGAATGTGTAATGGAAATGTAAAACATCACTTGTGTGAAAAAGAATACAAGTTTGTGTTGATAAGACCCCATTACTTGTGTGTGGATATAAAATTGCGTATTTGGTATAGCAAAAGTGTTTGCAATGAGTGATGACTTTGTCCCCACATTAAACCCAGGTTTGCTTTTCTTTCATTAAAAACAGTGGTGAAGGCCAAGAGGATGCAGGAGAACTTGACTTTAGTGGTCTCCTGAAGCGTAGGTGAGAACCAAGTGATGAACTGAGGACCTGTGGATTGAAACCTTTAGATGCTAAGAAAAGTCAACATAAGAATGAAGTTTTTTTATGAATTGTATTATCCTTTTTTGTATGAATTTTAATTGTATTCAGTTAGATGAAATAGAAAGACATATTGATTCAAAAATTGTGGATACATTAGAAATATTTAGTTTTGTATTACTATTGTCATAGTTGGGGATGTCAATTTGAAAATTGAGACTGATGTAAACACGTTTACACAGCAACACTGATGTCTTTATTGAATGGGCAAACGTTTTAATAAATATTCTCACAACTGATCTCAATGGCAATAGCACTATCCATCAAAAGGTATTATCCAGTTAAACCATTAGTCCATAAACTTAGCGTTCCTGGGTCAGGCTTGAGCATTGAGACAGGTTTAGAGGAAGTTCAAATGGCTAAGCCCTTGAGCTGTGCTCAGCAATGCCAAGATAAACATATATCTGTGTTATGTTCTGGAAAAGAAAATGTCATATGTCAGTTTGTCAGTACTTTGATCCTTTGGTTCTTTTCATCTGCATAACTTTAAAATCCATAGGCAAAGACCCTTTTTCCGGTGAACATGATTCTGCCCACCCTAGGTCTGAGGAGCAAAATTGTCTAAAGGTGTTTTGTGACTTAATCATCTTTTGAAGGGACAGAAAGTTATTTTTGCCTGCACATGATTGATTGGCACGGGGTGATGACTACACTTGACATTTCATAGCAATAAACCCCTGGCTAGAACAGGCATGCTAAGGCACTGATTTCAATCAATCAGTTGGGTTTATTGAGCCCTTACTGTGTGCAGTCTAATGAACTAAGCACTTGGGAGACTACAATACGACGGAACTGGTAGACACGTTCGCTGCCCACGACAAGTTTGCAGAATAGAGATGAGCTTACAGGGTAACAATCACTATTTAGTGAGGGTCTGATGCTCTGTCAGGCAATCTTCCAGTGGAAAAATTACCCTCCCATATGGAAAGTGTAGCATGGCCCCTGCACCTCCAGATGGGTAATTTTGCTACAGCCTGAACCTTGTTCTGGAAATATTCTGGCTTTGAGACAGGCATGCACATGATTAAAAAAAAAAAAACAAACAGATTGATTAGAGAGTAATTAGCTCCCTCTTCACATTTAGAGTGGTGTTTGCCTTGATGAAGCCCCTGGCTAAACATCTAATGCTACAGTATAAAATATTATTTTACTTCTCAGCATCAATAATCATTAAGAGTTCTATCCTGGAATACCAGTAAAAGGTTTTCGCCAGTGTTTAACCTTCAAATTTCTTGTCAATTTTTCATTTTCTCCCTAAGTAATTTAAACTGCTCAAATAGAAACCTTGATCTAATTTTAACTGAATCCTTCTGGAATTTGCAGGGAAAGAAAAGTTAAATTATTCATATCAATCATTTATTGAGCACTTACTATATGCAGAGCACTGTACTAAGTTCTTGGGAGAGTACAGTACAACAGAATTAGCATAGGGTCATAATAGCTAAATTAAAGATAAATGAAAGGACCAATTTATATCCAATATGTCTCAATTTTTGATTCGCTTTTCATTCCCAACTATCATATTCAGTTTGTTTATTTACTGAAGCAGTTTCCTGTAAATGAATAAACTTTACTAATATAGTAAAATTGTTATAGATATGATTGACTGTCAAATGACTTTCCTACTAATTTTGATTGCATGTGTCTTCTTTCAAATGTGCTACTGAGAAATGGTTGCCATTTCTTATTCTCTGTTATTCTTTCAAGACTTTAAGCTACCTAAAATGTACACATTGCTTTTCAGTCACTGTTTTAGACCAACTTGTGGCTTTCACATCACCACTAAAATCCTTAAACATAGGAACAAATTATTCAACCCCATCTTGTTTGGTAAACTTTAGTAAGCAGTCTTACTTTCCTTTACCATATTTAAGAGAGACATATGCTAAACTATTTGCCTAGCTCTGTTGAGTTAAATACTCTGGACAAGTGAAAATCCAGCATCTGGGGAAAATTTCACCTGCTCCATTAAATTTGGGTTCAGAGGCAGTTTTGTCTGAACTCTGGGAAGCTCATCTGAACATTCTCAGCTGCCAGAAGCAGCAGAATGTTGGGTGTCAGAAGAAAGAAAGAGAATGATGGGTTCAATGATACCTGCAGCCATAATTTGCTAAATTTGGGGATATGATCTGCTGGAAATTTTGGTGCGCTAGTGGAAGTTTGGGCAGTTGGGTAGGGTGTGAAGCTAACTATAAGCTTGCCTTAAAATATTTCATCTCTGTTTTAGTAATGGGACAGATAAACCCATTCAGTATATTGTGTAGGTATGTCCTGGTATGTTTTATTTCTGTCCTTTGCCCAAGTATTTCTACTGTGCTTATATATTCAATCTTTGTATTGCTTATAGAAACATTTAAAATCTTTTCACAAGTATCAGGAAATGACTTAAAAATATCCTTCTAACTAAAATCCAAATGTATTTTCAGACTAAATGTGACTATTTGAATTTCTTAAATTAATTTGGGTCAATCAAATATTCACCAAGTAAAACAACTACATAAATGATGTATGTAATTCATGCTAAACAGTACCACAAAATATTTTTCACAAAGCCAAATTCAACTTTCTATTTTAACTTCTCAGGCCTTCAGCAAGATTTGTCATAGCCCATCTTGAAATTGAAATTCCAACCTTCCCTTTCTTTAGCATGCAATGCTGTCATTGTAACTAGGCTGCTTAACTTCTTTTAACATCAATAGAGAGATTAAACAAGAAGAAGAACCAGATATAGATGTGTGGGAGCTTCTAAAGAATGCCAATCCCAATGAATATGAGAAGATTGCATTTCAATATGGAATCACCGACCTGAGAGGCATGCTCAAACGGCTTAAGCGTATGCGCAGGGTAGAGAAGAAGAGTGCAGGTATGCAAGGAGAGTTTTTTAGTTTGTGTTGGCTTGCCTATTGTTTAACTTGGGATTTTTGATCTGACACTGACCCAACCTAGTGGAAAATCATTGGATTGTGTTGCTCCAAAATTCAGATAAAAATGGGGTTTAACATTAATTTCAAAACTCTGGGGGCTTATTTTAGCTATTAAAAAATTCCTCTCTGTGTGTGTGAGGAGGTGGTTGGGTGTTGGGGGGAGAAATAACAAGAATTCAGTGACCTGGGGTTTATAGTGATGATGCTGTGGCAGGAGGAATTGGTACAGTTACAGAGATGGTGGAGCTGAGGCAACCGGAATCCTCACGCCAATGGGAGAGAAGAATGTTCTGTTATTCACAGCAGTCCCATTAGCCCCTCTGTCTTGCTCCCACACTTCTCCCCACTCCAAGCATGTTGCTGATCACCACGTCTTTTGCTGGGAAACCCCATTTGCTATGTAGGTGGTACAAAACTAATGGTATGCTTTTAATTGGCATCTGACTAGAGGAGCAAAGGTCTCTTTTTCCTGTAATTTTCAGTTCCATTTGTCTACTGTTTTTAGTTTATCAGATTATATGAGAGCATCTTGTTTCCAAGGAAACAGCGGTAAAACCGGACTAAATATACTCTTTCCTTATGTAACCTTCCATAAAATGAATATGTCTCATGCATGTAAATTTTATGTAATTTGGAAAGCCTTGTGCATTCTGTAGTTTAATGTAGCCATTGAAATTAAATTGTCTTCTACTTTTTTTTGGATAAAACCTCTACTTTCTACTTCTACCAGCTTTTGCCAAAATTCTGGATCCTGCGTATCAGGTGGATAAAGGAGGAAAAGTAAGGTTTGTTGTGGAACTGACAGATCCAAAGGTGGAATTGAAGTGGTATAAAAATGGCCAAGAGATTCGACCCAGTACAAAGTAAGTGCTTTTATTTGTCACCATTAACACCATCATCAATCAATCATATTTATTGAGCATTTACTGTGTGAAGAGCACTGTACTAAGTGTTTAGGAGAGTACGATATAACAGATACAATCCCTGCCCACAAAAAGCTTACAATCTAGAGGGAGACAGACATTAATAGAAAGAAATTATGGATACGTACATAAAGGCTTTGTGGGGTTGGTGAATAAAGGGAGCAATTCAGGTTGATGCAAAGAGTTGGAGAAAAGGATGAGGTATGAGGGCTTAGTCAGAGAAGGCCTCTTGGAGAAGATGTGCCTTCAGTGAGACAGAGAGGGTGGGGAGAGTGCTCTTCTGACAGCTCTGAAGAGGGTGGGTGTTCCAGGCCAGAGACAGGCTGTGGTTGAAAGGTCCACAGTGAGATAGATGAGATCAAGGTACAGTGAATAGATTGGCATTAGAGAAGCTAAGTGTGTGGGCTGGGTTGTAGTAGGAAAGCAGTGAGGTGAGGTAGATGAAGTAAGGTGCTTGAGTTCTGGTGTGCAGAGCCCTGTACTAGGCCTCAGGATAGTTAATCAGTGGTATTTACTGAACACTTATTGTATTCAGACTACTGTACTAAGCCCTTGGGAAAATACAGTACAGTAGAGTTGGTAGACCCCAACCCTCCTCACAAGGAGTTTACAGTCTACAGGAGATGCTTACAGGCATGTTTCCTGACCAAAGTCTTTAATAGTATTTTTATTACATTCAGTTTAGGTTTACAATACTTACTTGATAGTTATAAACTATTTCAGTCTCTATGCAGTTCATTCATTCATTCAATCCTATTTACTGAGCACTTATTGTGTGCAAAGCACTGTACTAAGCATTTGGAAAATACAATTTGGCAACAGAGATAATCCCTACCCAACAAGGGGCTCACAGTCTAGAAGCGGGGAGACAGACAACAAAACAAGTATAAAGGTGTCAATAGCATCAATATAAATAAATAGAATTATAGAGATATATACATCATTCATAAAGTAAATAGAATAATATGTATATATATGTATATATACACAAGTGTGACAGAAGGCTCATACCTGCTAATCCCATTTGTCCCCACACTTCTGTAGTCTCAGTAATCTGAGTTTTGCAATTTTGTAGCTATTTTGTAAATATTTTCAGTAATCCATGGTTTGCTAGGGAAACCTGATATAAAGATTTTATAATGGTGACTTTTCAAAGCAATACTTCCCGCTCAAGAACGGCCCAAAAGTAAACGTAATATATTCATCCCTATGTTTATTTTTAGCATTCTGGCAGCTATCAAGCACATGCATTGCTCTTGAAATGTTGAGTTTCTGAAAGTGAGTCTTCTTTGCTGAGGAGTTTTTTACTTATCTACTTTTAATGCCGGATGCACTCATCTGGAAAGCAGGTTACAAAATAGTTAATGTTTCTCCTCCTTTCCCATTATTTTCCTTCACCTCAATGCCCTCTTTGTTAGGAAACATTGATCAGAGCTATTCCTTAAATGAAGTACCATCCTCCAGGCTCTAAGTATTAGACTTTGTGGTAATGTCATGAATTTAGTTATAAAAATATTCTTTGTTGAATGGTCAGGATCATATAATAATGAAATGGAAACATTAGAATAACTACAAAGACAAAAACTACAAAGGTTTTTGGTTTGCCCTGGAAGCCTCAATTTAATATTTTTGTTTATGGTTTTGAACTCTGAATATTATCTATGAAAACTGATTTAGAATTAAATGCAAATATAATTATATCACTCTTGAACAAAAGTATAGAATTAGGTATCTGCTATTTTTTGAAGTGTTCAGTAGCAAGAAACAATAGCAGTGTAAATACACTCAGAATATATCTGAAGTCCTGGACATTATGCTGTGAATATTACATAAATAGAAAGCAAAAACACAACTGCAGATTGCATTGATCAAGATCCCCGAATTTGAGCCAAAATACTAACCAGTTTATTCCTGATTCCTATTTTAAGTAAGGGGGAATAAAACTTAATAATTTCATGAATTTGAACTTGCTTGGTTTCTGTTTGTCATAGATACATCTTTGAACACAAAGGTAACCAGAGAATATTGTTCATCAACAACTGCACCCTGGCAGATGATTCTGAATATTACGTGTCAGCTGGGGATGAGAAATGTTCCACCGAACTCTTTGTAAGAGGTAAAATATATTAGGTCACTTATTTCATCTGTTTCAAAGCATCTGTTTCACACTTTGTATTAGTTGGTGCTCAAAGAGTTCTTCATCCAGGCAGATCAGGCACACTGGGGCCATTAAAGTAATGTGAGGAGCAGTGTAGGCTAGTGAAAAGAACAAGGACCTGGGAATCAGAGGACCTGGATTCTAAACCTTCTATACTGTGAGCCCATTGGGTAGGGATTGTCTTTATTTGTTACCTGATTGTACTTTCCAAGTGCTTAATACAGTACTCTGCACACAGTAAGCGCTCAATAAATACGATTGAATGAATGAACCTGGTTCCACCTCTAGCCTGTTGTGTCACCTTGAGCAAAGTCATTCAACTTCTCTGTGCCTCAATTTACTCATCTGTAAAATGGAGATTCAATACCTGTTCTTTCTCTCAGTGAACCCCATGTGGGCCAGGATTGTATCTTACCTAATTATCATGTATCTACCCTAGTGTTTAATACAGAATTTAGCATATAGTATATGCTTATCAAATACCATTATTAGTATTATTATTATTATTTGGGGGTTCAGTGCAGATGGTTCAGGCTATTTTAAGTAACCTAGATGTTGTCTAATTGATCAGAGGTGTCAGTTGATCCCCAGAGTGTCAACCCTACAAAATATTGTGAAAGAATTACAATTTACCTAGTTTGGCTAAGGAGACTTAAAGTGCTCACTGTGAACGGTTGGGTCCTTTGCTTGCCCATGCTCTCGAGTCTAATTTACTGGCAATTTTTCCTAAAGTCAGAAAAAAAATTGGTTGGCAGCAGCCAGCAACTAAGCATGCCAAAAGCCAATTTGTAACTAAGAGACACTTGAGAACAGGAGCACTGTAATTTTCTTGGCATGTGATTTAGTTGTCGATTTGGTTTTCAAGTAAGAAAGCAGTGTGTGGACTTTAGAGGCCTGTATCGTCAAGTTTGGCTTAGAGCAGAAAGTCTCAGAAGAGTATTATAAATTCTTCTTCGTCAAATTATCCTCCACAAAGTCATTCTGAAGAAATGAGAGAACTTTACAGTTTTAGATTTCTCTTTGAAAAAGACAACCATCCATATCCATTCTCTTTCCTCGACCACCACAGAAAGAGACAGCAACCTCTCCCAATCCCCCATGGAGAGAGGCATGCAATCCAAGACCTTTTAAAGACACTAAACCCACTCATGAATTCAAACTTGTCCCAAACCTTTCACTTGCACATGCACATAGACTCATATATATGTACACATATATACATATACACACTCACACAAACACACTCACAAACCTCTAGTGCTTCTGTCTCTTGGTCTTTTGTTTTCCTTCTCCTTTCATTACTGCATTTGGCTTAGTGCCGATGCAGCTGAGATACAAAGGATGGGCTTTTTTGAAGGACTAGATTTGGTGGCAGAAAGAGTGGGAAGGGCTGGCATTTAATAGTAATAATGTTCATTATTATGATATAAGTGCTTACTATGTGTATGTGCTGAGCACTAGGATAAATACAAGGTTTTTAGATTGGACACAGTCCCTGTCCCACATGGGGTTCATAATCTATCAGATGCTGAAACTGAAGCCAAGAGAGGGTAACTGAATTGCCCAAGATCACACGATACGTCAGTCTCTTGACTCCTAGTTCCAAGTTCTTTCCACTAGACCACACTGCCTCCCCAGCACTTAAAACATACTGGAGAATGAAGTAGTCAAGTAGATTGAATGTCAGAGTTGAAAAACAGTGAGGGGTCTAGGACAATAAGGAGATTGTGGGCTTCTGAGACAGAGAGGATGATGGTACCGACTGAGATCGGAAACAGAAGAAGGAGAAGATTTGGTAGGGAGCTTAAATAATTTTGGTTTAGTTAAGTTAAACTTGAAATGTCAGTGGAACATTCAAGGGGTAATGTCCTGGAGGCAAGAGAAGAAGCAGGACTGAAGATTAAATGAGTTAAATTTTAGAGATGTTCATCTAGAGGTATCTGAAACTATGTGAGTAGATAAATACCCCCAAGGGAGTGGATGAAGAGCAAGAACAGAGCCTTACAGGGCTTCCACAATTTAAGGATGCAAGACTAAATAGTAGCCAATCAAGGAAACTGAGCTGTAGAGAGGTAGGATGGGACCATATGAGAGCTACATCAGTAAAACCGAGGCTTGGTAGTGTTTCATGGAGGAAGGAGTGAACTCCTCTCTAGACTGTAAACTCCTTGTGGGCAGGTTATGTGTCTAACAACGTGTTCTCTCCCAAGTGCTCAGGAGAGTGCTCTTCACACAGTAAGCACCCAATAAATACCACTGACTTATTGATTGAAGAGGTGGTTCATATTGTCAAAGGCATCCTAGCTTCTGAGGGGAATAAGGGAAGTCAAAGCCATAAACTTCAAGGGTGGACAAAAGCAAATTTTAAATTATACTCTGCCCTATTTTTAGAGATTAATTCAATTCACATAATAGAAATAGTGGTGATATTTATTAAGCACTTATGTACCAAGCTCTGCAGTAAGTGTTAGGATTAAATACAAGTTAAATAGGTCAGACACTGTCCCAGAACCTCATTGAGCTCATAGTCTAAGTAGAAAGGCGAACAGATATTCAATCTATATTTTACAGATAGGAAACTGAGACACAGAGAAGTGAAGTGACTTGCCCAAAGTCACATGGCAGAGCCAGGATTAGAACCCAGATTTTCTGACTCCCAGGCCCGTGTTCTTTCCAACAGTCATGCTGCTACCTAAGTGTCACATGTAAAATTTATACATGTGCTTCACCTGTATAATTTCCCCCAATAAAAGTTGTCTGCTCTCCATAACCTTAGTATTTGATCACAAACTTATGTATAGGGCCTAGAACCCATTCAGTAAATGCAGTTGAATGACCAACTCATACCTTGTACCCACCTAGCCCTTAGTGCACCTAGTAAGTGCTTAACAAATATCATTTTTAAAAGTAAGAGACTATTCACCTCAATGTCTCAGTCAGATAAGTCTTGCTATTTGGGATTTTCTGGCCAGCCTGTCCAATTGCTGATACAAACCAATAAAATCCCAGCCCAAGGTTTTCAGTTCTTCAAGATGGCGACAGGTTGTGTTCAATCCTCTCCAGCTCCAAATATCCCAATCAATTCTCATGCTTGCCAAAGTGATGAGAAATTGTCTATCATGAACTTAAGAATGGTTCTGAGTGAAGAGCAGTGGGTCCTGGGTTTAAAAAACAAATAATCAGTGGTATTTATTGAGCACTTACAGTATGTAGAGTGATGTACTAAGAGTTTGGGATAGTACTTTATAAGGAAATTGGTAGATGTATTTTCTGACCAAAATAAGCAGTTAATTTAATAAGTTATAATCTACCTCCTAAAATGTATATTATTTTTCTGAAGTTTTAAAACAATAATTCTAATTAGGCATTGCTTTTTGAAATTATTAATTTTAAAATTTTTTCCTTACAATAGAGCCTCCAATATTGGTGACCAAGCAACTGGAAGATACCAATACCTATTGTGGTGAGAGAGTAGAGTTAGATTGTGAAGTGTCAGAAGAAGGTGCCAATGTGAAATGGTAAGCAGCTCTCATTAGAAATATACAATGTACTCATTTTTACACATTTTTCATTGGAAAACCATAAAAGAAAGCAAATGTGATCTAGTCTTCTTCAGTAATAAAGCAAGGAGTGTAATCCTCAAATGGCTCTCTATTGCCATATTCTGAATCACACAAGGAGCCTGGAAGTCATGTGAAAGTGTGGCTCTGTCCTCCAGGAAAACACTTGAAAAGGTTAGGAATTTCCATTAGGAGTTCTTCAAACAAGTCATCTAATGCTGAAGATTCTGGTTACTGAACTCAGGGGACTGACTGCATGTAATAAACCGCTTTTCAGAATTTTAGTGCAGTATGTAACAGACTGACAAGCTCAAACAACACTGGGATATGTAAGAGCCTTCAGAGGGATTTATCACACTCAACAATTTTCAACAAGAAGGTCATCAAATTCCACCACGTTGCCACTGGCCTGACATTTTAATTAACAAAGCAATAAAAACTCAGTTTGAGAGGACCAGTACACACTGTCCTGCTATAATACATGTTTCCACCATTAATTTTGGCTAAACCATTTTGGAGAAGTAGGAAATGTCTATCCAACTCTTATGGTGTCATTAGAAACAGCTTGTTCACATGTGCTCAGCATCAAAATGAGTGAATACTATAAAATGAGTTTTCCTTAATGCAGGGTTTTGGCAAAAACATAACCACTGACTATAGAAATTTAATATGCTCTTTGGGAAGTTAGTCCCTCCCTTTTCCTCTGCTCCTCCTCCCTTCACCATTGCCCCTACTTCTTCCCTCTGCTCTACTCCTAACTTGCCACTTGCCCCAAACTGGAGCTCAGATTCTGTCTCCAGTCCCATGGGGCTTGGGAGAGGAAGAGCAGTAGGTTGGGAACCGAGCGGGGGCCTCTATGGAAACTCCTCCAGAGAGGAGAAATTACTCCTCAGGAAATGCAAGACTTGCTACTCTAAACATCTGATAGCCCACCCCTGATCTGACTGCAGAGGATCCCAACCCCACCTCATCCCCCAGCCTTCTCTTTTCTAGCAATGAGGGAACTGAGCCTTGGTACACCTAAGAGGGAATAATTGCTTTGATAAACCACCTTGAAAATGGTTAATTTGGGGAAAATTCACAAAGCAGGCTAAAGTTGAATTGGTTCTGTGGTATTGTCTTTGGATGTGCATGGTATAGTAGGAACTCTTGGTCCCTTTTCGGCTTTTCCAAACTCACCTAGACTCATTGGTAAATTCCATCTGTGGAATTAAATGTAAATATAAAGGACAATTAACTATTCTGGTTACCTTGTTTGAGTTATAGATTGATAGACCGTTCATTTTTCAATTCTCACACTAATAATTTTCCTATGTAATGCAGCACTCTTTCTCAACTTTAATTAGGTTTAAGAATGGTGAGGAAATAGACACTGGCCCGAGATCTAGATACAAAGTTAAGGTTGATGGGAAGAAGCACATTTTGATCATAGATGGAGCAACGAAGGCTGACAATGCAGAATATTCAGTAATGACAACAGGAGGACAATCTTCTGCTAAACTTAGTGTTGACTGTAAGTATAACTTTCCCATTGAGGCCCCCAACATTTCGCCTAACAAGTCATATGTTTTTCTTTAATACCAGGAAAATGTGGTTTGAAAATTTCAAACTATTTGCCTCTTGCTCATCTCAAAATTGATTAACTTAAGCCTCTAAAAAGCAATAAAATCTCCTTTTACCAGAACAACATTTTTTTTCAGAAAGAACTTGCCAATCAACCCAAGCTTTCTCTCTTTTCCCTTCCTTATGATGCTAAGGCTAAAGTGGAGGATGAACAATTTCTAACACACAATGGAGAACCAATCTAAGTCCACTTCTAAATACTCATCATCCCCACCTCCAGGTCTGTTACAGAGTTCTGACCGGCTCTGCCTCTCATTATCATATTACTATACTTTAAACACTCTAGAATAATTCAGGAATATATGGCAGTCATTATAACTCGTTATTACAACGTTTGACAGTTCTAAGGAATTCCTTCACTGATGTTCCAGTTCCCACATCCTGCCGCTGGCCTGGAATGCCCTCCCTCCTCATATCTGCCAAACAGTGACTCTTCCTCCACTTCAAAGCCTTACTGAAGGCACATCACTTCCAAGAGGCCTTCTATTCATTCATTCAGTCAAATTTATTGAGAGCTTACTGTGTGCAGAGCACTGTACTAAGAGCTTAGAATGTACAATTTGGCAACAGAGACAATCCCTGCCCAACAGTGGGCCCACAGTCTAAAAGGGGAAGATGACAACAAAACAAAACAAGTACTTCTCCCACTCCCTTCTGTGTTGCCCTGACTTGCTCCCCCATCGCATCCCAGAGCACTCATGTATATATCTGTAATTTATTTATTTATATTTATTTTAATGTCTGTCTCCCCCTCTAGGCTATAAGCTTGTTGTGAGCAGGGAATGTGCCTATTTATTGTTGTAGTGTACTCTCTCAAGCGCTTAGTACAGTGTTCTGCACACAGTTAAGTGTTCAAAAAATACTACTGAATGAATGAATGCAAAAAATGAACCCAGCTGTTCCACTAGCTTGTAAGCTCCTTAAAGGCAGGGATTGTGTCTGCTAACTCTGTCATTCTCTCCCAAGATCTTAGTAGAGTGCCATGCACATAGTAAGTGCTCAGTGACTACCACTGCTAAGTTTTAAACCCAGTTTCTGTGCTGTACGGAATAACATCTCCTTTTCTCTAGTGAGACCCCTGAAGATAGTGCAGCCCCTAACAGATACTACTGTGAAACTTGGGAAAGAAATCACTCTGAGGTGTGAGCTTTCTGAAAACATAACGGGAAAATGGACCAAAAATGGTCTACCTGTTCAAGAGAGTGACCGGTTAAAGATACAGCATAAAGGAAGGTAGGTCAAGGGGAGTACTCGGTTTGAGTGAGAGAGATATGAGCATTAGTTGACTCATCCACATCCTTACTAAATTTCTCTGGTTCCTGCTTTGCAAATACCATGTGGGTTATCGATCTTGTCCACATGTATTCTCTGTCTGATTCAAGTAATATTCTTTCTCCCTAACCGGAAAGACCACTTGTTTGTTCTGTGTTTGTTTTGTCCAGAAAGAGAGTGTGAGGGAAGAAGTTTGATTTGGGCAGGGAAAGGATGAGGTTTCCATCCTGAAAGATACTTAGTTCAAGCTAGGGAAGAGCAGAACAACTTCTAAAAAGACATATATTCTGAAACCCTTGAAAAGGAATCTCCCAAATCCATTTTCAGAAACTATTTGAGCCACTGAGTAAGTCAGGAATCAGGTAAAAGCTCTGGCAGTCTTGAATATGAACCAAGTATGACTAATATCAATAACTGTAGGTGGCGTGGTTTCCTATGGTGCCCTTTACTGGAATAGTAAGTTTTAGTTCCTTTTAAATATATTAATGTATCAGTCAAAGCACTCTATAGTTGTCGGTGTAGAATTAGAGGTCATCTGTTAAAGCAAGCATTTATGATCTTTGTTAGAATCTGAACCCCTACATGGTATCGACCGAAATACCCTACCACCCCTACTTTCACTACACATATTCTCCTCCCTTGTCTTTCCCTGTAATCCCTTCACACATCTCCATACATAGCTACATATGCTCCTGTGTACACACACACACACACACACACAAAAATCCACACACGAGACTGCAGCCTTCTTCTGATGGAACAGATGCAGCAAAGCAAATGGCAAAAGAAAGCAACTTCTGGAAACCTCAAAGACTGGGACACCCATCCCCTGTTTCAGGCTTTTACTGCCCCCTCCTGGAATTCGCATCTGTTTCCCTTAAGTTTTGAACGCTTTACTGTGCCTGAAGTCCCCACTGGGTTTATCATTTACAGGCTTGGTGTTCATGGATGGGTGAGTCTCCCTGAAAAAGAATCTCTATCACACTTGGTCCATCAAAATACAGTAAATTTTTTATGGTATTTGTTAAGCAGCTACTATATGCTAGGCACAGTACTAAGTGCTGGGGTAGGTAACAAAGTGATTAGTTTGGACACAGTCCATGTCTCACATGGGGCTCACAGTCTTAATTCCCATTTTACAGATGAGGTAATGAGGCACAGAGAAGTTAAGTGGCTTGTCCAAGGTAACACAGAAGGTGAATGGCAGAACCAGAATTAGAACCCAGATCCTTCCGATTCCCAGCCCCCTTCTCTGTCCTCTATGCCATACTGCTTCTCATTCATCTTAGCTCTGATGAAATTATAGCATTGTAGACTTTTTATGTTGTGGCTTTCACTAGTTTTGAAATAATATGATACAAAAATACTTAAATTTGTGATTTTCAACTTTATTGATTCTTAAAAACAAGTCAAGCAATATGAATCTACTACAAGCAATATAACTGGATTTCATTTTTTAATTTTCATAGAATCCACAAGTTAGTTATTGGCACCTCTGCTGTTGAAGATGAGGGCGAGTATGTATTTACACCAGATGCCTACTCAGTTACTTTGTCAGCAAAAGTTCACGTCATAGGTGAGTCTATAGAGCGTGCCGTTATTACAAGGGTTATTTTTTAGCTTCTACCTTCAAAATATTTAGGTAATGTGTGAGGTTTTATTTTCACATTTTACCCACACTTATTTGGATCCTTACTGGCTTATTCACACACTTCATTTGGAACACATAGGAGATCATTTTCATTAGTGAACTGCGGTTGAATTTGCAGGGTTGTTAATGTGGTTTGAACTGCTCAAGCCCATTTGTTTCATTTTATATGTGTTCTGGGATACGTGTCGTCAACAAACTACCAGTTAATAGTGTCATCTGAGACTGGTTCAGTGTTCTAAGACAATGTGGTACTGTTCTATCATGGTCCATGGTAGTTTTATGTTTTTAATTGGTGCTTTTGGGAGGCTGATTTGAGTGCATCGTATTGCAAGGAAATAGAAAGTGTTCCTGGACTCCCTGAATTTTCACAGCTCCAGTTTGTTCTTGGGCCTAATTATCTACATGTATGAGATTATACTGTGAAAACTCATAAAGCAGGTGCAAAGAAGCCTGCAGTGATGAGCCAAATTCTCATTCAAACTATCAGTTATAGTCTTTGTTTTTTTATGTATTATTACACTGTTGATCATTTCCTTCATTTTATTTACTAAATATTCTGATGACAGTGTGATACTGCTTATAACTTCCCAAGACTCCAGGATCATTTATTAGAACATATGCTCACCAAATCACTGTTTTTTCTCCTGAAGATGTGTCTCTCATTATGGCTAACTACAAAAACTGTGTTTGATATTTTAGATCCTCCCAAACTCTACTTGGATGGTCTTGATGCTGACAACACAGTGACAGTAGTTGCAGGAAGCAAACTTCGTCTTGAAATCCCAGTTACTGGAGAGCCACCTCCAAAGGCTATATGGAGCAGAGCAGATAAGGTCTTATATTTACATTGTATCTTTTTTTCTACATTGAAAAATTACCTTTAAAGTTAAGGATAAAGGAGGAAAAGAGATAAACAGTGACAAGGAATTGTACTAAGATCTTGGGTAAGTTCAACAGAGGCAAGACATGTGCCCTCAAGAAGCTTACAATTCAATGGGGAAGTAACATATTCAGAATATTTACAAGTAGAACAGTAGGAAGAAAAGGTTCAGATGTGGACTAGAAAGAACCTGCTGGGATAAAATAGAAAAATAAATGATAGAATGAAAAATTGAATGTATGTGTCTATATGACTCAGGGTGTTAGAAATTGATCAGGGAAGCCTTACTGAAAGAAATGGGATCATCAAAGAGCTGAGGATGGGGGAGGCTGAGGTCTGATGGATTGGGAGAAATGAGAAGGAAATTTTGGCTAGGGGAAGAGCCTGAGCAAGGAGTTGAATCAGGAAAGTCAAGAGTGGGTTACAGTTAGATGAGCTTGGGCCGAACAAAGAGTGCAAGCAGGGTGACAGAGGAGTGATATGGAAGATGGAGAGTGCTAGTGAGGAACCTAGAAGCCAATAAAGTAGAGTTTTTACTTAATGTGGAGGGATTTAGGCAGCAATTGAAGGGCTTTGAGAAGTGGAGGGGCACTTTCTAGGTGACATTTCAGAAAAATAATTCAGTCAGTAGCGTGGAGTGTAGACCTGAAGCAGGGGGAACCAGAAGACAGGGAGACCAGGAGGAAGCTGATTCAGTAAGTAGTCTAACCATAATAGGACAGTTAGATATGGGGGTATGTCTACCACAGGATATTGAGCCTTACAAGATTCATCTTTCTAAGAACTGTGATTGATCACAAGTTAGTACACATAATTATTTAATAATTAATAATTATGGTACTTGTTAAGCACTTACAATGTGTCAAGCACTGGACTAAGCACTGTAGTAGATACAAGTTAATCAGACTAGACACAGTCCCTGTTCCACATGAGGGGGACATTCTAAGTAGGAGGAAGTAGGATTTAATCCTCATTTTATAGATGAGGCAACTGAGGACCAGAGAAATGAAGTGACTTGCCTAAGATCACACAGCAGGCACATGACAGAGCCAGCATTAGAACCCTGTTCCTCTGAATCCCAGGCCCGTGCCCTTTCAATTAAGCTATGCTGCTTCCACTTACTTTTCATTTACACATAAATATCTGTTTAGTGCTCAAAGTGACATCCCAATTAGGTGACACTGAAATTTTAATATCGTATTTGTCCTTTCAGTGTATCATGGAGTCTGGGGGCCGCATCCGAGCAGAATCTTACCCTGATAGCAGCACTTTGGTCATTGATGTTGCTGAAAGGGAAGACTCGGGTATCTACAAAATCAACCTAAAGAATGAAGCTGGAGAAGCACAAGCTAGCATCAAAATTAAAGTGGTTGGTAAGTTCTCAAACAATGAAAAAATATTTTGAATTAAACTGGAGTTCCTATGACCAGAGTTGGAAATTTGGGGCTTCCAACTCTACTGGCAATGGGAACTTATTGGTTGGCTAATCTGATTAAATTAAGATCTTTCATAAAACACCGAACTTTCACTAGTCACCATTGCCCTCTGCTAACACCACTTTTCCTATGCGGGCCACCTGGTTGGCTATATTAAATGGTTGAGGCCAACTGCTTAATCAAATGACAGTGGAATCAATCTTAATCAACAGTATTTATTGGGCCCCTACTGTGTGCAGAGGACTGTATTAAGCACTTGGGAGACAGCAATACAGTTAGACATGATCCTGGCCCTTGAGGAGTTTACAGTCTGGACACTTCTCTTTTTTTTTCCTCCCTCATCCCTACTGGAACAAAGATGCCATTGACAGAGACAGAAATTATGATTTGGGCCTATGGGAAGGTGATGAACTTCCTTTTTCCTCCATTGCAAGAGGGAGGGGACAGGTGCCTGATAGCTTCTTCTCCTTGTCTGTATCCTTGTCATTTACAAAACCTCAGAACATTTGAAAGTTTATGTGGCAAGGTTAAGCATCAAGCGTACAATTAAGTCACAAGTACCTTGAGATCAGTAGTACAGATAGAACTGAGAAGAGGTATCAGACCTGAAATGAGGCCTTGGCCACGATCTTTAGATTACTATCTGCCAAGTCAGTCAATGCATTTTCTGCTAAAGACTCTGTACCAGTATGAAACCAAAATGAAGTGGGTCCAGGATGTGGTTGGTTTCCAAGTGCTGCTAGACTTGTCTTGCTATCACCCTCTCAGTTTCCTTTTCAAGGAAGGAGAGGTTTAAGCCTAAGCTCCAACTTGGCAGAGATGATGGGCTCCTTAGCAGAGGTTGGATCACTGTTTATTCTACAGAGGAAGGCATTCACCAAAGTAAATTTTGAGTTTCCACCAAACCAGGGCTTTTTTTACATTCCCATTAGTGGGAATCTGGAGTAATTAGATAAACTGTTCTCTGGAAACTTGTCATTTTCTGAAAAATTCTTAAATGTTCCCCTACCCAGTGAAGAAGAGAATAAGAATCTGATATTACTCTCGGGAACTTTACATTTTTATCTGAACTAATTAGATTGGTAGTCTTTTCTTTCATTTTTGATGTCTTTTCTTTGTCCAGATTTTTTCCCCTTTTGTATACAACTTCTTGTGACTATTATTTTGTTTGTCAGAATCCTTATGGCAGGCTTACTTAGAAATATAAGGTTTTACTTTCTCTCACTATCCTATGTTGCCTGGGATTGGAAATAGAGACAGAGGGGAGTCCTATATCCCTCTCCAGCATCCTGACTAGCTCCTAGGAAATGGGGAAACCTTCTGGCTGACCTGGGGTTCCACATTCTCAGCTCTTCAGTGGAACTAGCAGAAAACATTTTGGCACTCATGTTTTGTTTACCTAGGAAAAGCCCTAAGCATATTTCCAGATGACCATAAATTACCCCCCCCCCCCCCAACCAAAAGAATGAGGAATTTGAATACTCTAGTTCTTCACTGTGCCCTTGATGGACCTCACATGTGGGAATTTATATCCACATACTACAAGTGCACACTATAGAATTGTGTGTAGGTGTGTGAGAGTAAGAGGAAAGAACAAGAAGTGTGAGGGGAAACATTTCCTTTGACATCATATTCCAGACCATGACAACATAGTGTCCAAAAGCTTGCCGCTCATCAAAATTCACCCACATGGATTCCATCTCACCACTGTCATCTTCAGACATGAAAAACCACCCATTTGGATGTTCTCACACTTTTGTGCTCTCTCCCCCTCTCTTTCCCTAACAAGTTAGTGGAGTTTCAGTAATTTTGAAGTTCAATAATAAATTGCAAATAAGTGAGAGGGAAATCAGAAAATATTCTCCATGCCCAGCTTGAGGATTGGAGCCATTCGTTAGGCACCAACAGCCAGGTGAATATGAGCTGAGTCACACACTCTCAGGACACAGGCTTCCAGTTCCAAGAAAGGTGGGTAGGGTCCAGGGAGTCAGGTGGGGGTGACTAGGCCTTAATCCCACTCAATTTTTCTCCTGCTTCTCTGTAAATCCCTGTGAAAAATTCCTTGCTAGGGGCTATTCAAGGGTAAGTAGGCCGGACTTCCAGCTTCTGAAAAATTGGGCATAAATGGGTGGTTTTTAGGGAGGTGAGAAAGTACCCTGCTTTCTCCTCACAGATTATCTCCACTTCACTAGGAATGCTGAAATCGACCCTTCTTAGACTTGAGAAAGGGAATAATCAATTTGTAAAGCTGACTCTAAATTGATTGATCTTAGGGAATTCACCAAACATGAGGAATTCTGTCAGTAAAGTTATATTAGCTTCTTGGTACTGCTAATAATCACAGCACTGTGAGTCAGGGCAAATTGTGGATTCCTACAGACTGAGGCAGCCAAAGCCTAAATATGGGTAGAAGGGTACATGGACAACCACTGTGCATCCTCTCCTGAGGAAAGAGAGGTGGCAGCCAGGGCCGAGGCTGGAAAAGATGGTAGTGGCAGGGTTAGAAAGGGAGGGGGAAGAAAAAAGGAGGAGAAGTGGAGGGGCAACTTCAAAATAAGCTGCACCACAGTCCTGGTTACTACTTAGCCAAGGCATCCTGATGATGACAGTTCTTTCATTCACTGCATTACATGGGTGCATGTTCTCTCTCTGTCTCTCCCCCCACCCACCGCCCAGCTTCTTCCCCTCTCCCCCGGGACCCCGCCCTAACCCCAGAAAAGGGAGTGTGCAAAGGGAAGGAGAAATTGCTTCTGAGGAGAGATAGTAATGCTGAGAGGAGCAAACTTGGTGGGTTGATTTTATACAACCAGATTGCCCCCAAAGCGGGGAGAAACCAGGGCTCAGACTGCATTATGATTGTGAGAGGTTTTTTGCAGAAAGATCTTTTCCTAGTAAATGACAACTTTGCTCTCTCGGTAACAGATATTCCTGATCCTCCAGTAGCTCCTTCTGTGGCAGATGTGGGTGATGATTGGTGCATAATGAACTGGGAGCCCCCGGTGAATGATGGCGGGTCTCCAATCTTAGGTAAATCCATTTCATGTGTGAAGAAAATAAATCATCTGGCACTGTTTCTGTTGAAAACATCAGAGATTATATGAAAATCCTTATTTCAGAAATGGGCTCTTATTTTACACTATATTTTAAATTCTGATTTGTACTAAAATATATTGAGTGATGTTTAGCCATTATGTAGGTGATTTACATAACTCTATCAGGTATGACTGGCTGTTTCAACTATCCCAATTGTTTACCAGTTCCCTTTTAAGTTACATATTTTATTTTAGGACAATTGTGAGAAATCTCAGTAATTTTGGTTTGTGAAAAACCATAGTATTTTAGCAACTGAGAGGCCCTTTAGTGTCTATTTTGTTTATCTACAGGGTATTTTATTGAAAGAAAAAAGAAACAAAGCTCCAGGTGGATGAGGCTGAATTTTGACCTCTGTAAAGAAACCACTTTTGAGCCCAAGAAGATGATTGAAGGTGTTGCCTATGAAGTTCGGATATTCGCCGTTAATGCTATTGGCATTTCCAAGCCCAGTATGCCCTCAAAGCCGTTTGTTCCCTTGGGTGAGTGCAAGGAAATATAGTATATTGAAGAGATTATACAGAAATGTAAAATGAAATTACCAAGTTTAATTGCAAGAAATGCTCACCACCTTTTTCTTAATAAAATGGGTATGGAGATTTTATTTTTTGGCAAAAAGTGATCAAAGCCCTACACTTAAGGAATTGAATCAATCACATTTATTGAGCACTTACTGTGTACTGAGCACTGTATTAAGTGCTTGGGAGAATACAATATAGCAGAGTTGATAGACATGTTGCCTGCCCACAGCGAGTTTACAGTCTAGAGAGAGCTTACAGAGTATATGGATGCTTTTTCATCCTTAGGATTGGGTTCCTCGAATTAGCAAAAGCCATGGTAAGAGTTTTCAGGTGAGGAATTGATTGTAGAATGAGTATAATTTGCCTTCTTCCAAAATGCTTTTCTACTTTTAGATGACAGTGGCATAAATATTTTCTTCCAATATTTAAAAAAAGTCAGCTCTTCAACCACAGACTCAAACAATTATTTTCTATCATGTTTATATCTGTTTAATGATTTTTAGAAAATGTATAAATCTCAAATGATTTAAGTACTGGTAATGGGCTTTATTAACAATCCTATAATCACAACAAAACCAAATGTTATATTTAATATAATAAAAAATAGATTTCTATTCCCTCCTCTGAATTTAACACTAATGATAGGATTTAATTAAATGTAATTTTTCCTTAATTTGAGAGCTAATAATGGCCATTCATCTGTACTGCTTCATGATCTGTTTTACAGGCAAGAGAAGTTCATTCATTCATTCATTCAATAGTCTTTATTGAGCGCTTACTATGTGCAGAGCACTGTACTAAGCGCTTGGAATTTACAAATCGGTAACAGATAGAGACAGTCCCTGCCCTTTGACGGGCTTACAGTCTAATCGGGGGAGACGGACAGACAAGAACAATAGCAATAAATAGAATCTAGTGGATGAACATGTCTTTAAAACAATAGCGATTAAATAGAATTAAGGTGACGTACATTTCATTCACAAAATGAATAGTGTAATAAAAATATATACAGTTGAGCAGACGAGTACAGTGCTGAGGGGATGGGAAGGGAGAGGGGGAGGAGCAGAGGAAAATGGGGGGAAAAGAGGGTTTAGATGCAGAGTTAATCAGTGGTATTTATTGAACACTTACTGTGTACAGAGAGCTTGGGGGAGTGCAATACAACAGAGTTGGTAGACATATTCCGTGCCCACAACAAGCTTACAGTCTACCTTGCAGTTAAGCAGAGAGAGCTGTAGTAACTGAAACAAATCTCTAAAATTATTTAATCAGATTCAGATATCCCCAAATTTCCAGTCTTCTCTCAAACTATACCATGGATCTATTGAAACAGCCATGAAAATTAGCTTTCTCCTAGTCTGGAAAATAAATAGGATGGGTGCAAGCAATCATTTTAGTAAAGATTTTGAAATGACTACTCATTACTGAGATTCATCAGTTGATACATCTGCAAGGCTGTGACAATAAATCTCACTTTTATAAGTAGCACATTTTCAGGGTAAGAAAAAAGAGAGATTTATCTGGTTTAATTCAATTTTAATTAAGGTAAACAAAACATTTTTCAAGATTTTAAGTTTAACTTAACATCTTGACTACAAAAAGACCCCTTAAGTAGATTTATAAATCCATTTTATTTCAGCCACATTTGTTTTAATTTACTTTAGGTTATTTATGTGTTTGATGCTTAATTTCAGAAGTCTTCAGTAGAATAGATGTGTATTTCATTTTGCTTTCAAGGCCTGGATTCCACAGGTTATGATTTCAGCAGCCCTGTATGTCTGTAGTTGGGCTTCTTATTAATAAGATTTTCCTGCTAATATGATCCAATTTCTTATAAGAGCCTAGTTTAATACTCTTCCTTTTTTTTTTTTAGCGGTAACCAGTCCACCCACTCTTTTGGCAGTTGACTCTATAACAGATACCACCGTGACAATGAAATGGCGGCCCCCAGACCAGATTGGTGCAGCAGGTTTAGATGGCTATGTAGTAGAGTATTGCCTTGAAGGAAGTAAGTAACAAGTAAGGTGTCTTCTTTCTGTTAAAATTATGAGCACAATTAAGTGGGTGAGATGATCTCAACTATTTTTTTTTCCTTGGGAGATCACCTTTCTCACACTGTGACTGAGATTTAGCAGAATTCTTCCAAATAAATGTAATTCCATCTATCTCCCCTTCTGGATATTTTCCAGGTTAGCTCTGTGCAGTAAAGAATTGATTTCTGTGTGAGTTGCCTCTCCTGGTTATCCTAGGGAAACAGGTCAGAAAATTGTGCAGTTATGGCAAAGGGGGATTCTGTAACAATTTCAGGGCTTCCAGTCCTTGAATTTGTGGAATTGAATTCTGTCATGGGTCAATAAATTGGGTGTGGGGTGAATTGTACATGTGAAAATTCTACCTGGATTTGCCCTGGGCTGGGGCCAACACTGAATCCATCTGAGTCATTTTATGAGAATTAAGGGGATGGTGGGTACCTAGCCCAAGGTAGACTTTCCTCAGTTAAGCTTCACCTGCCTTTCCCTCCAACTACCACAATAAAGAAAGCTGTACTTCAGCTATTGAAATCGGCAGGCTCTTTTCACAGGAGGTACTCTAGGAAGAAATAATAATTAAAAAGATGAGATGTGTGGCTAAAATGGCCAAGTGAAATAAGAACATGGGGATAAATAGAATGGAGAAAATGCTTTAGAGTATTTCCTCCAACCCAATAAAGATTCTTTGCGAAATATTGTCAAGTCGCCCATTGTCTCTCTGTGGGGTACTCATCAAGAGACACAGCCTTGTCCTGGATGGGCACAGAATGAAGCACCAGGGCAGAGAGCTGAGGAAGAGTCTGGTGGCATGTGAAAGTGGGTAAGCAAACCTGTCACGGTGTATCTCCTTCTAAAGGGTCTTGGGTTAATGCTTCACTATGAAGTTTTGTAAAATTCTTTCCCCACATGAAGACAGGAGCAAAATGCATCACCATGTTTGAAATGCTCAGTTTTTGTGAATAATCTCTTGAATCCACACACTTTGGGAAAGTGTCTTGCAAATGAAGGCAAGAAAGGCAACAGATGGGGAACTTGACATTGATGGAAGGCAAGTACCCCAGATTCAGAAGCACCGAGGGAGAGAGAAAGAAGAAAATTCTTATGGCAGGAGACTGCAAGAAGGAATAGGAGCTCATCTGGAAATATCCCACCCTGGTAGGGAGGGAAGAAGAGGAGGGACATGTAGAAGGATGAAGCACATACAATAAATCTTCAATCCAGATTCAGTATGCACAAGTACACCCCGTTACCTGCCCTTGATACTTCTGATGCCTGAAAATTGTAAACCACATCCAAATGACGGTACCTGTATTACTGAAGTTAGTTTTTTGGGGGAGGGACATCTTCCTGGGAGTCCCAGCCCTATCCAAGTCACCCTGGTGACACAAATCTATTCAAGAAAGTACAGACCCATATCTTGAACTGTCTTGCATTTCATTTCTTTAAGGGTTTATTCTAGTTCACATTTAGCTTTCATTCTTGATCATTCCAGGACTCCTCTTACCTCGCCATTCTGTTTATGATAATGTCAACCTTAATTTTCCAGTCTTAAATTTTTGTGGGCTTCTGACCGCAAGTCTGGTATATGTTTGAAATGGAGCAAATTCTTTACTTTTTTCTTTCTGATAGGTTTAAATCCTGAGAAGATACAACAAAATGATAGCTGACTGTCATTTTGATGTTACCCACCTTAGATAAAATACAATGAAAATGTATTTTACTTAATTCTGTGTGTGTGTCTGAGTATATATATATGCATATATAGCTATATATACATAGGTATATATACACAGTCAATCTTATTTATGTAGATATTTTGCCATATAACATTTTGGAGTCAGCTTTCTAGGACAGTTTTTTTTAACTTACCTATCTGTTATTCTTGTAGTTCTTTCTTTCTCTTTTTTCTTCCTGTCCTTTTTCTTCAGTCTCTTTTCAGTGGCTGTTTCCCCCAGACTAATTTTTCTATAATGTTTAATGCTTTTAGAAAACTTCAGATTTTATTCTTGTCAACTCTTTTCTGTTTAAGATCCTGTGTTTTTCTGTAGTTATTCCTGCCTCCAATATTTTCTCATTACTCTTATCCAAGGTTTCCTCCACTCTGGATCTCTCCTCTTTGTTAAATTTCTCCCCTTGGAATTAAACAACTTTCCTGCTCCCCTAAACTCCCACCCATCCCCACTAGTTCATTCTCTCATTGCCCTTTGAAGTTGTTCAAATTTGGAAGGGCTACAGAATTTTCATTCAGTTGTTGTTCCTCTCCCTTTTCTTTTCTTTTCTTTTCTTATTACTTTCCTGCTCTCTTGAATACTTTTTTGCCTTCTTTAGCTCATTTTGCTTTCATTTTTTTCTGAGTATTTTCTCTGTCTCCGTCTACTTTCTTACTTTCTCATTCTCCTAGCTGCCTTTCCTTTTCTTCCACTCAAACTAAGAGAAACTCCAAGACAACCCCTTCCAGCAACCCACCTGTGACTTGTCCTAATCATAAGGATCTATTGCTCCCCTCCAAACCCATAATCAATTTAAACAATCTCCCAGTTATCTCGTTTGACCTCAAGTCCTAAGGCCACCATTTAAACAGACTTCCCTCATTTTCTAGTTTGGAGCATAGGGCCTGAGCTGATGTCTCCAGGGAATTGATGGTTTCTGTCCCTCAGCCGAATCTAGGAGACTTGTGTGAGCCATCAAGGGTACTTGGAAAGAATAGAACAGTAAGGTGCTGCTTTCTTTGAGTGGTTCCCAAGGGCTCTTCCCCAAGAGAGGTAGCTGCAGGGAGAACCAAGGACATTTATACAGCAAACCGTGGAGGAAACAAGAAAATCCATGATCAGGAGCTGTTGGTGGAGCCACCTCAGTCACCAAAAATAGTAGAGCCTTCTGCTCCTCAAACTCCATGATCTTGAACATCTTGACCAAGTGAGTTGATTCAGCAGTGAAAGAGACCCTGGTTTTCCTGATTTCCTGGAGAAAACCTAATTAAAAGCTGAAGTCCTAAGGGATATAATTATGTCCCTACTCTGTGAAGCTCTGGGCAGGAGCCACAGCCAAGAAGGGAAAGATGGGAAGACTGAAGGCCATGGCAGGATCCCACACCCACTGGTTCCCCTACCTCTTCCCCTGACATGTGGAAGTACAGGGCTCAGTGAGCATTCTTGCTCTGAGCTGGACTCCTCCTAGCCCTGGCTATGAAGAAAGCTTGTAGGTGAAAGAAATAGGGCTGAGAAGAAAGGGGGTCAAACCATGACATTTGGGGTGGCTATGTGGTATTTTTCCTTTTAACCTGAGCTCCCTTTCTTCTTTAGTTTATTACTACTTTTTTTCTCTCCCTCATCTGTCTAGTTGGGGAATGCCATGGACATCCCTCTTTTCTTCTTTCCCTTCCTTCTCTTTTTCTCTTCCTTTTCTTCTCTGTGGCTGATGCCTCCAGCTGTAAATCACTGTCTGAAGTGAAACGGCAATGCTTCTCCCAAGGAACCACCAATGAATGACATTTTATCTTCCTGAGCCCAGAAGAGCACTATATATAAACTCACTGTTTTTTCCAACACTCCCTGGAAGATGGATATCTTTGCATACGTTGCACACTTACTAACAGAGAATGCTAACTACTGATCCAATATCCCTCTTGTGTGAAAGTGGGTGTCTGATTAATGTTAATGATGGACTCTCACAAGGTATATCGGCACAGGCTGGTGAAAAGGGGGAGGAAACGTATGACCTATCAGGTACAGTATGCAATGAAAGCTATAAAGCTTTCTTACCATTATGATTTAGATTTCTGGAAATAGCCTGTGATTTATCATGCAACTCCATAACACTGCCTGCACACAAAGGAACACTCAACCTTGGATTTAGGGATGTGAACCTCTGACCCAAACACTTTTGTGACCTGTGGGAATAAAAAAAACCCAAAAATATTTGTATTTCTCTCCTGGCACCAAACCCCAGGGACATGCATTTCCAAATTACTGACTCACTATGAAAGAAAATGCTACCAGAAGTTACAAAGCTCAGCATAATATGGATCTGGGCCAGTGGGTGAGGGATCACGACAAATGTAAATAATGTCTCTGGCCTGAGAGACAAATTCTGCCCTCAGTGTTCTGTGAAAGCCCTTTTGCATCACAAGTGGGCACAGAATTGGGCTCCCTTTCTAAATGCTAGAGTGTCGATATTTAATTCTCATCTGTGTATTTTTTCCCAGTGTTCAGTACAGTGCTCTGTATATAATAGGTACTTAATACTATTTCTACTACTATTATTACTTCTACTAAACAAACTGATGCAAAATGGCAGCACATTGAAAAATTATATCTAAATGGCTAAGCTCATCAAAAATGATGAGCCCAGCATAAATACACATTTTACCTTAACCATTTTACCTTAACATTAATAACTATAGGTGGCTAGATATCTCACAAGAAAGTTACATGGTCTTCTAGCTCATAGTTATTATAGTTAAGCTGGATTCTCCTCTTCCCCTCCCACCATACCACTGTATGTCACACAGGTTCATGCTAGAGTTTATCCATGGACTGTAAGGTCAGGTGAAATGGTCCTACATCCTCTCCTCCCCTCCCCTCAACACTATGGGAGGACTTTTCCATCTCTCACAGCAAACCCATGGAGAAACCCAATATCATCTCTTTGCTGTGTAATGACAATCCAGTTTTCCCTTCTATAGAGAACAAATTGACCTGTACAAAACTACAAACTCAGTGAAATTAAATTTGTCATTTTCACTAATCACATAGTAGATATTCTCTATTCCTGAAATAATTCCTATTCATGTAGTTTATTTATTTTGAGTCCAGATCAAACCACTTGCTTTCAAAAGAATATTCAAGTTAATAGAATGCTATTTTGGGTTCTCGGTGTGAAAGTTATTGGATAAATTCTTTCACTATTATAATGTACAAGTAGCTGAAGACATTTCCTTTTTCTTTCTTTTTTGTAAATCAGGTGAGGAGTGGATAGTAGCTAACCCAGAACTGACTGACAAAACCAAGTATACCATCACTGGTCTGCAGACCGACTCCAGAATCTTTGTGAGAGTTAAAGCTGTGAATGCCGCTGGAGCCAGTGAGCCAAAGTATTATGCACAGCCTATTTTAGTCAAGGAAATTATAGGTAAGCTATACCGTTCTGCACCTCTTCTTTTACTCTCTCTCTAGGGCAGGTATCTTGTCTACCAACTCAACTCTATTGCACTCTATCCCCAGCACTTAGTACAGTGCTTTGCACATAGTAAGCCCTCAATAAATACTATTGATTGACAGATTGACCTTTGTCTTCCTGTCCTTCTCCTGCCTTTGTTTGTCCTCTTTCCTACCCCGGAAGACCACCTCACCTTCTTAAACACCCTTCTCTTCTGAAATGACAGATTTGCCAAGAACCAGTTGAGTTAAAACTTAGACCGTTTCCAACTTGGCACCAGTTAAAATAGAACCAGCTTTGAGTTTTGACATTGGGTTAAATCTTGTTATATGCAACCCACATGTCCTCACAAGCAAAAAAAGAAGAAATGTTTTCCAAAAGGAATGTTAAAAAAGTAATTTGTACTTTAGTGATTAAAAAGAAATTTTTTGCATCATCTTGTCAGCCATAACTTTGGGTAGACCCATTTTTACCCATTTCTTCTAGGTAATTCTTAATTCTTTGAAAGAATTGTTAGCAACTATTTAGCAAACACTGGTACTATGACAAAAATAATTAAGTGAGACTGTCCCAACAGTGGCTGAAGTGGATATAGTCATAATGTTTCTAGCTGATAAATATTCAGCTAGAATTAGAGTTCAGATCCTCTGGCTTCCACGTTCGTGCTCTTTCCCACTTGGCCTGATAAAATTCCAGGACTTTGTGCAAAAATACTATGATTTCAAAAATGCCTGGTTAGACATGACCTCTGAAAGTTCTCATTTAAATTATAATTAGAGTATCATTAAGCTAATAGTTTTGCATGATTATGTTTTGGCATTATAAAATAAATCCTATAGCATAAACATCTTTCCACCCACATAGAACATCCGAAGATTCGTATACCTCGGCATTTAAAACAAACCTATATCCGGAGAGTTGGAGAAGCTGTGAATCTCGTTATACCTTTCCAGGTAATAACTAAATGTGTTTTTTCCAGAGATGGTATTGATTTCATGTAAAAATAGATACAGGTGATATAAGGAGAGATACTCCCACCCCCACGAAAAATAAATATTGTATATAATAATTATGGCATTTGTTAAGCATTTGTTAACAATGCGAAGCACTGTTCTAAGCGCTGGAGTTAATACAAGGTAATCAGGTTGCCCCACGTGGGGCTCACAGTCTTGATCCCCATTATACAGATGAGGTAACTGAGGCACAGAGAAGTTAAGTGACTTGCCCAAAGTCACACAGCTGATAAGTGGCAGATCCGGGATTAGAACCTATTACCTCTGGCTCCCAAGCCCGTGCTCTTTCCACTGAGCCATGCTGTATATATTACTAGAGAAGTTTTGTGTAATTTTTTTTCCAAGAAGAATAAAGAGTATGGATTCCTAATTGCCAGGTATAATTAGACTTATAATTCTATGCTATGGCCTCCATTTAAAGCAAAGTACTCAACTCAACATTCAGACAACATTCTTTATGGTACTTACAAGCGCTTTAAGTCTCACCCAAATCAGACTAAATTTTAATGGAAGATATAGCCAAGAATTAAAATCTGAAGTCCATTACCAAAATACGTGAATATGTAGTAGAAATGTAAAATAGCTTTCAAAAATCACAAGCCTTGCATAAATTTATTTAGCTACAAAATATGCATTGGTTCTACCCACAGTTATCAATGCCACTTCCTTCCCATCCTAAGCCCCCTGCCTTTTTTGACTGTTCTTGCTAATTTTGCTGCACCAAATATACTACCGAGTTTCCCCACAAGTACAGATTCCTTTGGAATACCAAAAAAAGGGGGAAAAGATAGAAGAGATGGAGTTTATGAAATGTATTTTAGAGAGCAACAGATTTTCATTCAACCTAATGTACAACTTGCTTTAAGGTTGTCCTGGCTTATTTTAGTCCCTAAGTACTTGGGTATGCGTATATATATCTTCATGGCTGATCTATGCACATAATCACCATGAAATGATATTTAAATAGTGGAAAAGTTTGAAAGACAAGAAGTTGAGAAATGTGAAAGTTGAAGTTCTTTCTCACTACAGTTGTAAATCTGTGTTTTTTCTTCACTTCCTGGGTTTCCTATAAATATTGAGTTTTTTAAGTATTAGACAAGTTTTATTCATATTTAGCTTTATTCCCACGTCATAGGAAGAACTACAGTTCTAGTAAATTTTAAATTTATAACTGCTATCATTTTTAATTACATAGACTCAAAAGTCACAGTACATCATGAACAAGGTTATATTTTTCATTTTCATATAATTCCTAATTTACTGAATGCCATTTTTGAAAATGCAAAAAAGTTTCATCACTTGAGTTTTTTACATTTTGAATATTTGACAAAGGAAATGAGTTTGTTTTTAAAATAATATCATTATAAAATATAGAAATGGGTGTTTCATAGCTTCTGTAAGTAAAGCTGATTTTAGTGATCCTACTTCACTACTTCCACAGTATTTAAAATGTCTCTCTGGATCCTCACCCAACCATGAGCTCTTCTAAGTGAAAATAAAGACGCGTCATCACTGCCATTTCTTTCTTTTAGAAAATCAACAGAACTTGGCTATTTGGCTGTGTCTTGTATGAGATCTTTATTGCTATTGTTTTTGTCTGTCTCCCCCTGATAAGACTGTAAGCCCGTCAAAGGGCAGGGACTGTCTCTATCTGTTACTGATTTGTACATTCCAAGTGCTTAGTACAGTGCTCTGCACAGAGTAAGCGCTCAATAAATACTATTGAATGAATCTTAAACAAAAATGTTTCTTAAAACCCAGTCTGTAGACGCTGGGGGAGTTGGTGTAGGGGTGGCAAAATAAGAATAAGGTTCTTTATCCAAAATCTTGGGGTAAGCTGGTACACCAGTCACTTCAAACCCAAAGTCAAGTGCAGAGCTGGAATTAAGAAAAGGGAGAAGTTCAAGAGGATGAGTAGGAGATTACCATTGACTGGTAGGTATTGACATGGCGAGGTAGAGAGAGAAGAGGGATATAAAGTCCCTACCACCTTGGGTTAGGCCTGAGTCTCCCATGGGCAGAGGATGCCAGAAAGGTGGAATTCTTCGGCAAACTCTCTCTTAAAGACATTGTATCAGAATGTAGGAATCAAGGAGATTCGGCATCTGCTAAATGCGTTAGACGTGAACCTGAGGACCCCTTCGTTGATATGGATGCATGGATGGCTGTAACCATATGGCTGGTCCATATATTGTCAAGTACTTAACTCTAGGTTTCTTATTCAATTAGGTCCTAGAGGGAGTTTCTTATCAAAGCAGGAATTAGAGGGTAGTTCTGGGTAACCTATCTTATATTTAAATACAATTAATATTAAACCAAAGCAGTCTGGTCTGAATGTAACCTGTTTTGAAATTTAAGTTTTGATGAGCTGAAGTACTCAAGGCTAACTCTTCTTTTTTTCTTGGCCCTTTCCTTTCCTTCCTTTAGGGAAAACCAAGGCCAAAGTTATCTTGGAATAAAAATGGTGTTCCTGTGGATAAAAATGAAATAAACATCCGCAATTCTGAAACAGATACCATCATATTTATCCGGAAAGCCGAGAGGAGTCATTCTGGAAAATATGATCTGAAAGTGGAAGTAGATACCTTTGTGGACAGTGCTTCTATAGATATTCAGATAGTCGGTATGTTGGGAAGAAATAAAATCAGGGCACTTTCTTGAAGCTATATAAATCGCTTCAAGAAAGGTGTGTGTGTGTCTGAGTGTCTGTGTATATGCGTGTGTGTATAAAGAGATTTCATATTCATTACCCTTCTTTTTAATGCTACTTCTCTACTGTACCTTTTTCTTGACAGGTAATGCTATTGATAAAACCTCATCTGTTCTATGCCAAACTATTATTTATTTTATATTATATATTTAAAGAATAAATTTATTCTTTTAATTCAATTTCCAGCTTTTAAGTTGGATTGTTTACCTACAGGATCAGTCAATCGTATTTGAGTGCTTACTCTGTGCAGAGCACTGCACTAAATGCTTGGGAGAGTGCAATATAACAATAAACAGACTCCTTCCCTGCCCACAATGAGCTTACAGTCTAGAGACTACAGTCTAGAGGTTACAGGGTGTTCACTACTCCAGGATTTACAAGTAAAGAACATTAAGGTTAACTGCTAAATAAGAACTTCCTGTCAGAATTACTGGAAACCACATTGGGTTGTCACAGGAAACTGGGACTCTCTAGAGGTCTTTATTAATAGACTAAAGAACTTAGTACAGTGCTCTGGATATGGTAAGTGTTCAACCTATACCACTGATTGATTGATAAATGCTGACAGCCTAGTAAGGTTGTGCTGTAATTCTTCCTGAAAGCAGGGGATGAATTATATGACCTAACAAGAGTTCCTTCCAGTCCTGTGAGTCTTCATGGGAAGCTCTCCAGTCTTGTCGGAGACTCAGGAAGAACAGGTCTGGAAGCCTAGTTCAAAAAGATGTGGGAGGAATCTCCACCCCTACCCCTGTCGGGTGGAGGTGGACACCTATGCTAGTAGATGCGGCTAGGCTCAGACCAAGAAGCTAACAGAAATTGTTTTGGAAGAACTGCTGCATTAAATGAAGCAAATCCAAAGAGCACTATTTTAAACTTCTATCATAATATTCAAGATTTCCTAGGGATTTCTGTCCGTTCTAATCAATTAAAGAAAAATTACAGAGCTATGATCCCATAATCCCCTTTAACAGCCGAAGTCTCACCTTGTGTGTATTTCACGCCCTTCCCATTTTGATCCTTCCTCACTGGCAAAAATTTACTGAGAAAATGGAAGAGAAAGACTTTGCTGTTCTTTCTTTTTTTATGGAATTTGTTAAGCACTTAATATGTGCCATGCACTCTACTAAGAGCTGGGGTAGATACAAGAGAATCAGGTTGGGTATAGTACCTGTCCCACATAAGGCTTAGTGTCTAAGAGGGAGGGGGAATAGATTGAATCCCCATTTTACAGATCTATGCCATTTTACTGTTCTGTGCCAAACTAACCAATTTACTCTTTTAATTCAACTTCCAGCTTCTAAGTTGGATCGTTTACCTACAGGATCAGTCAGTTGTATTTATTGAGCACTTACTGTGTGCAGAGCTAAGTGCACTGAGGCACAGTGAAGTGACTTGCCTAGTCACACAGCAGACAAGCAGAAGAGTTGGAATTAGAACCCAGGTCATCTGACCCCCAAGATCTTTTCAGTGGCTGTGCTGCTTCTCCATGTCATATTTGATAGCATTCTTCCTTTATAAAAGAATTATATCTTAAAGGCAGAAACTGGCAATATCTGAGAGCTAGATGTGGAAGATTATTTGAGGAGAAGAGAGGACCATGGAAACAAAAGGTAACTTGTTCAGGCAAGAATAGCACAACACTGACATGGTAACTTTATCCTTACAGACCGTCCAGGTCCACCCCAAGTGGTGAAGATTGAAGATGTCTGGGGAGAAAATGTTGCTTTAACATGGACTCCACCAAAAGATGATGGAAATGCTGCCATTACTGGGTATACGATTCAAAAAGCTGATAAAAAGAGTATGGTAAGATATTAATCCATATACCTCAATTTAGATTCCGGTTGAATCATACACTTCCCCAGAAATGTGGATGGATGGAGATGATTAGATCTCTTCAGAATATTGGTAAGATCCAGAGGGCATCTAACATCTGCAGTAAAAATGTCACTGTGTGAAATTGGTTGTGTCTAGAGGTCTTTATTATCATCCAAACTGCTACCACATTAATCCAAGCAGTTATCCTATCCCCCCTTAACTGCTGTATCAGCCTCCTTGCTGACCTCCCTGTCTCCTGTTACTCCCTACCCCAGTTAATGCTTCATTCGGCTGCCCGGATCATTTTTCTACAAAAATGTTCAGTCCATGTTTCCCCACTCCTCAAGAATCTCCAGTGGTTTCCCATCCACCTCCACTTCAAACAGAAACTCCTCACCATTATCTTTAAAGCACTTTATCACCTCATCCCTCCCTACCTCACCTCGCTGCTCTCCTACAAAACCCAGCCCACACACTTCACTCTTCTAATGCCAACCTACTCGCTTGTGTATCTTGCTGCCTACTTCTTGCCCATTTCCTGCTTCTGGCCTGGAATGCCCTACCTCTTCATATCTGAAAAACCTCACTCTCCCACCTTCAAAGACTTATTGAAGGCATATCTCCTCCAAGAAGCCTTACCTGACTTTTCTCATTTCCTCTTTTTCCACTCCCTTCTGCGTTGCCCTGATTTGCTCCCTTTATTCACTCCTCCCTCAGCCCACAGTGCTTCGGTACATATCCATAATTTATGCATTTATATTAATGTCTGTCCCCTTTCCCTAGATTGTAAGCTTGTTGTGGGTAGGGAATGTCTCTACCAACTCTTTATACTGTTATATTGTATTCTCTCAAGTGCTTAGTATAGTGCTCTGCACAGAGTAACTGCTCAGTAAATATGGTTGATTGACTGAAATCTGGGGACCAATTCACTGGTGTTTTCTTTAGACACTTAACCATAGCCAAATGTTCAGTCCCAGCTCTATTTTAATGGCTAAAATATGTACAACTGTCTTTTCACTATAATTATTAATTGCCTGCTTTATTTGGTGCAAGGACTTACCTGAACTTAGGCTTTGAGAGATATACAGTGGGTCCCCTGTGGCTTACAGTGGCTTAAAATTGATTCTAATCTTTACTTTCTCCCCACATTGCTAACCCTATTCCCAATTTGTTCTTAATAAAGGTGATATTAACTTAGTATTTTATATGTGAGGGGTTTTGAAGAGAGAGGCGATGTGTTCTGAGAGATGCTTTAGGAAGATGATATGAGCAGAAACTTGGGGAATGGGCTGAAATAGATTGAGGCTGGATACAGAGAGGTTAGTGAGGAGATCAAACATTTACATCATCTCTGAGAATTTCATTTTCTATCACATGAAGCCCATTAATTCTGCTAGACCTCAGTTTGAACTTAGTTCACATAGGGTATAAGATTATGTATTAAGGGAAGGGAGGAGGGCGAGAACTAGAAAGGGCAATATAAATAAAAGAAAGAATCATCCCTGAAGGATTTCAGCTTCTACTTTGCATATACTATTTTTAGTCCATCTGAATCTCATTTTGCTGGGTATTATATAACAGGATCGGATTTGGCATTTAAGAGGCATCTCTCATACAGACATGGGCCCCTTGAGAGTTAGGCAGATAGATGACTTAAGAAGTATCTGAGCATTTAAGACTTCCTTAGTGATGGGTGTTGTGCCAAAAAATCACATGGGTCCATAAATAAATAAAATTATGTCCAGCGCAGCCCAGTCCAGAAACCAGTGACACAATTGATTCTTGGGTTAAACTGAAATGTTGCAAGTAAGTCTGAACCGATTTTCTCATAGAACAATGTTATAAATTGGTGATTGGTTCCTCAACAAAGGTCAGATACACTATTTTTACCAAAATGACCCAGAATTGTGTAATCATTCATTATATAATCTTGCTACATTAATGTATTCATATTGAGTCAGTGAGGTTCCCTGTCAGGGTAGCCTGATGTACTTCATCGTAATAAAATGGTTATGTTGACCCTCCCAGGGGACAGTAGGAAAAGGGTAGAGGAACTTTAAAGAGGAGCATGAGCCAAACAGGAGAAGCCAGGGAGCATGCCAGTTGTGAAGAGTTACCTGATCATCAGGCAGAGGTAATCAGTCAATCAATGGCATATACTGAGTGCTGATTGTATGCAGAGCTCTGTATTAACAGCTTGGATGAGTACAATACAGTTGGTAGACACAATCCCTGCCCAAAATAAATTTACAATCTAGTGGAAGAGCTTCCCAGGGTTAACCTGACCATTTTACTTCTGATGAAGTCAGCTACCCTATTGTACAGTTATTTGGCCCCAATATAAGTATATTATTGTAACTATATCACTCACCTATCATTGAGTACCCAATTTAGGATCATTTTGATAAAAATAGGTGTATCTGACCTTGGTTCAGGCATCAGTTTCCCACGTAAACCACTGTTTCTATGAGAAAACTGGTTCTAAATTACCAACCTCTTATGACTTAAAATGCAATTTTGAAGAATCATTGTGTCCTAAGTCTGAAGTCTATCTAGAGACCTAAATTGACCACTCCTTTAATAAGTTTTATTCCTCTTCTCTGTTCCCCAATATTCATTAAAAAAAAGATACGACAAGTGAAAGAGGACAGATTATGAAAGGTTCATCGTTTTCTGTAAACCATTTTGAATTGTATTCATCTTACAGGTGTTGGCAACCCCACCCAATTTATTGTCACCTGAAAACTTGTTAAACTAATTATTATCCAATGTGATTTTGAAGACAACCAGCCTCAGAACCAGCCCCTATAAGAAACCACTATAAAAGTCATCCTATGTTGAAAAAAAGTTCTTGGTAGCATTCTTTAGGTACAAACCATTTACCAGCCATGCTCCCACTGACCATACTAGGGTCAAGACTGTGAAGATTGTTGATTAGAATGATCTCATGTCAGCCTGGCAGAAATCATTTCCCCTTGAAGTCACTGCGGTTCAGGTTTCAGCTTTTGCAAATTCAGGAGGAACCTACCCGCTCCCTTTGCCCTCCCAGTTTCCTGGCTCAGAGCTTTCTAGTCCCCCCGCAGCCCTACTTCTCTCTCCTTTGTTCCCCCACACCATATTTTCTCCCTATTGAACTTTTATTCTTTTAACTTAATGCTGCTGCTAGGTTGTTGCTGGGTTCTATTGGCGACCTTGCTGCCTCCATCGCTAGCTTCTTCTGCAACTTGTGGTTCTCCCCTTTTGAGACTTCAAAGCCCTAGTCCTGGCGTGGGATGGAGGATGAGCAGGCAACAGTGGAAGAAGAAGAGTAGCCAGGGTGAAAGTCCAAGACAACAGCTCCTTCCTCTTCTTCTGCTTTAGTCCTCCTTTTCCCTTCACCATTTTGTCATTTCACCCATTTCAGCCCAGTCTGGCATCAGCTCTCTGGCTTTGCAGCTTTGGAAAGGGACAGTTTCCAGCAGCGGCAGAAACAAGGGTAGCATTAACAGTAACAGCTGCATTAAAAAAAGAATAGATTAGTGAAAAGAAAAAGGCAAGCTAAGGGTACAAGGAGGGGAAAAAAGGGGATGGGGGAGAGGATGCCCTTTATACACCTCAACATCTTTCCTGCAGTAGAAGTCTCTATGCTGATGGGCAACTATAAGAATGTCATAAGGCAGAATCAAAAACCTTGTAAAAAGCTAAATAGAAGTCCCATTTTCTTTTGTCTCCATATGGCCAGTTTCTGAGGCAAGATTAATTTCATCTGGCTCAATTTGCTTTTGGGAAAGTCATGTTGTTTTTTTCCAAGTATACTGTGCTCTATCTGGAGCACATCTGGATTATGTAGTCCTAGAAACACAAATAAAATAAATTTTCTTACACAGGCAAAGTTCTCACAAGTAGTACATGGAGGAGAAAAATCACAGGATTGGTAGTTTATGTCCAGCAGCTGAGAGAAAGAATGAGTCTTTCCTAAATTGTCTCTCATTCCCAGATAGTTCTGGGATGTGCAGTTTCAAGCAGAGGTGCTTCAGTAGTGTTTCCTATTTCTTCAGTCCATTGACTTAAGTTCCACCTTCAAAGAGACCCTAAACACTGACCTGTCACTTTGGTTGTTAAAATGTATTTTCCTAATACTTCTTTCCCTTATCTTACTGGTATCCTTTCCTCAGAATATTAAAATGCAATCTTCTTGTTGTAACTCTCACCAAGATTTATATTTGAAAAGCAGCATAGTCTAGCAGAAAGAGTACTGACCTGGGAGTCCAAGGACCTGGGTTCTAATTCTGATTCCATCATGTGTCTGCTGTGTGGCCTTGAGAAAGTCACTTAATTTCTCTGTGTTTCAGCTCCCTCAACTACAAAATAGGGCTTCAGTACCAATTCTCCCTCTTGCTTAGATTGTGAGCACCATATGGGAACCGATTATATGGCGTAGTGGATAGGGCACAGGCCTGGGAGTCAGAAGGTCATGGATTCTAATACTGGCTCTGCCACTTTTCTGCTGTGTGACCTTGGGCAAGTTACATCAATTCTCTGTGCCTCCGTTACCTCATCTGTAAAATGGGGATTGAGACTGTGAGCCCCATGTGGGATAGGGACTGTGCCCAATTTGATTTGCTTGTATCCACTACAATGCTTAATATAGCATCTAGCACATAGTAAGGACTTAACAAATACCACAGTTATTATCTTGTATCTATCCCAGTGCTTAGTACAATGTTTGGCACACAGTAAGTGCTTAACAATATCATTATTATTATTATCAATACTATTATTATTACAACCAGCTCTAAATCTCTGACTAAATCTTTGGGTATCATTGAACCCTGAACAAAAAGTGAAGAAAGGTTTTCTTCTTTACAAAATAATTGGGTATTTGCCTTTAAAGCTACTTTACCTTCAGTAAATTAAATATGAATGACAGAGCCTAACATGGCAAACTTTGCAATAATTGTATTAGTATTGCGAGAGTGAAAAATTCTGAAATCTTTTTAAAAATATTTAACTGTTGAGAAGCAAATTAGGGTTGGCCAGATTGCAGCTGGAACTACTGAATCATATTTGAAGAATGATTTAGTTAAATTAAAAATTAAATTTAATTTCATATATATATATATATTGTATCCTCATTCTGTGAAAATGACATGTTTTAGAAGTTTGAAGCTAAATTTGAAATTGTAATTTGTAGGACAAGCAAGGAGAAGGTGTTAAATGAGTGCAATACATTTTGAATATGACTTATGGAATTTCCTCCCTAGGAAGGTGGATGCTATTAACGCAAATGGCCTCATTTCTTGTTTGCCACCTAATAAATACATCATTAGTGGAACCTGAATTCACCCTAGTTTTCATGCATGTTTTTGAGGTTAATTTGCACAAGTAACCCAATTTTTTTACATTTCACAGGAGTGGTTCACTGTAATTGAACACTATCACAGAACCAATGCCACTATTACTGAACTTGTCATTGGAAATGAGTATTACTTCCGAGTGTTTGCAGAAAATATGTGTGGCCTCAGTGAGGAAGTAACCATGACCAAAGAGAGTGCAGTGATCGCTAAAGATGGTGAGTTAATGAGTATTTTGGAGAGGAATGGACAAGGAAATTTGGCAAGAGAGGAGGAAAGCCTATACAGTATATTTTTGGAAAGAAATACTTCTGAATCTCTTCAACTAGATATCAATGTATTTGTTTTCTTCAAAATGAGTATCTCCTGAAGGGAAATTAATCTGAAGCATTATAGCGGAGCTTAAAGAAGTTAAATGTTAAAGGAGAAGTAGTGGGCATAAACTTCATTAACCTCTATTGCTTTTTATTTTGACCATATGGTTGGTGATATCCATAACTAGAAGAAAACCCAAAGCAATGACAAGTAAAATCTGAGGGCCTAAGAAGGAAAGATCAGAAGTGATGTCATTTCAAAATTGCCTCTTCTATTAGCAGTGATTGTTTGATGTTTTTTGTATTTCTCTATAATATATACCTATTATCAGACTCAAAATATGGCAAACATGTGAGTTAAGAAATGGCTTAATCCTTCATAAAATATGCACAAAAATGTTAAATCCTCAGATTCTCTAGATTCTTGTGTTTTGCTTCATAGGTAAAGTCTACAAAAATCCAATTTATGAAGACTTTAATTTCACCGAGGCACCAATGTTTACTCAACCTTTGGTTAACACTTATGCTATAGCTGGTTATAATGCTACGCTGAACTGCAGTGTGAGAGGAAATCCCAAGGTACTGTATGTAAACTAAAGATTGGGCTAATCGTATTTGATGTCTGGTTCTGGCAATTTAAATAAGCAAGTGACAGTCAGACTTATTGTCCCTTCCTCCTCCTCCTCTTCATCCTCTCTGTTGGGCTTTACCCCCATTCTATTTGTAAGGGAAGGAACAAGCTGTCACTGAGATGTGGAGAATTGTCCTGGACTTTCCCCCACATTCGTATTTGAGAAGATGAGGGGAAGGTAGCCCCCATCCAACAGAACTGAGAGGCTGCACAGCCAATTCAAAGCGCTTTGATGCTCCCTCAGTTCGACACTGCTGAAAGGGAGCATGGGCCAAGGAATAGCAGGAATTAACACAGAATCCACCAAAGAGCAGCAGTTAGTAAGTGGCATCAGAATGGAATCATTATGAAGCAGTGTGGTCTAACAAGAAGAGCACAGGCCTGGGAGTCAGAAGACTGGGGTTGTAATTCCGGCTCTACCACTTGTCTGCTGTGTGACCTTGGGCAAGTCACTTCACTTTTCTGTTCCTCAGCTACCTCGGCTATAAAATAAGGATTAAGACGGTAAGCCAACCTGATTATCTTGATTCTACCTCAGAGCTTACTACAGTGCTTAATACAGTATTTGGCACATAGTAAATGCTTAACAAATACCATTTAAAAAAAAAAAACTAGACCAGCAGAGCCAATTACACGATGCCCTATCATTTCCTTTTCCTAGACTTAATTCAACACCTCAGTTCTCATTGATTCATGCATTTCTAGTTCTACAGGATTTTAAATGTATTTTGGTGATATTTTAGTAAACATGTTAACTCATATACTTCTGTTCCTATTGTGATCTTAGCCCAAAATAACCTGGATGAAAAACAAAGTGGCAATCTTGAATGACCCAAGATATAGAATGTTCAGTAATCAAGGAGTCTGCACTCTGGAGATTCGCAAGCCTAGTCCATATGACGGAGGTACTTACTCATGCAAAGCAGTCAATGAACTTGGGGAAGAAGAAATAGAGTGCAAACTGGAAGTCAAAGGTATGACCTAAATTCTAACGTTGTTAATAGGAATGCTTTTCTACTATTTTATTCACTCTAAAGCCAAATGTAATGTGAAAAGGTGAAGGAAAGCTATTCCCCCTGATTCCCTTGATTATGGCAATTTAATAATATTTTAAGTGGATTTATTTTATCCTTTGCGAGTTTTATTTACCTAAGGTACAGTGGATGTGTGACCATCTTCCATAGCATGCATGCCAAGATGGGATGTATACAGTATGGTGAGTTTGACAGCCTTGGGAATGCCACGTTGAAAGAATTGCCCTTTACCAAGCATTTAGCTCTATCTGTGGAACCTTGGCCAGGATATGTGCTGAGGGATTGCACGCTAATAAAAAAGCAAAATGCTATCAACTGTGAAATCTGTAAATCTTATCTGTTGAAGTTATAGACATGCTAACTAGGTTATTGTATATCTATGCCAAAAAAAAGGTCAATAGGAATGGAAATTCCCAGTTGTTATTCTATTTGTTTTTTATGTTAAAACTTAATGACCTTGTATTTGACTTAGAACAATTACTAGAAATGCATTTCAAGCTCTGAAAATACATGAGGATCAGCAAATTTCTACAATTTTAATCAAATAATCGAGGCACTATTTTGCTGTTTTTCAGACTTAAAGTATGGCTGTTTTGCCATTTTTCTTTTTCAAAGTGGCATAAGTGACTGCATACTTTTCCAGTAATGTATGGTATTTGCATAGTTTATTGAGATTCCACTATATCTCTTTGACATAGACCTGTCATTAACATACATCAGACCTGATCCTGCAATATACTTTCTGATACTTTCACCTTATGTAAAAGGGAAAACAGATTTGTTTTTATGATGCTTAGACATAATTTTTTTCTTTTGTGTGTTTTATTAGTGTAATTCTAAATAGAGGATAAAAATACCATATTTACTCCCCTAGCAGCAGCACATTTTATAACCATTTTTTAAATTGAGTCGCAAATCCACAAGGCATTTCTTACCTGAGAAAAATAGCATTTAAATTTCAAATTCTCAAAAGTAATGATGGCTGTTGGGCCAGTAAATATCACAGCAGATGTAGTGTGTATCTATTTATAAAAAGAAATCACCTCTTTTTACTTCATTTTAAGAATTCTTCTTTGGTGCCTTGGTTATGAAGTGTACTGTTTTTTAAATAGAGGAATTAGTTTGCTGAATAATCACTGAAAAAGTTATCCAAGTAGGTGTAGTTACTAATATTCTTTTTCAAAATATCTAAATATTATTACTGAGACATTCCTCTCAATACAAAATTTACCTTTCCTATTTTGTTTCTAAAGCAGATTTTTAAAAAGGAGGTTCAAATTTATACTGTTAGCAATTACAAATATTGTGAACTCTTTGTCAAATGGTATCACCAAAATGAACATTTTACATTTCAAGAGTTTGATAGTGTTCTTCAGGAAAAATAATTCCACTCAAATCATGCTTTGAAGCTATGGTACTAATTTCATTAGAAACTTTGATTTTAGAAAAATTGAAAAATGTACTTGCTAAAGACGAAGAACTCCTCATGATCTGTCAGTTGAATTGCCAATATAAATTAGGGTATTCATGAATAGAATTCTTTATTAAGCACTAATAAGTAAATGCATGATAATCTTGTGAAAATTGTTATCTTGGAAACAATCGGTTCTGAAAGTGAAGCCAAGATTGTTTGTCATGTAAATATATGATGTGATTTGGAAAAAAAAAAGGGGGGGGGTTAGCTATAAAGAAGGTAAGAGTTTCAATTGAGAATAAATAAATACCCGTCAAATGTTCTAATTCTACAGTGATATATCAAGGATTAATTACCCCAGGACAACCATTCTTCTTGGCGGGGGAGCAGCAGGTTTAAAAGTTCTTATCCCACTGGATATTACGTACTTTCCATTCCATTCCTCTTTTACATGAAAGTGCATTTTGCATGTAAAGCTTGATTTGCTTTTAGATTCAATTAGTTAGCATAACATGGCATACAGTATCTATGCCATGAGCAAAGGAAGGCCAAATTACTCAAGGATATTGAACTAACTTGGGAAATCAAATCTTTGTGAGAGAACCCAATATTGTAAAACAGCTGTTTAAGAGAGACCACCCCCCCCCCCCAAAAAAAGCCCTTTTCATGGACCAATTTATTATAGTTTTGGGAGTTAGAACGTTAGTTTCATACTTGCCCAATGTTTTTACATAGAATATAGATTTCATTCAGGATTGACTTCTTAAATTTCATGTTCAGTTTTTGAAATTTAAATCCACTGAAGGAGAAAGTTTTAAATTGCCAAATTTCAGAAATATTTATTGAGGTCTTTATTGTGAACTAAGTCCACACACACAGTAGAGGTAATCTTTGGAAGCTTAAAGACTAAAGTTTTGAATTGGAAGACTAACGTGAGAAACCAGTTCATTTTTAAAAGTTTTTTAATGTGATTTAAATTACTGTATATTTTTACTGAATTTATACCAAAATACCCAAAGAACCTTTTGGATATATCTATGTCCCATGATTCAGCATATCAATCAATAATTCCTATTTATTGAGCTATCTGTTGCCAAATTGTACTTTCCAAGTGCTTAGTACTGTGCTCTGCACACAGTAAGTTCTCAATAAATACAACTGAATGAATGAATGAATTGAGCACTAACCATGTGCAGAGCACTGTATTAAGTGCTTGGGAGCATACATATAACAGTTGGTCGATACATTTCCTGCCCACAGTGACCTTACAAGTCTAAAGATCTTTAAAAAAAAATTTTGTAGAATATAGGCCTAGTCACTTCATAGCCCATGTATCTTTTTCTAACCCAGGGGATTTAAGGGTTCTGTTAGTTTAAATGAGTATTTCCTAGAAAATATAAGTGTTAGCTTTACTTGATAATTTTGCCTTTTATAGTTGCAACTCATATATATATATATATAGAAAATGCTATGTGTGTTTTTTATTTTGTTGAAAAACACTATATATATATATATGCTTTAGTTCCTTTTGAAGCTTAAAGTTTGAAAGCTATTACCATGGTCATCCACTGCACAATCTGATTGACTCTACCATATGCTCAAGTAAAGCTGAATGAGTCAATACCTCATGTGGTTGTGCATATTAATAAAGCTTTCACATATTAATGATCATTTTGATGTGGTACTGGTTCTCTGCCTTTCATTTCCCATATGCTTTTACCTCTACATCTTTTACATGACTAAGGATTCATTAAATCATCATCTTTCAAAATGTGAAAATAATTTCATCTAAAGTCTCTACTTTGTGTTCTTTAATACTTACAACTTCTCTTTCTCTCTCTCCCTTAGTTGTAGCACAGTAAGGATTTTTGAATGTATATTGTCATCTAAGGTAAGCTTTCATATGGTTTTGGCATATGAAGCTTATGACTGTCATAAGCCATACAAAGCCTGTGGAGTATGGCATGATTTTCATTATTTAACCTAATGAAAATAGTAGACCTTTAACATTTAACTAAGTAGTTTAAATATATATTTCAGAATTCTCAATTAACAGCTAGTACTTATTCATCCCGATAATCTCCTGTTACATTGCAAATTACTGAAAATAATAGAGCATGAATTTAGGTAATGATTTAATGTCGATGAAAATGAATGATACAGAAGCATTCTGCACCCCAAAATAGATTATTTGCAACAAGGAATGGACTCAAATAGCATTTTTATTGATAAGTGACTTGACTTTTTAGAAGAATGATTTTCTCAAAATTTGCACTAAATATATTTTAAAGAATGCACAAACAGCATGCCATTTTTGTCTGGCTTGTATTCTTATTAGAGAATAAAGGCAGTACATTTAAATTGTTTCTGCATAGGTTTATTCTGAAAGAGTCCTTTAGTTTAATACTATGATTTATTACCAGAAGGTAAGTGCTTTTTCACCCCTCCAAAGATGAATTTCTAACCAGACTTATGATTAGAAATGGAGAGATTGTTTTTGTCTCTGGGGAGGTGGATAATTTTGACATCTGCCCTCTATAGACAGAAGAAACCCTTTTCATTTTAGAAAAGAATTTACCCAACTAATGTGATCCTAAGATGATGTTCTAGATCATCAATTTTGGTGATGTAAAAGAACTGCCACTTTTTTCCTTTACCAATTTTGCTAATTAGAATTATTTATATCTTATATATCATATCTTAATTGGGCAGACTTCAACAAATTGAAAACAAGTATTCATGCTAATTGATGGCAATTTTGCATTTACTCATTCTGCTAGTGTGCTTTTAAATAATTGTACCCATTATATCCTAAAGGAAAAAAGAATTACTTGGCTCTGGAATTTTTTTTAAATCACAAAACTTGAATAATAATTGGACTAGAAATGTCACTGGGCCTTCCCTAGAACTTGCCTATCCTTCCGGACACCATGTGTTTTCAACACTAAATGTATTAAGGCCAAGGGAAAATTTCCCAGGGGGCTAACCAAAGCTCAGTTGGTCAGGTTTCTTGGCCACGAGCCTGGTGGTAGTATTTCAGCCTGTTCTTGTTCAGAGCTTTTGGTTATTTATTTTCCTTCTTATTCTTTGTAGGTGGCCTTTCATTCTGCAGGCTACTCTTGCAAGGTGTGCCTCCAAATATAATTGATTCATATTTGCGAGACTTGCAAAAGAGCAATCCTGAGGAAAACTGAGAATCTGGCCAGGGTGCTTCTCCATCATTGCATTGGAGCCTGGTAGCCAATGGGAAAGCATTTTTGGTTCTTCCAGTTGCAGCCGGAGTGTGTGGTCATGTTTTTCCTCCTGTTGGAAACTTAATATTTGCATGGATTGCTTTGAGTTCAAACGAAAGTAAAACTACGCATAGGAAATCATTTTGTAATGTTCAGCATTGTTTTCTGCTTGGTAACTGTGTTTTATAAAAAGAAAGAAAAAGCAGTTGAATAAGCACAAACAAGTGTTTCATTTTTTAAAGCTGGGAATTCTTGATAGTGCTAAAGGTGTATGTTTCTGGAGTGAAAAAAACCAGTGTTAAGGCAATAGTTGTGTGGTAACTAGGCCCTTGAAACCCCCCACTTCTTATAATAGAGTTAGTAGAGTTGCTTGTTTAGCTCAGTAAGATTTCCTGGTGAATAGTTATTTACTTTAGGTGGCTTTTGCATTCAGTATTCTTTGTTAGTTTCATTTGACCATTTCTGTTCGACAATAGAAAATCTGCAACAAGTTGTTTCTCAGTGAAAGATAAAATGTGTTAATTGTATAATAAACACGACTGCTTATAATGGGAAAAATGTTTACTTTCTTTTTGGTGACAGCAAAAGTAGTTTAGTGCATCATGTACATTTGTTGAGTGCTGGCATGTTGACTTGTTAGAATGATTTCACCTCACCTCACAGAAGTAAGAACAATAGAGCAGCCCTGGGTCACTGACCCTAAGATGGCAGCCAAAACCCCTACTGTCACCTCCATCTCACACAGAATGTGGAGAATTGGAGCAGATAGAAGCCACCATCGTAGCCACCTATACGGCACAGTTATAGTCAGGGTGGTCCATTAAATGGCACTTTGTTGTTAAATATTAAGCCCAAACCAATAGACTGGGGTTTTTTTGTCTTTTTTTAATGGTATTTGTTAAGCACTTACTGTGTCAAACACCCTTCTAAGTGCTGGGGTAGAAACAAGTTCATCAGGTCAGACAGTCCCTATCCCACATAGGTCTCACAGTCTAAGTAGGAGGGAGAACAGGGATTGAATCCCCTTTTTGCAGTTGAGGAAACTAAGGCATTGAGAAGTTAAGTGACTTGCCCAAGGTAAGACAGCAGGAAAGTAGTGGAGTGAGGATTAAACCCAAGTCCCCCAGCTCCCAGGCCCCTGCTTTAACAATGAATCATTTATTGAATATTTTCATTTTTAGAACACTATACTAAACACTTGGGAGAGTACAATTTAACAGAGTTGGTGGACATGTTCCCTGCCTAAAATGAGTTTGAGTCTAGAGGGGTATGCAGACTTTAATATAAATAAATTACACATATGAACAACAGTACTGGGAGGTGCTGAGGAAGGGGTAAATAAAGGGTGCAAATACATGTGCAAGGGTGATAAAGAAAGGAGTGGGAGAAGAAATGAGGGCTTAGTCGAGAAGCCTTCTTGGAGGAGACACTGCTTCTGTTGAGTGAAACTGGTCCTGATCTATTTTGTTGTCCCTGGGACGATATATAACAGATTACTGGTTCATCTGCTCCATATTCAGAAAGATTAGAGTCATTAAACATTGAAAAAGAAAACACTGACCATTGAAACCAAAAAAGGTTGAAAAGAAACTCCAAATTATATGAATTTTTGAGAATAAAAAATGCAACAACGTACAGGCCTCGATAGCTTGGATATTTCAAGTTCAGTTGGGTTATTTTATTATTTTTTTTGACAGGACTACCAACTGACTTATTAGTGCCAACCTAGCCTGAGTCTGGATACTGAATATCCTCATAAAATTTTGTTGCACAAGATGCTAAGGCGCATGTGCTGTAATTATATCTTTGTTCTAAGTAACTTGGCTCTTTTTCTCACTAAATATAGATGCTCTGGGTTGGTCCCACTAGACCTCTGAAATTTTTTAAGCCCATCTATTTTTGAGATACAGAGAGCTAAGCAGTGATTAGAGAGGTTTGCTTTTTTTCATTTTCCTAAAATGTGTTACGGCCGAAGTAATTAGCCAATAGAAAAGGGAAATCTTTATTTTAAAACTGAGCACACGTAGATTACAATAATATTATTTTAATATGAAGACATGATAAAAAGTCCTTTGGCCCCCAGGGTACTGAGCTAGATTTGTAATTCTATATTCTTCAAAGACTGTGGTCTATATATTTCATGCTTAGCCAATTGTACCTCACATGTATTTCCCAGTAATTTTTTTTGTTCTTTTTGATTTTTGTCAGTGTAATTATCTAATTTCTTTAAAGTCAGACCAATATAGTTAGCAAAATTCTCCCCTGTTTTCAAGGGCTTGTAAAAACCAGGTACATGAAATTATATAGGCACGGAAATGTGGTAAAACAGAAAGCTGTGGTGCCATGGGTGTTTGAAGAGCACTTGCCCATTTGAGTATTTTAAAATACGTTGGTATGTGGTTTATATATATATTTCCATCAGGGGTGAGCTGTGGTCTGGAGGATGTCAGGGGGAAGGACTTTGTATGGAGAAGGTCTTTGAGGCACTTATACCATTATGCCACATGGGCTGTCACCACTCGACAAAGCCATTGATTCAAAGGTGTTGGACTTCAAAAGAGCCTCAGGCCTCAGCCACCAAGCCTGGGATAATGGAAATGGTGTTTTTTTGGTTGGAATCAGGGGGTAAAATTCACTAATAGAACACAGGGTACATGGGACAGAACTGTAACTAAAATAACACTTCATTTCAAAGCTCATTTCTACCAAGGGCTGGGCAGAGAATCAGAGGAACAACGGTTGAGGGAACGCAAGGCAAAAGAGAGGGCTCTTCGGTTCAGTCCGGTACCACCACAGGCCACTATTGCTAATATCCCCAGAGATTTGAGTAAGAGTTTGAATCCTGGTAGAGCTGTGGTCTCAAAGACGTGAAGGGAGAAGGATTTATAGTGTCTGAGGGGGATTTGGGAAACAAGGAATGCGATCCTGCTGACGTGGTCAGGCAAGACGTTATATGAGTTGGGGACAGAGCCCTCACCTCAGCCCTCCCAAGCCCCAACTCTAGCATGAGGGTAACAATGTTTTTCTACTCCGAATGGAGGTAAAATCCACTTCTTCAACACAGGAGACACGAGACATAAGTGTAACTAAAATACCAATTTATTGAAAAACCCCTCACCACCCACAAGCCGCTCAGAGGATCATAGACCCAGTGGTTCAAGGAGCCCAAGCCAACCTCCCGCTCCTCAGTCCGGGACGTTGGAAGGGGTCTCCCCACCCACCCCCCGCACACAGTCCGGTTCCCCGAGGTAGCCCCTCAGTCGGTCAGCGCCCGGCCCGAGCGGAGGCAGTGACCTCTGGCCCGGACCCTCCCAGCCGCACCTTCAGTCTGAGCAGCGGCCCCCGCTGACGGCGCTCGCCGCTTTGTCCCGCGGGCATCTCCCACACCCACTCGAGCTCTAGAGCCTCCTGGTGCGGTGGGTCGAGTTCTTCGGTCTGCGTTCCCCTCTGCTCTGCCCGCCGTCCTTCCCGCCCTCGGGGCGCGGCCTCCCGCAGGCCGGAGCCTCCACGGCCTCCCTCGGCCTCGGCGCCGGTGAGCAGGGCCAGGACACGGGGCGGGAGGTCCGTGCGGAGGCACCAGTCCCATCCCAGGGAAGAACACATCCAGTCGCAGCACCGGCTCCCGCCCGGGAACCAGGGGGGCGAGGGGAGCTTTCGTAGGCCGGGCCCCGCGCACAGAGGGTCTCCGCGGGCCCTCGGCCCGGCTTCGTCCACGGCTGATTCCTCTGGCTTCTCGGCGCCCTGGACCGGCTCCGGCCTCAGCTCCTCCTCCCCCTCCACTGCCACCTCTTCCAGGCCCACGGTGTCCATGGTGTCCTCCGTCTGAGTTCCCTTTTCCTTGTTCCACCATTCCTCAGGAGTTTCTTCTGTCTCCTGCTGGTGCAGCTGGCCATTCGCCTCACTGTCCATCTCCTCTGCCCACTCAGGCTCCACCTCCTCCGTCTGCGTTCCCTTTTCCTTGTTCCACCAGTCCTCGGGAGTTTCTTTTGTCTCCTCCTTGTCCAGCTGGCCATTCACCTCACTGTCCATCTCCTCTGCCCACTCAGGCTCCACTTCCTCTGTCTGCGTTCCCTTTTCCTCCATCTGCCATTCCTGGGGAGTTTCTTCTGTCTCCCGGTGGTCTCGTTTGCCGTTGTCCTCCCAGTACATTTCCAGCAACCCCTCGAGCTCTAGAGCCATTTCCTCTAGTTGGTCAAATTCTTCTGTCTGGGTTCCCTCATCGCCCATCCACAGTGTCTCCTGTCTTTGCCGCCCTTCCTCCTGTCGGCCCAAATCATCCTCTTTCAGGAAGACAGAATTGAATCCGTCCCCCTCCGCAAGGACCGGAGGCTCTGCCCGCCATCGGGGCTCTTTCTGGCCTTCCTCGGCCTCGGCTTCTCCGTCCAGGTTTCTGTGGGCCTCCCACAGGTCAGGGCTTCCAAAGAGTCGACGGCAGTAGATCCGCCCCTCGCAACAACAGCGTTGCTCGCAGCAGTGCTCGGGGGACGAAGGGGAGTCTCCGAAGATGATGCCGCAAAAGCGCTTCGGTGGCCCGTTGATCTTCATGTTTCTATCTGGGTTCTGCTCGCAGTCTGCACCGGTCCAGGCAGAGACGAATGGAGAACTACCGCGAAGACCCAACTCTATTTATGGTCCCCTCTTCCCAACCCCGAGTCTCTTCAGGTAAAGAGGTGTGAATCCGTGTTTTTGTGTTACGCCCTCCTGGTTCGCTGGAATAGAGAGAATGTGTTCCCTCTTCTGGGAAGTTCTGTGTGTGAAGGAGGAAGAATTCACACCAGAGGTCATTCACTCTGGGATGAGAACTCACCCATCTTCTACCTCTTTTCTACATCTTTTTCCAGGCTTCTGGTGCAATTTGAAGGGACTACTGTCTTACCTAAATCTTTCTACCTTTGACCTTTCTCGTGTCCCCTTACATGCGGAGTAGCCAGAATCCCCCAAATCCTTATCTTTATGTATATGTGTGTATATATACAAGTATGTATATGAATATATATGTACATACATATTTTCATAGTACACTAAGATTCCACTATATCTTTCCTAAGGAGCAAATTTAAGTTTCAAAAGTTGGACAATGCTTTACCAGAAAAACAATAATAATAATAATGACGATGGTGCTTGCTGAGTGCTTACTATTTGCCAAGGATAAAAGAATTCCATTCAAATCATATTCAGTATTTATCATACTAATGAAATAAAACTCTTTAATTAGAAACTTTTGACTAGAAAAATTGGAAAATGTGTTTTCACAAGCTGAACAATGCCTCATGGTTTGCCACTTGAATTCCCAATAAAAATTATTGTAATCAGGTAGGTGATTTGGGAAAAAAAATTTAAGCCATAGAAAAGGCAAGAGTTTCAATAGAGAATAAATAAATATCCATTATACGTTCTAATTCTACACTAAGGATTAATTGCCCCAAGACACCCATTCTTTGTGGTGGGGGCAGCAGCAGATTTAAAAGTTCTTTTCCCACTGGATATTAATAATAATAATAATGTTGGTATTTGTTAAGCGCTTACTATTTACAGAGCACTGTTCTAAGCACTGGGGTAGATACAGGGTAATCAGGTTGTCCCACGTGAGGCCCCACAGTCTTAATCCCCATTTTACAGATGAGGTAACTGAGTCACAGAGAAGTTAAGTGACTTGCCACAGTTACACAGCTGACAAGTGGCAGAGCCGGGAATCGAAACCATGACCTCTGGCTCCCAAACCCGTGCTCTTTCCACTGAGCCACGCTGCTATTGCATACTTTCCATTCCATTCCTCTTTTCAAGAAAATACGTTTTGCATATAATGCTTGTTGTGCTTTTAGATTTGACTAGTTAGCATATCAGGACATTGAGTATACCAAGAGCAAAGGAAAGCCTAATTACTTGAGGATATTGAATTAAATTGGTTAATAGGGTTTTTGCTAGAGAAACCGATACTGTAAGACATTAGCTATTTAAGAAAGCCTCAAAGACCCTTTTACGTGGACCAATTTATTATAGTCTTGAAAGAGCATTAGAGTCTCCTCCCCCCATAAGCCTCGCGGGGAATCATGAAGCCAGTTGGTTCAGGGAACACAAGCCAAAAGAGGGACCCCCCCCGCCCCAAGGTCTTCCGGTGTTTTATCCGCGGATCCCAAGAAAGACACAGTGCGGGGTGGCAGAAAGGCTGCTAATGGCAGAGGTCTCTCTCCTTTGCCCTGATCTGAGGTGAGCAGAGTCAGAGCCTGAACCCAGGGAATGAGAGACGTGGTTGGGGCCGGACGGCAGTGCATCATTTCCTAGGGAACGGTTTGGCCGCCGGGGGGGACCCCTCCCGGCACTGGGACCACCCACCGCCCAGACCCATCAGACAGAATGGGAGGGGCAGGCGAAGTCCCTTTATCTCATAGGTCATTCACTATGCGGTGAGAACTCACCTAAAATCTACCTATTCTCCACATCTTTATCCAAGGTTGGGGTGCAGTTTGAAAGAACCACGGCCTCACCTAAATCTTTCTACTTTGGACCTGTCTTCTCGTGTCACCAAATATGTGCAGTTGCCAGAATATCCAAAACTCTTTCTACGTATGTATATGTGAATATCCGTACTTTCATAGTATATTAAAGGTCCACTAAATCTCTCCAAAATGAGCACTTTACTTCAATAATTTCACAGTGCTCTCCAGAAAAATAAGTCTGCTGTAATCGTATTATGGATTTGCCATTCTAATGAAAGAAAACTCTTTAATTAGAAAGTTTTGATTAGAAAAACTGGAAAAGGTGTTTTCCTCAATGAAGAACGCCTCATGATTTCCCCCTTAAATTCCCAATAAAAATTATGGTATTTATCAATGGTATGTCTTATTAAGAACTAATACATAAATAGATGATAATCTGGTGAAAATTCGTATCTTGGAAAGAAAATAGTCCGTTCTGAAAGTGTTTGTAATATCGATAATCTCATAGGTGATTTCAAAAAACAGGTAAGCTTTAAAGAAGGTAACATTACAATGGAGAATAAATAAGTACCCATCAAATGTTCTAATTCTACAGAATTCTAATTCTAAGGAATTATTTGCCCCAGGACAACCATTCTTCTTGGTGAGTCAGCGGCAGATTTAAAAGTTTTTATCCTACTGGATATTACATACTTTCCATTCCTCTTTTCAAGAAAATACATTTTGCATATAAAGCTTGATCTGCTTTTAGATTCGACTTGTTAGCATATCATGACATTGAGTATCTATGGCATCAGCAAAGGAATTTCAAATTACTCAAGGCTATTGAATTAAATTGGGAATTAAGGTCTGCTAGACCTTATGCTAGAGAATTTAATATTGTAACACGGCTATTTTAAAAAGCCTTAAAAAAACACCTTTTCATGTAGACCAAGTCATTATAGTCTTGAAAGTTAGAACATTAGTGGCCTTCGCCCTCCCTTTCAGTAAGCCGCGCTGAGGATCATAGACCCAATTGTTCTGGGAAGCCAAGCCTATAGAGGGGACCCCCAAATCGAGATGTTCTGGTGGCTTAGCCCCAATCCCTAGAGAAACATTCTGGTGGCGGAAGGGTAGCTGATGTGAGAGGGCCCATCCTGATCTGGGCACTGAACCTAAAGGATGAGGGACGGGAGTGGGGCCGGACATCCAGCCGCAGCAAAGGGCCCCAACTGGAAACAGAGTCAACTCCCACTTAATCCATCTCCCATCTCTTCTCTTCCTTGAATATGGTCCCACCGCCGCCAATCTTTCCTGAGACATTTCAGCGTGGTTTAGTGGAAAAAAACACGGAGACAGAGGACTTGGATTCTAAAGCCGGCTCCGACATCTGTCTGCTGAGTGTCCTTGGGTAAATCACTTGACCTCTCTGTGCCTAAATTCACTCATATGTACAATGGGGATTAAAACTGTGAGTCCCAGGTGGGACAACTTGATTACCCTATATCTACCCAGAGCTTACTACAGTGCTTAGCACAAGGTAAAAAAAAACATGATTATTATTTTAATAATTTAATTATTAATATTTCATTATTTTATTATTATTACCCTGGACAAAGGGATAAGGGATAAGGGAGAGGGAGAGGTGACTGAAAGAATGACTGTCAGGGTTTATCGCAACCCGAGACGAGGGTATTTCTTACCTTTCCTGTCACTCTCTTCGAAGTCCAGAGATGCCAGCTTTTCGCTGCCACTGAGGGACAGGCGACTTATGCTACCAAGTACCAAGGCACCTCAGTACCGGGAAAGTCCCAGAACATCTGCCTTCGGCACTGCGTTGATGGAGCTGACACCACTAAGTTCCCCGGGGATTTGGATGCAGTGAGTGTGGTTTGATTTGCTATTTTCATAGGACTGTGAATGAGGGGAGAGCTGTGGTCTCCGGGATGTGAAAGGGGAAGGATTTGCGATGTTGGTGGAAAGGTGTGTTAGAACATCGCGATGCGATCGTGCTGAGCTGCAAATGGCGTCGACACATAGGAGAGAGGGAATGACTTCCAAAAAGTGGTAAATCATTTGTAATCCCCTCAGGGCACGTACCAGGCCAAGCCCTTCCCCTATCCCTAGGATGAGGGCAACTGTGCTTACTTTTGGTCTTGATCAGTGTACATTCCAGTTATTCATCATAGGACACAGGTGATAGAAGGATCACTGAAATAGCACTTTACTGCAAAACTCCTTTCCCCAGGATGTGAAGGGAGAAGGACTTACGGGGCATGTGGGGCATAGATGTTGCGATCATGCTGACCACGGATGTTGCGATCACGCTGACCACGGATGTTGCGATCATGCTGACCACAGAGCAGAACCCCAGCCCTCCCAAACCCGACCGCAGCCCAAAGATGAGGACATGTTGCTCCGAATGGAGGTAAAATCCACTTCTTCAACACAGGAGACACGAGACATAAGTGTAACTAAAATACCAATTTATTGAAAAACCCCTCACCACCCACAAGCCGCTCAGAGGATCATAGACCCAGTGGTTCAAGGAGCCCAAGCCAACCTCCCGCTCCTCAGTCCGGGACGTTGGAAAGGGTCTCCCCACCCACCCCCCGCACACAGTCCGGTTCCCCGAGGTAGCCCCTCAGTCGGTCAGCGGCCGGCCCGAGCGGAGGCAGTGACCTCTGGCCCGGACCCTCCCAGCCGCACCTTCAGTCTGAGCAGCGGCCCCCGCTGACGGCGCTCGCCGCTTTGCCCCGCGGGCATCTCCCACACCCACTCGAGCTCTAGAGCCTCCTGGTGCGGTGGGTCGAGTTCTTCGGTCTGCGTTCCCCTCTGCTCTGCCCGCCGTCCTTCCCGCCCTCGGGGCGCGGCCTCCCGCAGGCCGGAGCCTCCACGGCCTCCCTCGGCCTCGGCACCGGTGAGCAGGGCCAGGACACGGGGCGGGAGGTCCGTGCGGAGGCACCAGTCCCATCCCAGGGAGGAACACATCCAGTCGCAGCACCGGCTCCCGCCCGGGAACCAGGGGGGCGAGGGGAGCTTTCGTAGGCCGGGCCCCGCGCACAGAGGGTCTCCGCGGGCCCTCGGCCCGGCTTCGTCCACGGCTGATTCCTCTGGCTTCTCGGCGCCCTGGACCGGCTCCGGCCTCAGCTCCTCATCCTCCTCCACTGCCACCTCTTCCAGGCCCACGGTGTCCATGGTGTCCTCCGTCTGAGTTCCCTTTTCCTTGTTCCACCATTCCTCAGGAGTTTCTTCTGTCTCCTGCTGGTGCAGCTGGCCATTCGCCTCACTGTCCATCTCCTCTGCCCACTCAGGCTCCACCTCCTCCGTCTGCGTTCCCTTTTCCTTGTTCCACCAGTCCTCGGGAGTTTCTTTTGTCTCCTCCTTGTCCAGCTGGCCATTCACCTCACTGTCCATCTCCTCTGCCCACTCAGGCTCCACTTCCTCTGTCTGCGTTCCCTTTTCCTCCATCTGCCATTCCTGGGGAGTTTCTTCTGTCTCCCGGTGGTCTCGTTTGCCGTTGTCCTCCCAGTACATTTCCAGCAACCCCTCGAGCTCTAGAGCCATTTCCTCTAGTTGGTCAAATTCTTCTGTCTGGGTTCCCTCATCGCCCATCCACAGTGTCTCCTGTCTTTGCCGCCCTTCCTCCTGTCGGCCCAAATCATCCTCTTTCAGGAAGACAGAATTGAATCCGTCCCCCTCCGCAAGGACCGGAGGCTCTGCCCGCCATCGGGGCTCTTTCTGGCCTTCCTCGGCCTCGGCTTCTCCGTCCAGGTTTCTGTGGGCCTCCCACAGGTCAGGGCTTCCAAAGAGTCGACGGCAGTAGATCCGCCCCTCGCAACAACAGCGTTGCTCGCAGCAGTGCTCGGGGGACGAAGGGGAGTCTCCGAAGATGATGCCGCAAAAGCGCTTCGGTGGCCCGTTGATCTTCATGTTTCTATCTGGGTTCTGCTCGCAGTCTGCACCGGTCCAGGCAGAGACGAATGGAGAACTACCGCGAAGACCCAACTCTATTTATGGTCCCCTCTTCCCAACCCCGAGTCTCTTCAGGTAAAGAGGTGTGAATCCGTGTTTTTGTGTTACGCCCTCCTGGTTCGCTGGAATAGAGAGAATGTGTTCCCTCTTCTGGGAAGTTCTGTGTGAAGGAGGAAGAATTCACACCAGAGGTCATTCACTCTGGGGTGAGAACTCACCCACCTTCTACCTCTTTTCCACATCTTTTACCAAGATTCTGGTGCAATTTGAATGGAATTGAATTTACGCCTTACCTAAATCTTTCTGCCTTTAATCTTTCTCGTGTCCCCTTACGTGTGGAGTAGCCAGAATCCCCCAAATCCTTTTCTTTATGTATATGTGTGTATATATGCAAATATGGATATGTACATGTACGCACATATTTTCATAGTATATTAAGAGTCCACTCTATGTCTCCAAATAAGCACTTTAAGTTTCAAGAGTTGGACATTGCTTTCCTAGAAAAATAATTCCACTCAAATCATACTCTGAATTTATCATACTAATGAAATAAAACTCTTTAATTAGTAACTTTTGACTAGAAAAAGTGGAAAATGTGTTTTCAGAAGATGAAGAACACTTCATGGTTTGCCACTTGAATTGCCAATTAAAATTATTGTAATCTGTTAGGTGGAAAAAAATGCGGAAAAAAATTTAAGCTGTAGTGAAGGCCGTTCACCTCACTGTCCATCTCCTCTGCCCACTCAGGGTCTACTTCCTCTGCCTGCGTTCCCTTTTCCTCCATCTGCCTGGGGAGTTTTTTCCAAAAAGAGTTTCAAGTGAGAATAAATAAAAAGCCATCATATGTTCTAATTCTACATCAAGGATTAATTGCCCCAGGACACCCATTCTTCGTGGTGGGGGCAGCAGCAGATTTAAAAGCTCTTATCCCGCTGGATATTACATACTTACCATTCTATTCCTCTTTTCAGGAAAATAGATTTGCATGTAATGCTTGATGTGCGTTATGATTTGACTAGTTAGCATATCGTGACATTGAGTATCTATGCTGTGAATAAAGGAAGGCCTGATTACTCAAGGATATTGAATTAAATTGAGAACTAAGGGTTCTGCGAGAGAAACTAATATTGTAAGACACTAGCTATTTAAGAAAGCCTCAAAAACCATTTTTATGTGGACCACTTTATTATAATCTTGAGAAGTCAGAACATTAGAGTCTCCTCCCCTCATAAGCCTGGAGGGGAATCATGAAGCCAATGGTTCAGGGAACCCAAGCCAAAAGAAAGCCAAAAGTCGAGATGTTCCTGTGGTTTATCCCCAGATCCCAAGAGAGACACAGTGCGGGGTGGCAGAAGGGCTGCTGATGGCAGAGGTCTCTCTCCCTTGGCCTGACCTGAGGTGAGCAGGGTGTGAACCCAGGGGATCGTTTCCTAGGGAACGGTTTGGGTGCCATGGAGGCCCGCCCCTGTCCTGGGACCACCCACCGACCAGGCCCTTCAGACAAGCGATGGCCGAAGCCCCATCCCAAGGACCAGCACATCCAGCTGCCCGAAAGGTACCCAACTGCAAACATCCACAACTCCTGTGAATGAATGTCAGGGTGTACCGCAACCCGAGGCGAGGGTATCATTCTCTTTGCTCTCACTCTCTTCCAAGGTCACCTTGCTCTGGTTAGCAGATTCCAGCATTTAATAATAATAATAATAATGTTGGTATTTGTTAAGCGCTTACTATGTGCAGAGCACTGTTCTAAACTCAAGGGTAGATACAGGGTAATCAGGTTGTCCCACGTGGGGCTCACATTAATCACCATTTTACAGATGAGACACAGAAAAGTTAAGTGACTTGACCAGAGTCACACAGCTGACAAGTAGCAGAGCCGGGATTCGAACCCATGACCTCTGACTCCCAAGCCCGGGCTCTTTCCACTGAGCCACCCTGCTTCGCCGGCGTCGCATTTGACTGCCACTGAGGCCCAGGTGATTTCTGCTGGCCCAGAAATGTCCCAAGTCGCCTCTGTGGTTCGGAAGGTCCCAGAACACCTGCCTTGGGCACTACGTTCGTGGAGCTGCCACCGCTAAGGTCCCTGGAGATTTGGATTCAGTAAGTGTGGTTTGATTCGGTATTTTCATAAGACTGTGAATGAGGGGAGAGCTGAGGTCTCCGGAATGTGAAGGGGGAAAGATTTGCGATGGTGGAGAGGAGGGTTAGAACACCGTGATGCCATCATGCCGAGCTGCGTATGGCATTGCCACGTAGGACAGATGGAATGACTTCCAAAAAGTGGTAAATCATTTGTAATCCCTTCAGGGCAAACACACCCAGGCCGCGGTGTTCCCCTGCCTCAAGGATGAGGGCAACTGTGCTTACTTTTGGTCTTGATCACTGTATATTCCAGTTATTCAGCATAGGACACGTGAGATGGAACGATCACTGAAATAGCATATTACCGCAAAACTCCTTTCTCCAGGATGTGAAGGGAGAAAGAATTATTGTGTAAATGAGGGCATAGGTGTTGAGATCATGCTGACTAGATGACCACGGCGCAGAGGCCCAGCCCTCCCAACCCCGACCCCAGCCCAAGGATGAGGACAAAGGGGGGGGGGGGCTGCTCCAAATGGAGGGAGACACAGGACACACGAGACATAAGTTTAACTAAAATACTACTTTATTGAAAAAACACAAGTCGCGCGGAGAATAATTATAATAATAATGTTGGTATTTGTTAAGCGCTTACTATGTGCGGAGCACTGTTCTAAGCGCTGGGGTAGATACAGGGTAATCAGGTTGTCCCACGTGAGGCTCAGTTAATCCCCATTTTACAAATGAGGTAACTAAGGCACAGAGAAGTGACACAGTCACACTGGTTCAAGGAACCCAAGCCAACCCCCTGCTCCTCAGTCCGGGAGGTTGGAAGGGGTCTCCCCACCCACCCCCCGCACACAGTCCGGTTCCCCGAGGTAGCCCCTCAGTCGGTCAGCGCCCGGCCCGAGCGGAGGCAGTGACCTCTGGCCCGGACCCTCCCAGCCGCACCTTCAGTCTGAGCAGCGGCCCCCGCTGACGGCGCTCGCCGCTTTGTCCCGCGGGCATCTCCCACACCCACTCGAGCTCTAGAGCCTCCTGGTGCGGTGGGTCGAGTTCTTCGGTCTGCGTTCCCCTCTGCTCTGCCCGCCGTCCTTCCCGCCCTCGGGGCGCGGCCTCCCGCAGGCCGGAGCCTCCACGGCCTCCCTCGGCCTCGGCGCCGGTGAGCAGGGCCAGGACACGGGGCGGGAGGCCCGTGCGGAGGCACCAGTCCCATCCCAGGGAGGAACACATCCAGTCGCAGCACCGGCTCCCGCCCGGGAACCAGGGGGGCGAGGGGAGCTTTCGCAGGCCGGGCCCCGCGCACAGAGGGTCTCCGCGGGCCCTCGGCCCGGCTTCGTCCACGGCTGATTCCTCCGGCTTCTCTCCGGGCTCCGGCTTCTCGGCGCCCTGGACCGGCTCCGGCCGCAGCTCCTCATCCTCCTCCACTGCCACCTCTTCCAGGCCCACATCCATGGTATCCATGGTGTCCTCCGTCTGCGTTCCCTTTTCCTTGTTCCACCAGTCCTCAGGGGTTTCTTCTGTCTCCTGCTGGTGCAGCTGGCCATTCGCCTCACTGTCCATCTCCTCTGCCCACTCAGGCTCCACCTTCTCCGTCTGTGTCCCCTTTTCCTCCATCTGCCATTCCTGGGGAGTTTCTTTTGCCTCCCGCTGCTCCCGTTTGCCCTTCTCCTCCCAATACATTTCCCAAAACCTCTCGAGCTCCAGAGCCACTTCCTTCAGTGGGTCAAGGTCTTCCGTCTGGGTTCCCTCATCGTCCGTCCACAGAAAGGGAAGGGTCCTTTTCTGCCCTTCCTCCTGTCGGCCCAGATCATCCTCTTTCAGGACCACGGAATTGCGCCCGTCCCCCTCCGCAGGGACCTGAGGCTCTTCCCGCCATCGGGGCTCTTTCTGGCCTTCCTCGGCCTCGGCTTCTCGGTCATTGTTTCTGTGGTCCTCCCACTGGTCAGGACTTCCAAAGAGTCGGCGGCAGTAGATCCGTCCCTCGCAGCAACAGCGTTGCTCGCAGCAGTGCTCCAGGGCCGGAGGGGAGTCTCCGAAGATGATGCTGCAAAGGTGCTTCGATGGCCCGGAGATCTTCATGTTTCTATCTGGGTTGTGCTCGCAGTCTGCACCGGTCCAGGCAGAGATGAGTGGAGAACTACCTCGAAGACCCGACTCTCTATTTATGGCCCCCAGTTTCTTCAGAGCAAGAGGTGTGAATCCGTGTTTCCGTGTCACGCCCTCCTGATTCGCTGGAATAGAGAGAAGGTGTTCCCACTTCTGAGAAATTCTGTGTGTGAAGCAGGCAGAATTTACACCATAGGTCATTCACTCTGGGATGAAAACTCACCCATCCTCTACCTCTTCTCCACATCTTTCTCCAAGCTTGTGGTGCAATTTGAAGGGACTACGGCCTTACCTAAATCTTTCTCCCTTACTACCTTTGACCTTTCTCGTGTCCCCAGGCATGTGGAGTTTCATAATATATGAAGATTCCACTATATCTCTCCAAATGAGCACTTTAAGTTTCAAGAGTTAGACAATGATCTCCTAAAAAAAATTATAATAATGACGGTATTTTTTAAGCACTTACTATGTGCCAAGCATAAAATAATTCGACTCAAATTCTACTCAGGATATATTATACTAATGAATTAAAACTCTTTAATTAGAAACTTGACTAGAAAAATGGGAAAATGTTTTCACAAGATGAAGAATGCCTCATGGTTTTCCACTTGAATTGCCAATAAAAATTATTATAATCTGTTGGGTGATTTGAAAAGAACATTTAAGCTGTAGAGAAGGCAAGTGTTTCAATTGAGAATAAGTAAATACCCATCATATGTTCTAATTCTACAGTGATATATCAAGTATTAATTGCCCTAGGACAAGCAATCTTCATGGTGGGATAGAAGCAGATTTAAAAGTTCTTATCCTACTGGTTATTACATACTTCCCATTCCATTCCTCTTTTCAAGAAAATATACTTTGCATATGATGCTTGGTGTGCTTTTAGATTTGACTAGTTAGCATATCGTGATATTGAGTATGTATGCCATGGGCAAAGGAAGGCATAATTACTCAAGGATATTGAATTAAATTGGGAAATAAGGTCTTTGAGAGAAAAACTAATATTGTAAGACATTAGCTATTTAAGAAAGAGTATTATAAGACATCAGCTGTTTAAGAAAGCCTCAAAAATCCTTTTTATGTGGATCAATTTATTATAGTCTTGAAAGTCAGAGCATTAAAACCTCCTCCCCCAGTAAACTCTCAGAGAATCACAAATCCCTAGAGAGACACAGTCCAGGGTGGTGGAAGGGCTGGTGATGGGAGAGGTCTCTCTCCCTTGTCCTGACCTGACCTGACCTGAGCACAGCCAGGGACTGAACCTAAGGCATGAGGGAGGAGTGGGGCCGGATATCCAGCCGCAGCACTGGTCCCCAATTGGAAACATCACCAACTCCCATTTAATCCATCTCCTGTCTTCTTCTCTTCTTTAACTATGGTCCCATCCCGCCAATCGGACCCCAGCACCTTTCCTGAGACACATTTCAGCGTGGCTTAGTGGAAAGAGCACGAGCCTGGGAGTTAAAAGACATGGATTCTAGCCTCGGCTCCACCACTTGTCTGCTCGTGGCCTTGGGTCAGTCACTTTACTTCTCTGTGCCTCAGTACAATCATCTGTAAAATGGGGATTAAAAGTGTGAGCCCCACGTGGGACAATCTGATTACCCTGTATCTACCCCAGTGCTTAGAACAGTGCTTGGCACATGGTAAGTGCTTAACAAATACCATCATGATTTTCATTATTATTATTGCCCTGGACAAAGGGATAAGGTAGTGGATGAGGTGACTGACAGAATGAATGGCAGGGCGTATTGCAACCTGAGGCGAGGATATTCATTCTCTTTGCCCTCACTGTCCTCCAAGGTCACCTTGCTTTGGTCAGTCGATCCCAGCATTTGGCTGCCGTTGATGGACAGGCCACTTATGCTGCCCCAGGAATGTCCTAAGGCGCCGTGGTGGGCAGGAAGGTCCCAAAACACCTGCTTTCCACAAGACCTTCGTGGGTCTGCGACCGCTAAGGTCCCTGAAGATTTGGATGCAGTGAGTGTGGTTTGATTCGATATTTTCATAAGGCTGTGAATGAGGGGAGAGCTGTGGTCTGGAGTATGTGTAGGGAGAAGGATTTGCGATGTTGGTGGAGAGGTGCGTTGGGACACCGTGATCTCATCTTGCAGAGCTGCATAGGCCACACAGCAGAGAAATAGAATGACTTCAAAAGAGTGGGAAGTCATTTATAATCCCTTAAGGGCAAACTCACCCAGTCCAAGGCCTTGACCTGTGAATGAGACAGTATTCTCACCTTTAATCCATAGGTCATTCACTCTGGGGTAAGAACCCACCCAACTTCTACCACTTCTCCATACCTTTCTCCACGCTTGTGGTGCAATTTGAGGAGACCAAGGCTTTACCTTGGATTTCCACGGCAATTTTTCTACTTTTGACCTGTCTTCTCATTATTCCAACCAGGTGGAGTTCCCAGAATACCCCTCACTCCTGCCCTGTATGTCTGTGTGTGTGTGAGATGTATATATTCACATATATGTACTTCACCCTTGAAAAAGGCCCTTCTGGCAATGATAATTCCACATGAGTGTGTGTTTGTGGCTGCAAAGGCCATCACAGGGCCAACAGATTCACAGAAGAAATGGTCTTCCTATGACTTCCTGAGTGTATCTGTGTGTTGTGTGTGGCTGAAGAGTTCAAAAAGGGGTCCATAGTCACTTCCAGAGAGGCCACACAAGACATAGTCACTTTGTTGTGTATTATCCTTAATATTTGCAGGAACTGGTACTGTTTTATTCTTCCTTTTCTGTTTTTTTTATTGTGGCCTACAAAAATATCCTCTGCCCTCATGAGTTTCCTAATTTCAGTCCTCCATATCTCACTTATTTTAGGATCCTGCTGTCAAATGTTTTCCCCAAGTATTTCACCCAGGATAAATGGTTTAGGGTAAGGCTTTGAAGCGGGGAGAGTGTAACTGTCTGTTCAATGAGGAAATGGATGGGCAACCACAGGAGTTTCTTGAGGATTGGAGAAACATGGTCGGAACGTTTTTGTAGGAAAAAAGTAGGAAGTATGGGCAGAGGCAAAAGACAGGGAGGTCAGCAAGGAAACTGATATAGTAATCAAGACGGGATTGGATAAATGCTTAGATTAACGTAGCAGCAGTTTGGATGGAGAGGAAAGGGTGGATTTTAGCGATGTTGTGAAGGTGGAACCAACAGGATTTAGTGATGGATTGAATACGTGGGTTGAATGAGAGGAGTCAAGGATAATGCCAAGGTTATGGGCTTGTGAGGCTGGAAGCATGGTGGCACTGTCTACAGTGATGGGAAAGTGAGGGGGAGGAGAGTATTGGGGTGGGAAGTTAAGAAGTTCTGTTTTAGACATATTAAGTTGGAGGTGACCAGAGGACGTCCAAGTAAAGATGTCTTGAAGGCAAGAGGGAACGTGAGACTGCAGAGAGGGAGAGAGATTAGGGCTGGAAAAGTACATTTGGATATCATCTGCATAAAGGTTGCAGTTGAAGCTGTAAGAGTGAATGGGTTTTCTAAGGGAGTGGCGGCAGATGAAGAATAGGGCACCCAGAACTGAACCTTGCAAAACACCCAATTAGGGAGTGGGAGGCAGAGGAGGAGCCCACGAAAAAGACTGAGAATGAGCGGCCAGAGAGATAGGAGGAGAACCAGGAGAAGCCAGTGCCAGTGAAGCTGAGGATGAATTAGGTGTCCAGGAGAAGGTGGTGGTCCACAGTGTCGAAGGCATCTGAGAGGTCGAGGAGGATTAGGATGGATTAGAGGCCATTGGATATGGGAAGAAGGAGATCACTGGTGACCTTTGTGAGGGCGGTTTCTGTGGAGTGAAGGAAATGGAAGCCAGATTGGAGGGGGTCCTGGAGAGAATCTTCATCCCACCCACGCCAATGGTAGTGGGAGAGAGGCTGGAATCCCAGCACCTTTTCTGGGACACATTTGAACAGTGGACAAAGGGAGAAGGGATTGAGTGAATATTAAGGCATATTGTAATCCAAGGCGAGGCACTACTTTGCTGTTTTTCAAACCTAATTAAAGTTCGACTATTTTGCCCTTTTCCTTTACCAGTTAGCATGCAACTATATACTTTTCCATTAAAATACGTGATTTTCATAGTATATTGAGATTCCACTAAATTTCTCTGCCCTCCCCACGACCCTCGTGCTGCTGCCACTGCTAAGGTCCCCGGAGATTTGGATGAAGCGAGTGTGGTTTGTTTTGATTTCATAAAGTTGGGAATCAGTGGAGAGCTGTGGTCTGGAGAATGTGAAGGGAGAAGGATTTGCAGACTTGGTGGAGCGGTGCTTTGGGACACTGTGAATCCATCAGGCCGAGCTGCATATGGCTTCAACACGCCGCAGAGCGAATGACTTCAAAAGTGTTGTGGATCATATGTAGGCCCTACAGGGCAAACACACCTAGGCCACAACCCTCCCAACCCTGACCATGCCCCTAGGATGAGTGCAACCGTGTTTACTTTTGCTCTTGATCGGTGTACATTTCAGTTATTTAGCACAGGACACACAAGACAGAGCGATCACTAAAATGACACTTTATTGCAAAACTCCCTTCCCCCAGAGGCCGCACAAAGAATCACAGACATGAAGGGTCAGCCCAACCCGACCGTGGGACCACCACCGGCCAGGCCCAGCACATAGACCATGAGGGGCAGGCGAAGGCAGAAGCCCCACCCAAGGGAGCAGCACATCCAGTCGCAGCAGTGGCCCCCACTCGGGAACCAGGGAGGGGTGGGATGTTTCTGAAGGACTGGTCGCGCCCACAGGTCATCTCGGTGGCCCCTCTGCGACTGCTGCTCCACCAGCTCCTCCTCCTTGGTTTCTTCCTGCTCGTTTTTGGTTTCCAGCCCTTGGCCTTGTACTTTCTCCAGTCTCAGCTCCTCCGCTCCTGCCACATCCATCGCCTCCTGTTCAATGGGGTCGAGTTCCTCCGTCTGCGTTCCCTTTTCCGTAGTCTGCGGCTCCTCAGAAGTTTGTTCTATCTCCCGGTGATCCCGATGGCTGTTTGCTCCCCTGGACATCTCTGGCACCCACTGTAGCCCTAGAACCTCTTGCTCTCGCAGGTCGAGTTCGTCGGTCTGCGTTCCTTTTTCCTTTGCCCACAGTTCTTTCTGCGTTTGCTGCCCTATCTCTTTGTGATACAGGTGGGCCTCCAGGCTCTGGGCAACAGAACTGTGTTGGTCCCTCTCAGGAGGACACTGAGGCACTTTCTGCAAACTGGACTTCTCCTGGCCTCCCTCACCATAGGCACCAGTGGCCAGGCCCAACACATTGACCGGGGGAGAGTTCCATCCGAAGGAGGAACATATCCAGTCACAGCAATGGCTCCCACCCGGGAACCAGAGGGGCGTGGGAAGCTTCCACAGGCCGGACTCCGCGCACAGAGGGTCTCCGCGGCACCTCAGCCCATCTTGTTCCACAGCTGATTCTTCTGGCTTCTCTCTGGGTTCCAGCTTCACCACGCCATGGACTCGCTCCGGCCTCAGCTCCTCCGCCCCCTCCACGTCCACTTCTTCCAGGCCCATGGGGTCCATGGTGTCCTCCGTCTGAGTTCCCTTTTTCTTGCTCCATGATTCCTCAGGAGTTTCCTCTGTCTCCTGCTGGTCCAGCTTGCCATTCGCCTCACTGTCCATCTCCTCTGCCCACTCCAGCTCCACCTCCTCCGTCTGTGTCCCCTTTTCCTCGATCTGCCATTCCTCAGGCGTTTGTTCTGTCTCCTGGTGGTCCTGTTTGCCTTTCTCCTCCCAGTACATTTCCCGCACCCTCTCGAGCTCTAGGGCCACTTCCTCCAGTGGGTCAAGTTCTTTTATCTGGGCTCCCTCATTGACTGCCCACAATTTCTCCTGCATTTTCTGTCCTTCCTCCTGTCGGCTCAGTTCATCCTGCAGGGTCTGGGCCACAAAATTTTGTTCATCTCTCTCAATAGGGCCCTGAAGCGCTTCTCGCAATATAGCCTTGGCTTCATCCAGCATTCTGTGGTCCTCCCATAAGTCAGGGCTTCCGAAGAGTTGGTGGCAGTATATCCTCCCCTTGCAGCAACAGCGTTTTGAGCAGCAGTGCTCCAGGGACAGAGCAGAGTCTCCGAAGATGACGCAGCAGAAGTGTCTCGGTGTCATGAAGATCTTCATGTTCCTCCACTTGCAGTCAATACCAGTCCAGGCAATGATGAATGGACAGTCCCAGGAGATCCAACTTTCAATGTTTATGTCCAAAGACACTCTCTTCAGAGGCAGAGACGTGAATCCGTGTTTCTGTAACTGGCCCACCTCGATGGCAGAATAGAGAGAATGCATGTGTTCATTCTTGTGTCAAGGTCTAAGTGTGAGGAAGGCAGTATTCACACCTTTCACACATATGTCATGAACTCTGGGGTGCAAACACACCCATCAGTCAACTAATAGTTTTTAATTTCAGCCTTTATGCTGAGCACTGTACTATGATTTTAGGAAAGCATAACAGAAGTGGAGTAAATTCTCTATAAGTTTTTATGCCCTAGCCCAAGTACCAGACAGCTACTTCCAATACTTTAGGCTTCTTATGGGCAGGGATTGTATCTACAAATTCTAGGGTACCATTCCAAGTGCTTAGTACAGTGTCCTGCACATAGTTAATCGCTCAAAACTGACCATGGATTAAATGACTAATTTCAGCTGAAATTATTCCCTTTAAAATGAAAGATTTTACGTTACTATCCTAATTTAGATAAGGGTGAACTTTCTTTTTTCCCTCAAAGCTTTCCTTTTTCCTCAGATTGCAATTAGCTCCCAGGCCACCCTGCCCCAACTTCTTAAAAGTAGAGGCACTATCAATTCAATAATATATACACATCGAGTCCTCTTTTCATATTTTAACATTTTAAAAAAATACAACAATTTTCCCCTTCCCTCCCAAAGACACCTTATTTTATCAGAGTGATCAGGGATTTAAATGTGCTCTGAATCCACCCCCAGGTCTAGAATGTATCAAGGTTTACTTTCACTCCAAGTTTACAGGCCAACCTGGTGTAAGAGGTGAGACATCTAGGCATCCTAACAGCCTAAGGCTGAAGGAGGGAGATAGGTGGTAACATAGAAAATTATAAGGTACAGAGCCACAACAGGGTGTACGAACCCTTTTACTTTTAGAGAAATAAATAAATCAGGCAGCAAGGAATAAGTATTGCAGAAGATGGACATTGGTCTGCCATTTCAAGTAGCACTGTCAGAGTAGGGAGGTTGTTTTTTAAGACTGTTTTTCCTTAAACTCCCTTTCTCACATAGAGTAGTAACCATATTCCAAATGGTTAGGCCCCTTTGGGGGTCCAGTTCCATAGAAAACATTAACACCTTTTAGGGTACCAAATTCAAGATGGAATCTTTGGTATTTTTACATTTCCATTCGTGTTTTTCATGACAACATGCAGGATTAAAAAATGCTACATTGATTAAGAAATGGAAGAAAAAATACTTTGTACTCAAGAGTTCATATATAAAAAATAGGAAACAATATTTAGTGATCCTACAACTGGGAAGCTCTGTTCAATTCTAACGTTCTGATCTGATGCTGAAAACCTTGAAACCATTAGCCTTAGTTTTATGAGACTCGGGTGATACGATGATATGGCTTTGTACTGGGGTCACTTGGTGTTAGTAGAACCACTACTTTACAGGTCTGGGGTTCTAAATTGCTCTAGCTTTGGTCTGAGAAAAGGATGAAGTGGGACATTACCCTCTGAGCCTTTGCTATAATTTATCCCTTCTTTCTGGTCTCTCTTTATGAATAGCAACTTTGATAAGGGTACCTGTATTAGGCCTCAGACCTTGTGCCTTTTGCATTACTAGTCACAGTGGTCACTGCAGTGTTTACAACTGACTCTTACCCCAATTCACTGAAAAACCCATCAGGAAGAGAAGCAATACTCTTCACAGGGGGAGAGACATGCACTTAGGAAAATCGAAGTATAAGAAATTGTCACTCAAAATCCATGGTAAGGTCAATATTCTGCCCCCTTGGGACACAAGCTTTGAAAAAAGAGTTGAGAGAGGTTACTTAATAGAATGGATTTTCACTCCAACGACAGGTGCACTGGAGATCACCTTTAACGTTACCTTTAAGAGGACAGTGTGCACCCAGAAATTCCTGTGCACTATACACATGTATAGATCATTTTTTGCTAAGCTGTCACTTTAGGTATTGCTAATGTTTGGCAGCATTTTCAGTTCTCCTTCTTGCTGTCACAATTCCTCAAAGTCTGTGTTCTAAAAGAGCTATCCTATTCCTGCTTGCTACACACCAGGCTGGTCTATCACCACTGTCTCCCAGCAAACCTCAGCTAGATCAGCAATTGAAGCTGTACCTCACCATGTCCATAACAAGACTTCTTCCCTCCCTGTCTGCTTAGGCCATTCACATTTCAACTTATAGTCTAAGCAGAGTTTAGATATTTTGTTGTCATCCATTATCTTCACTTAACCCAGCCAATGGGAGGTGTGTTGATGTAACTATGGTTTCAATTGGGGATTATAAACGGGTTTCTGGAGGACTTGTTCCCTTGTTTCTTAGCTGTTCTCCAAAATGCAGATAACCAGGCAACTCTGTTATTCTGCTGTCTCAATCAATCAAATTTATAGAATACTTTTTTTATGGTTTTTGTTAAGTGCCTACTATGTGCCAGGCACTGTACTAAGCACTGGGTTAGACACAAGCTAATAAGACTGGACACAGTCCATGTCCCACATGGGGCTCAGATGAGGTAACTGAGCCACGAAGAATTTAAGTGTCTTGCCTGAGATCACAGAGCAGATAAATGGTGGAGCTGGAATTAGAACACAGGTCGTTCTGACTTCCAGGCCTGTGCTCTATCCACTAAGCCATTGTGTGCAGAGCACTCTGCTAGGTGCTTAATTTTATTTTTAAAATGTCTTTTCCTGAGTGAGAGGTCCCTTGAGGGAGCAGCAGGAGACCCGGTTCTAGTCCCATCTCCGCCAGTAGCCTGCTGAGTGACCTTGGACAAGCACTTAATCTTTCTATCAATCAGTCAATCAATGCCATCTATTGATCGCCTCTAAGTGCTTGGAAGAGTAGACCAAGCGTAAGACATACATCTCCTGCCCTCATAAGGGAGACAGAGATAAATATTTATAGATTATGAAAGCCACAGGAAGAACAAGTATAATGTAGGGCAAACATGGCAGGATGAAAGAATTGAACAAACAATTGAATGTGCAGATAAATAAATAAAAATACACACCATACAGATAGGATTAAGGAAGCAGCATGTCCTGGTGGAAAGAACACGGGTCTGGGAGTCAGAGGACCTAGGTTCTAATCTTAGCCCCGCCACTTCTCTGCTGTAAGATCTTCAGCAAGTCACTTCACTTCTCTGCGCCTCATTAACTTCATTTATAAAATGGGGATTAAATCCTTCTCCCTCCAATTTAGACTGTGAGCCCTATGTGGGACAGGGACTGTGTCCAACCTTATTATTTTGCACTTACTCCAGTTCTTAGTACAATGTCTGGCATATAGCAAGCATATAACAAGAACCATTAAAAATTCACAGTTTATTGATTTTTGAGGCCAGACATCAAAGCCCGGACTCATCTGCTTGATATTTGTATATTGAGAAAGGACAGGTGAAATGGAAACATAGTTTACCATTGCTGAAAATACTCATCCCTCTGAAAGCAACCCAATCTGAAGGTCTAAAGCTCAGATTCCAACTGCCATTAGTATTAGCAAGACACAAACAATGATTAACATTGTGAAAGGATTGCAAAACCCAGAGTATAGCTGATCTGACCGAAATCCATTTCTTTGTTCGGTTTGCCACAGTGCTGTTCAGAAGGCACTAATGCATATTCAGATTCAATTCTATGACCAAATGTAACCAACACCTAAAATGCACCTATTTTCTGGAGCTTAAGATGGAAAAAAGTAGGGCTTCCATAGTGAAGGGGCAGGTACAATGGTCCCAACTGATGAAGGGGGAGGAAATGGCAGGAAAGGATAACAGGAATATAGAGGGAGAGATAGAAAAGACCAGAGACACAAAGAGAGATCAATAGAAAGAAAAAATGAGATAGAAAGCGATAAAGAAATACCATTATTATTATAAAGGCAGGGAAGCAGATCCACTTGACCCCAAGGGACAGGGACCATGTCTAATTCCCATTTGTGTAGACTCTCTCAGCACTCAGTACAGTGCTCTGCACATAGTAAACACTTAATAAATACTATTACTATTACACACACATAATCAACCTCATCCAGCAGCAGCATCTACTGAGGATAGAATAGTGCGGGCAGAAAGAAGAGACTAAATACATATTTAAAACATAAATTGGCCTCAGGTTTCATAATGATAATTTGAAAATGATATTAATAGTATTTAAGTGCTTACTATCTGCCAGGCACTGCCAGGCACTGTACTAGGCACTGGGGTAGTAGATACAAGATAATCAGATAATCATAGCAATATATGTTATCTTCTCAGCAACTGATGAAGCTAATATGAAGAAAAACTGTTCCAACTCACTTACCTTTTCCACGGGGCCACTGTTACTCCAGAATCAGAAAAGTACCACGCACAGAAGTCATTTAAATGGGCCATGGCTCCCTCCAGGTTGACTCTGACATGCTGGCATTTCATTTAAAATTTAGGGGTTTGGCTGCGCCAGACCTTAGAATTTTTGTGTCTCCTGGGCTTAGGCTGAGCTGAGTCAGATTGGACCCTGAAATGGGAAAGAGCATGGTCACAGGGACTGATCTGAGTGAGAATTAAATTCTCCTCTATTTTCTCAAATGCCATGGGGGAGGAAGTACTGGAGATTTACAAGGATTTCAAAATTGAGAAAGGTAAAGATGAATTAAAGGGAAATCGTGACCCAATTTGAAGAAGATTGCTTACCAAAAAAAAAAAATTTAGAAACAATTGAGCAGAAACCAGACAAAACTAAAAATGTTGGCTTACATCTTGCTTTTGTGAATTTAATCAATTCCCTAATGACAAAACTCTATAAAAGAAACTATTGCATTTAGAGGTCTGGATAAGGCTCTATCACTCAATCGATTATATTTACTGAGCACTTACTATGTGCAGAGCACTGTACTAAGCACCTGGTGAGGTACAATATAAGGGAGTTGGAAGACATGTTCGCTGCCCACAGTGAGCTTACAACATTTTCCAGAGGGGGACACAGTCGGTAAAATAAATAGTAAATTATGGATATGTACATAAGTGCCATGGGGCTGAGGGAGGGGTGAATAAAGAGTGCAAATCCAAGTGCAAAAATGATGCGGAAGGGAGTGGGAAAAGAGGAAATGAGGTTTAGCTTGCCCTGTTTCTTGGAGATGTGCTTTTAATAAGGCTTTGAAGGTGGGAAGAGTGATGGATATGAAGAGGGAAGGAGTTACAGGCCAGAGGCAGGAAGTGGGCGAGGGGTGGGCAGCGAGACAGACGATATGGAGGTACAGAGAGTAGGTGGGTGTTAGAGGAGCGAAGTGTGTTGACTGGTATGTAATAAGAAATCAGGGAGGTAACATTGAGGGGGCAAGGTGATTGAGTGCTTTAAAGCCGATGGTAAGGAATTTCTCTTTGATGCGAAGGTGGATGAGCAACCACCAGAGGTTCTTAAGGAGTGGGGAAACATAGACTGAACAGTTTTGCATAAGAACGATTCAAGCAGCAGTGTGAAATATGGACTGAAGTGGGGAGGCAGGGAGTTCAGCAAGGAGGCTGATGCAGTAATCAAAGTGGGAGGGGGTAAGTGCTTGGATTAACACCGTAGCAGTTTGGATGGAGATAAAAGGGCAGGTTTTAACAATGTTGTGAAGCAGAACTGAAAGGATTTATTGACATGAAATATGTGGGTTGAATGAGAGAGATGAGTTGAGGATAACACCAAAGTTATGGGCCTGTGAGGCAATAATAATAATAGCAGTATTTGTTAAGTGCTTACTATGTGCCAGGGACTCTACTAAGCACTGGGGCGGATACAAGCAAATCGGGCTGGACACAGTCCCTATGCTCTATAGGGCTCGCAGTCTTAATCCCCATTTTATAGATAAGGTAGCTGAGGCACAGAGAAGTGAAGTGACTTGCTCAAGATCACACAGCAGACCAGTGGCAGAACTGGGATCATTCTCACTCCCAGGCCTGTGCTCTATCCACTACACCATGCTGCTTCTTGGTAGAATGTTGCTTCTCGGTAGACAGGTAGGATGGGCTACAGTAATGGGAAAGTGAGGGGAAGGACAGGGTTTGGTGGGAATATGAGGAGTTCTGTTTTGAACATGTTAAGTTTGAGGTGTCGGTGGGACATACTAGTCGAGATGTCCCGAAGGCAGGAGGAAATAAATGACTGCAACGAAGGAGAGAGGTCAGGGCTGAAGATGAAGATTTGGCAATCATCTGCATAGAGGTGGTAGTTGAAGCCGTTGGAGTGAATGAATCCTCCAAAGGAGTGTTTGTAGATGGAGAACAAGAGGACGCAGAACTGAACCTCGATGAACACCTACGGTTAGTGTGTGGGAGGCAGAAAAGGAGCTCGCCAAAGAGACCAAAAATGAGTGGTCAGAGTGATAGGAGGAAAGCCAGGAAAGGAGAATGTCAGTGAAGTCAAGGTTGGATAATATTTTCAGAAAAACGGGGTGGTCGACAGTGCCAAAGACCTCTGAGAGGTCAAGGAGGATTAGGATGTAGAGGCTGTAGGAAAGAATAGAGATATGGACAGCTGCAAAAATGATAATCGTTCAAGCAATGAGTTAAATGTCCCAAAAGGGACAGTTGCACTCTAAACTTAATAATAATAATTTTGGTATTTGTTAAGCGCTTACTATGTGTAGAACACTGTTCTAAGCGCTGGGGTAGATACAGGGTGATCAGGTTGTCCCACGTGGGGCTCACAGTTTTATTCCACATTTTACAGATGAGGTAACTGAGGCACAGAGAAGTTAAGTGACTTGCCCACAGTCACACAGCTGGTAAATGGCAGAACTGGAATTCGAACCCATGACCTCTGACTCCCAAGCCCAGGCTCTTTCCACTGAGCCATGCTGCTTTTCAACTTACTGAAGGCTTAGTCTGCGTGAGAACTGTACTAAGTGCTTTGGAAAGTACAACAGTTGGTAGACACGATCCCTGCCCACAGGTAGCTTATAGCGTAAAGAGGGAGACAGACGTTAAAGTAGATTGGAGTAGGAGAAATAGTAGAGTATAAGAATATTTATATGTGTTGTGTGGCTAGGGTGAGTTTCAAGATGCTTAAGGGATACACAGCAAAGTTCATAGTCGGCACAGAGGAGAGCGCAGATAGGGAAAATTGAAGGATTACTTAGCGAAGGCCTCTTGGAAAAGATATGAACTTAGAAGGACTTTATAAGGTGGAGAGAGTAGTGGACAGTAGGATATGAAGGGAGAGGGTGTTCCAGGCCTGAGGGACAACTTAGGCAAGGGGTCAGTGGAGGGCTAGATGAGATGATGGTTGAGAGAGTAGGTTAGTATTAGAGGAGTGGAGTATGAGAGTTGGGTTGTAGTAGATCCGAGGTAAGGTAGCAGAGAATGAACTGAGTGCCTTAAAGCCAACGGTAAGGAGCTTCTGTTTGATGCAGAGATGGATGGGCAACCATTGGAGTTTTCTAAAGAGTGGATAGATATGGACTGAATGTTTTTTCAGAAAAATAATCCAGGCAGCAAGAATGAAGTATAGACTGGAGGGCGGGGGAGATCGGACGAAGCAATACTTCCTGCTGATTGACTGACAGAGGGCGGCAAAGAGGTGGATGCAGTAATCAAGGTGGGAAACGATGAGAGTGTTGATGAGCACAGTAGCAGTTTAGATGGAGAGGAAAGGGTGGATTCCTAGAGAGATACTGTGAAGGTAGAACCAACAGGATTTTGTGATGGATTGAATATATGGGTTGAATGAAAGAGATGAGTTGAGGATAATGCCAAGGTTATAAGCTTATGAGAGAGGATGTAGACCATCCTGTCTACAGTGATAGGAAAGTCAGAGGGAGGACAGGATCTGGATAGGAAGATGAAGACTTCTGTTTTAGACCTGTTTAGTTTGAGGTGTCAGCAGGACATCCAACTAAAGATGTCCTGAAGTCAGGAGGGAAAACGAGACTACAGAGGAGAGAGGTAAGGGGCTGGAGAGGTAGATTTAGGAACCCTCCACATAGAGATAGCAGTTGAAGCCATAAGAGCAAATGAGTTCTCCAAGGGAGTGGGTGTAGATGGGGAATAGAAGGGGACCTGGAACTGAACTTGGAGGCACCCCTAGAGTTAGGGAGTGGGAGACAGAGAGGAGACTGCAAAAGAAGCTGAGAAGTGGTCGGGGAGATAGGAGGAGATCCAGGAGAGGACGGGGTCGGTGAAGCCGAGGTTAGATATTTCAGGAGTTGGTCCACAATGTGGAAGGCAACAGAAAGGTCGAGGGGGATTAGGATGGAGTAGTGGCCATTAGATTTGGCATGCTTGGATAGCACGCAAGTGGTGTCCCGTAATTGGGAAATCTGTCACGGGAACAATCATTTTGCAAAATGCTGCAAATCTCAAGCATTTATAAACTTCAAAGAGTCTACTGTGAAAGTTCTCTGGGGAAAGACATTTCATACGCATGTGGAGAAATCAATAAAAACTAAAGAGAGACTTGATTCTGCCAGCAGAAGTTTGGAGAAACATGGTTTTATTCCAACTGGGTACTGGAGCTCAGAGTCATATTTTATTACAGCAAGATTATAAAAGATGGGGAAAATGAAATCACAATTGAGTCCAGTACACATAAAAATATCTGGCTTTTCAGAAACCAAAATGCTATTGGAAGGAAAATTCATCATTAGCATTAGGTCTAAAAACAAGTATTATCCATGTTGCTCTGGAATAAGCTCATCATTGTTTTCAAACTGAAGGTTAGTTCTGTAAGGAGCTCTCATTAAAGAGCATCAAGATTTATCTCAAGGTCTGGGATGTTTGCCATGTGAATACTTGATCTGAATAAGTTCCAAAGAGACATGTAGAAAAGTGCCTTTGGCTGTTTGTGATAAATTTGAAGCAGACTCATAAGTTCAGATTTCACATATGAAAAAGATTTTAGACCAGTGGCCCCACAATTAAAAGGAAGATTTATAGGATTTGAAATTACTTTCCAGGAAAGAAAACCTTTTGCAGTAACATCAGTGAAAATTGAAGAATTTCGAGAGAATGTCAAATAATTTAAGACTCGCTCTGGCATGAGATACTCTGCACAAAGTTCTTTAAATTAAATTTATTTGATAGTTACTGCCATTCATGTGCTAATACACAAATACGGACATTATCATTGAACGCCCTGATTGGCATGAAAGCTGCATCGGAGAGTGTAATTAGTTAGAAGGTTGGAGAATGGTGGGGTGGGGGAGAGAGAATCATGTACTCCATTCTCCAAGGTTATCTTCTTCCCATGGGAAGCCCTGGTGGGCAGGGAAAGAGAATGATGCCGCAAAAACTAGCCCTCTCCTGCAGTGAAAAAAACCATCCCTCAGAGGGAGTCAATAATTAATTTACTCTAAAAAAGTTCATCTTTACATTAGTTAGAAATAGAAAAATATATTTATTTATAATATTTATATTTGTGTACAGTATTTAGACACTCCCTTATACTAACCTGGGTAAATAGACTAGGAATGGGAAAGTCATCTCTAACTAGAAGAGGCTCAGCTCTCCCGATGATAAGTGAAGAAACACTACCCTGGCCTCACGTTGAAAGTCAGTGTTTTTTTCTTCTGAATATAGTGGATGTCTATTGAGCGCTAAGATAATAATAGAGGGTGGATGCATAATATTGGGAAGTGTACCTTGAGTAGCATAATAGAACATGGAGAATAAGGGGCGGAAGTTGCAGTGATTATTCCCACATACAATTTTGTTCACCCAGGGCTCATATCCCTCAAAAATCTGGTAAGGATTTTCAAATCATTGGTGCCCTTTTTTTCTTTAGTTTGACTACAGGGGATGGGAGCCTCGTGCACTATAACGCCCTGTCTCTAGGGCTGTGGAGCATTCATTCATTCCATCATATTTATCGAGTGCTTGCTGTGTGCAAAGCACTGCACTAAGTATTTGGGAGGGTACACCATAAGGATAAAGGGGCACATTCCCTGCTTACAGGCTACGGGAAAAGCCCGGGAGGGCGACACTAGGCGAATTATTGCGTTTGAATTAAATCTCCAGGCGGGAGACGAAACAGGAGGAGGCACGGCCAGGGCCTGGGCCTTTAGTGGTTCGCACGCCCGTGGTGGAAAGCACATGGACCTAGGAGAGTTGGGAGACCTGGGCTCTGACCCTAACCCCATTCCCCCTGGCAGTTACCTCGCCTGTAAAATGGGGATTCGATACCCGTCATCATCACCGTGGGTATTTAATAGGGTGCTCCCCGTATTCTCTTTCCCACATGGGGTGGGAACTGTGTTGACCCTGAGGGCGACCCCGGTGCTCGGTACAGTGCTTGGCATCTAGCGAGCGCTTGGCAAATGGCCCGGTCGGTCACTCTGAGGTAACGTGGGCTGCTAAGGGATCATCCTCCACGTGATGAATGTGATCGAAGCGGCCTCTCCCAGCTCGACCTCCATCGGTTTGGCCGGCGTCTGGGGCTGAGGCCTCCGGGCGGTTCCCCCTGGAACGAAGCCCCCGGGGCCGCACATTACCTCTTTTGGGGTTCTCTGGGTGGTGCCGTTGGGGCGGGGTCGTCAATGGCGGAGGGGGAGGGTGTCGGGAGAACCCTTCCCCGGGGGCCTTCGTGCAAAGCCGGGCCCCCGGGAGGACGTGGCGGGCGCTCACTAGCAAGTGTCGGGGCCCCTCTTCCCTGAAGCCTGAGGGAAGGAGGGAAGGCGGGAAGACCAGCGACTCCCTCACACCAGGCGGGAAGAAGCCGGGGTGGTGGGAGGGGGGGAAAGAGGGGGCGGGCCTCGCAGGCCGCGCCCCCCTGTCTCCGGACGGGCGGGAGGAGAGAGAAGGAGGGGAGAGAGAGAGGAACGGAAAGGAGGGAGAGGAAGCGGAGGGAGGAGGATTGCGCCACAGCCCGCGGGCGCCGAGCGGGCCGTCCCCGTCCCCGTCCCCGTCCCCTCGCTGTAGCTTCAGCCGAGGCCCCGCACCATGGCGGCCGGGGCCGGGGCCGGGGCCGGGGCCGGGGCGGGGTGGGCGTGGTGGGCCCCGGCCGAGCCCCTGAGCCCCGCGCAGCTGAAGCGGCTGGAGGAGCACCGCTACAACGCGGCCGGACGCTCGCTGCTCGAACCGCCGCTGCAGCGCTTCTGGGGCTGGCTGGTGGAGCGGGTCCCGCCCTGGCTGGCCCCCAACACCATCACCCTCACCGGCCTCCTGCTCAACCTGCTCACCACGCTCGTCCTCGTCGCCTACTGCCCCACCGCCACCGAGCAGGTAGGCCCGGGCCCGGGGGACCCCCGCCCCGGACCCCACCCCTCCCAACGGCCCCTCCCATCCTCCTTTTTTACAAGGACGGCCTGGGCCAGGCCCCTCTTACGACCGACCCCGACTGTAAAACCTCGTGCCTTCCCCAGGCCCCCGGGCCTGCCTCCCTCTTTTGCTCCAGTTCATTCCTTCGGTCGGATTTATTGCGCGTCTCCTGTGCGCGGAGCACTGTACTGAGCGCCTGGCATGTACAGTGCAGCAACAGGTACGTGTTATAAGGAGGACTTTTTAAAAAGAGGAAAAGTAATACTTGTCCACGTAAATTCTTCTCCCCTTCCCCCGGCCAACAAGCCCGGGGAAAAGCGCCAAGATTACGGCCGTGAAGTTTTTCAGTCTTCTCCAAGGGACTATAACCGGGGGAAGCAGCGTGGTTTAGGGGAAAGAGCACGGGCTCAGGGGACGTGGGTGCTCATCCTAGCACCGCCACTTGTCTGCTGTGTGATCTTGGGCAAGACGCTTAACTGCTCTGTGCCTCAGTACCTCATCTGTAAAATGGGGATTAAAACACTGAGCCCCACGTGGGACAACCCGATGACCTTGTGTCCACCCCAGCGCTTAGAACAGTGCTTGAAACACAGTGCTTAACAAATACCATAATTATCATTATTGGTATTATTATAACCACCCCCAATTCGTAACCAGCAGTGGCATTTAGCCACGTTCAAAATAATGGTCCTAAGAATTTGGGATTTGGGCCAGATGACTGGGCAGGGTTAGGAATCAAAATGTATATAATAGCAATAGTTGTGATGTTTCTAAGGGCATACAATGTCTCAGACACAGTACTAAGCGGTGGGGTGGATATAAGCAAATCGGGTTAGACACAATCCCTGGCCACCACGGGGCTCACGGTCTTAATCCCTGTTTTACAGATTAGGTAATTGAGGCACAGAAAAGTAAAGTGACTCTACCAAGGTCATGCAGAAGATAAGTGGCAGAGCTGGCGTTAACTCAGGTCCATCCGACTCGCAGGCCTCTGCTCTATCCACTTAGGCCACACGGCTTCTATTGGAAATATTGTATTCTCTAAGTGAGCATGAGAGCACTGATATAGCTTGGCTTCCAGATAATTCACTGGGGATTCCCCCCTCCGCTGTGATTTTTGTTTGTAGAGAAGTCGATAGTAAGTGGTTTGTTGATAACAAAAAAGCAAGAAGTTGCAGTATGGAAACTTGATTGGGCAGCATTTTATTAGATGAGGTGTGGTATGTTAGCAGAACTAGTTTTGACTAGTTGTTACTGCTGCTGACAAGATGAATCAGTGCAGTGCCCTAAGTGTATAGGAATTGGATTAACTCTAAAGTGGAGAGTTGATATATGAGGTGGTCATGTGAAAGTTTGGGCTTCTCAAATTTTCATTGTATTTTTCATATTTGCCTCATTCTTTGAAAGGGGAATAATAATTCAGGACTTGAGGATCAAGAAGTAGAATGTAAACTTTTCAAGGTCAGGGACTGTGTTTTTCTATTGCGTGCTCCCAAGTGTCTACTTAAGGGTTCTCCATACAGATGAGCAAATACTGATGAAGAAATATACACTTCATTAAGCCTCTTTGAGTAAATATCTGTATAAAATATTTGTATAAGCTTTTCCTTTTATTATCTAGGGCCTCTCTTAGTTATTTGAAAACTGCAAGGCGTTTGGAGATTTTTTTAATGCATTTTTAGTATCTAATTGACACGGCCTCATTTTTACCCTCACTAGAGATTAGAGTTTACAGATGAATGTAGCCAGAATTATTTTTTTTGCCAGTTACCACCCTCTGTGCCACTAGGCCCAAATGGGACCATCCTTTGGGTGTCATTTGTCTATATGACCTACTTCCCCATTCTTTGACTTTAATAAACAAATACTTAACCCCATAGTCCACAAGTTGTAGTGATCAAGTCATTTATTCATTCAGTCAGTCGCATTTATCGAGCACTTACTGTGCAGAGTATTCTACTAAGTGCTTGGGAGAGTACAGTATAACGATAGACACATTCCCTGCCCACAGTGAGCTTACAGTCTAGGGAGGGAGACAGATATTAATATAAATAAATTGTACGTATGTACATAAGTGCTGTGGGGCTGGGAGGGGGAATGAATAAAGGGAATGAGTCAGGGCAATGCAGAAGGGAGTGGGAGAAGAGGAAAAATGGGCCTTGGGTGCAGAGCACTCTATTAATGCTTGGGAGAATACACTGTAGCAGTTTGGTAGGCACATTCTCTGCCCTCAAAGTTTACAGTCTAGAATGCTGAGGGTGGGTGAATAAAAAGTACAAATCCAAGGGTGGTGCTGATGGGAAAGTGGGGGAAATGAGGGCTTAACTGGGGAAGGCCTCTTGGGGAGATGTGATTTTAATAAGGCTTTGACGATATGATTGATAGTACTGTATTAGTAATAGGAAATGCTTTCTGAGATGGTGTTATGGTAATTCATGGTAGAGAAGCAGCGTGGCACAGTGGCACAGTGGAAAGAGCACGGGCTTTGGAGTCAGGGCTCATGAGTTCGAATCCCAGCTCTGCCATTTGTCAGCTGTGTGACTGTGGGCAAGTCACTTCACTTCTCTGTGCCTCAGTTCCCTCATCTGTAAAATGGGGATTAAGACTGTGAGCCCCACGTGGGACAACCTAATTCCCCTGTGTCTACCCCAGCGCTTAGAACAGTGCTCTGCACATAGTAAGCGCTTAACAAATACCAACATTATTATTATTATTAATTCCCAAGTAGTTACCTAAAAACCTTCCTGTTTCTTACCTGAGAAGGGGAAACTGGCAGAGCTACAAATATGTGCAAGGTTGATCTACACTGAATCAAGATAAACATCAAGGAAGGCTTTATTCATAGTTTAGGCTAGTAGTTACTTACAAAGGCAATTACACTTTACAAAGACAATAACTTAGACTGAAGATTAATGACAATTAAGACTGTTTAATATCCACTTTGGGGCACCTTCATATTTTAGTCAGGTTCATCGTCTGGCCAATTACAGAGTGAATTTTGTGTGTGAGATTGAAGAGGTGGGGAACAAGTTGGAATTGATCAAAGAATTTGAAATCAATAGGGGAATTCAGAAAAGTAGGTTTATTTGATGGGGAATTGTGAGATTTGGTGGTTTTTTTTTTTCAAATAATCCTTTGAAGAATATGGGACTCCATGGTTTTTCATTCATCCTTTCATCCTTTTGAGGAGAAGCGCTTACTCATATTTACACATTTCAAGGTGGGCAAAAAAGATCAAGAAAAGTTAAGTCTTCTGTCAAGGTTCACTTAGAGCCCTGCCTTACTATCATCACCAGTTCCACTCTTGAATCTGCTGCTTCAGTGTTAAATTCCAGCCTATGGTTAACAGTAACTTTCAGGAGTTTATGATTAACTGGAGCATTTTAGAGTGAAGTTTGAAAGTATTTAAAGTACAGCACTTGAATTTGCATAAAATAAGCTGAAGTTGGCTTCACACTGCAAATCAATCAATCCGGTTGAGGGCTTATTGTGTTTAAAGCACAATATAATAGAGTTGGTAGACATAATCCCTGCCCACAAGGAACTCAATAACTGAACTGATGTATGGATAGCTAGATTCATTTTATACGTGATTAGTCATTCACACAGGTTATTTAAACAAGTCAGATTCACTATTGTGGAACTTTTGAAACCAATTAGTTTTGCTCCTCACATCTCCACTCCCTTCCATCGCCTCCTCCTCTCCTTTTAAGTATTCAGGCCTGTATTTCCCAGTAATAATTCTGAAGCCAGGATGGCCCTATATTCTTCAAACATTTTTCTCTAGATCAGCTTATTGGAACAACGTTAATAACCCTGTTTCTCTCCCTTTTCTTCCTCTTCTTGTTTCTACATGCATCCATGTTGAAAGCCAAAGTAAATTATTAGCAATTGAGAAAAATAACTTAACTAGATTTGTGGTTTCAGGACTGAGTTTTCTAATTGAATTCTTTGATCTGATTTTTAAGGGTATTTCAAGTGTCTAATATAATGCTCTTCATCCTGCGATAAATCAGTGGTATTTATTGAGCACTCACTGTATACAGAACCTGTACTAAGCACTTGAGAGCACAGCACAGTTGGTAGACCCATTCCCTGCCCACATAAGCTTCAGTCTAGAGTGGGATAAAAAGTGTTAGCAAAATCTGCATTTGCAAAATGTCTTTTAGATGGGAAATAAGCAGATGCAATCCAACTGTTTAAGAAGTCAGCACCACTTCATTTACACATCTGGTCATGAAATTGTGTCTCTATAAAAAAAAAACAAGGAAAGAATTAACTTTTAATTTAAAATCTGGGAAGCCATCGTCTTCACTCCTCACCTCTCTTCTTTCACTGTGAGATTCCTGGGGCAGTAGAGTGCTAGTTGCCACTCCCAGGGCACCAGTTTGCCAGGGAACCACATTCCTCAGGGTCTGATTTGTCAGGAATCCAGAAAAACTGCTGTTTACCATTTAAGAAGTAACACTGTATGTGGATAACATGTCCATTGAGCTGACAGATAACTCACATTAACTACTTCTCATGTATTGCAAGTCTATGACAGTTAAACTTTGTAAACACCAGGAGCCTCACTGTACAGAGTAGTGTATTCAATCAGTCCTGGATATTGATGATGTATTCCACAATGATGTCTATTTGAAGATATTTCATAACCTAGTCTTCAGATGAAATGAGAAACATAGATGTTTAAATATTTTGCAGGGGTATTATCAAACAAAAACTCCTCACTATTGGCTTTAAAGCTCTCCATCACCTTGCTCCCTCCTACCTCACTTCCCTTCTCTCCTTCTACAGGAGAAGGATTATGGCTCAGTGGAAAGAGCCCAGGTTTGGGAGTCAGAGGTTATGGGTTCGAATCCCCACTCTGCCACTTGTCAGCTATGTGTGTCAGCTGTGTGATTGTGGGCAAGTCACTTAACTTCTCTGTGCCTCAGTTACTTCATCTGTAAATTGGGGATTAACTGTGAACCTCACGTGGGACAACCTGATTACCCTGTATCTACCCCAGCACTTAGAACAGTGCTCTGCACATAGTAAGTGCTTAACAAATACCAACATTATTATTATTATTACAGCCCAGACCACACACTGCTCCTCTGGTGCTAACCTCACTGTGCCTCGATCTCGTCTGTCTCTCCGCCAACCCTGGCCCACATCCTACCTCTGGCCTGAACTCCCTCCCTCCTCAAATCCGCCAATCACTCTCCCCCTCTTCAGAGCCCTACTAAAGGTGCACTTCCTCCAAAAAGCCTTCCCAGACTAAGCGCCTCTTTTCCTCAGCTCCCACTCCCTTCCGTGTCACCCTGGCTATCTCCCTTTGCTCTTCCCCCCCTCTCCCCATCCGACAGCACTTACATATATATCTATAATTCTATTTATTTGTATTGATGCCTGCTTACTTTTATTGTTGTCTGTCCCCCCCCCCCCCCCCCCCCCCCCCCCCGTCTAGACCGTGAGCCCGTGGACAGGGATTGTCTCTCTTTATTGCTGTATTGTACTTTCCAAGTGCTTAGTACAGTGCTCTGAACAGAGTAAATGCTCAATAAATATGATTGAATTAATATTGATGACAACATTGTAACTTATTTTTTCCCCATTATTGTGCAAGCAATCGAATGAACCAGAGCCCTGAATTTTGGGGACAGAGAAGGCACCTTGAATTAGATAGCTTCCTTCACTTCTTCATTTTTAATATGAGGAAATGATAGAGATCCTTTCAAATACTTAGAAAATATAATTCTTGTTCAATGATCCAGCAGACCAGACCTCCAAAAAATACAAAGAAGTAGATGGCACTTAAAAAATTCAACCTAGTCACTAGGACTGAATCTAAAGTAAAATTCTGATCAGGGAAAGAATTGTAGCTTGAGAAGGATGGTGACAGAAAAACAGAATTAGCTTTTAAAAATCCCATTTATTCTCTAATCTTTCCATAGCTTTTTACCAGTAGTCTCCAATGGGAGGTCATGTACAGTGACAAATAGAAAATCTGCAGTGAGGCCAGTGAGGTCTTAATAGTTCCTAGGTCAGTGTTCTCAATCATGGGAGCTCAACAAATGTCTGATAATAATTATCTTTCATACTGCAGCTGTGGTTCAGCTTAGCCCCACTGCACTTCAGTACATAGCTGTAATTTATAGTAATGTCTGTCTTCCCCTCTAGACTGCAAGCTTCTTGTGGGCAGGAAACAAGTTTGATAATTCTCTTGTACTCCTCCAAGTGCTTGATACAGTGTTCTACATAGAGTAAGAGCTCAAATTCTTTTGATTATCAGTTTCAACAGTATTCATTGAGAACATTGTACTGGATATTCAGGGAACGTACCAAAGAAATGAAATAAGTGATCCCTTTCTTTGAAGAGCATATATTAAAACTAATAGTTTGTGTATTTATTTTAGGCACCATTTTGGACATTCCTCTTGTGTGCACTGGGACTCTTCATCTATCAATCACTAGATGCTATTGATGGGAAACAAGCCAGAAGAACAAATAGTAGTTCCCCTTTAGGAGAACTTTTTGACCATGGCTGTGATTCTGTTTCCACAGGTAAGTTAACGTCTTTTTCATTGTCTTCTTTAAGCGGGAAATTGCCCGAAGCCTATTAAGGAGCTGAATCTTAAATTCATTTTTAAAAAGGAGATAGCTCTAAGTTGGGAGAACAACTTTTAAGAAATACCTTTGTGGGAATCCGAGTGGTCACATCATCTTGGATTAAATGTGTAGAAAAATGGTTTGGAGCTGTTTCCTGACCGTGTTGTGTGTCTTCTCTTTGTGTTGGCTGTTTCCATACAATAGCTGGTAAGTATGTGAATCTTGGATTAATGGGCATGTGGTTTTTATATGGGTTGTCATTTTTATTATCATCTTATGGGAGTTAAAGGAATGTAGAGGGAAAAACTTGGGATGTTAGAGGATAGTACAGCCTTAACTATGTCAAGCTGGGCAGCTAGCACATGGCTTCTCCAAACAGTGGGTTGCCACCGGTCTGCCCCAGGAATGGCATTTCTTATAATGTTCTGTTAATATTTATCAGAGATTGGAGGCTATTCTTGGTTCTTTAACCTGCTGTCTTTATTACATTGGAGATTTTTTGTTCCTATGCCCTCATTGGGCCCTACTTCCATTAACTTTTGAGGCCAATAACAAGATGCCTTTAAAAGTCAAAAATGACATAGTGAATTCAGGAATAAAAGTTAAAAATGACAGTGAATCCAGGAATATTGTGGCCGCTGAATTAGCCATCGGGGCTGTTTAATCAATCAATAGTATTGTTGAGCACTTACTTTGTGCAGAGCACTGTACTGAGCATTGAGATGACTCTGGGTTGCCAGACAGCAGTTGTTGAGTTATGTGGCTATCATCTATGCCCTGTTCAGCAAAGCCATGGTGCTGAGATAAGTGCCTCAGTGCCGGGAAGCTGAAGGCATACCCAGTATTCATTGTTGGTAAATTTTTCATGCCATATGATTCTGCATATGGGTTATAGGTGATGTTGTTGAAGCTACTCAAGAAGCTGGGTGTGTCCACAGTCTTTTGTAGTAGGTCCATTCCAGGTCGCACAACAATCTAGCACATTAGATGCCCAGTAGCCCTTAACAGCCTTCAACTTGGCATGGTACTGGATACACAGTTGTTGCCCAATTGTCATAGTAACATGGGTTGACACTGTGTAACATCTTGCTGCCATTTGGAACTCTGTCATGGTGACTGGAAAAATGACCACCGCATATCTGTTCTTTGGGCTGGATTTCTACAACTGAGCCACACTTCCATAGAGTTATTTTAAGTGGCTTAGTTTCATTCTTTAAAATATGAAAGAATATAACAAAGAGCTTTTAAAAATACTTGGTTTCTTTGAGATGTCAAAATAGTTGTAGAGGCTTTTTACAAGTTTTGTAGACTGATATTCCACTAACTGTACTGGACACCATTCCTTAGATATATATATGTATACACATTTAAAAGGGGAAGTGTTGTAGAGGGCTTTCAGGTGGCAGTTGACGGGAGAGTTAAGCATGGGGAGACAGCCTGGAGGAAGAGTAAGGATAGGAAGTAGACCCTCTTGACTCTCCTCTTGAACCCATTTCTAGGCCTCCTTCTAGACTTCTGCGACCCATTTGCTCCCTCTGAAGCTGGGCGGGGAGCTTGGGGGTCGGGAGAGGGGTATGTTTCCACACACTCCCATGCAAAGTTCCTCTGTAGCTACACATTTGTGTAGCTGTTCTCAACATTCAAAAGATGACTCCACCAAGTGTGAATTTACCAGAGTGATTGAAAAGGTCAATGCACGACCAACCGTCTCTACTTCCCTGGACATTCCTGAGGGCTGTCTGCTACTTGTTTGTGATTTGCAGCACCTGACACTGGCTTTGGTTTCCCTACCACCCTCTCAAAGCTTCTGCTTAGCAATGCATAATCTTTTTTTGGAGGACACCCCATTGCAGGAGCAAAATTACCAGCAGCCTCCTCTGAGCTTGGTTTGGTTTGAGTGAGCCCCGTGCTTCACAAAAGGGTTGCTCAGATGCCCAGGATGTTATTAAAGTGTGCTGCTAGCTCAGACAACCACCTGGGATACCTGCCCGTGTAGCCATAGCATGATTTACAGGGAAATACTGTTCACAATAAAGCTGCGTATTTCAAATGTTGCTTCAGTCAGATTCTGGCTCTTTAGCTTGGATAAGCCTTTTAAAACACATAGGAAAGATATTACTGAATTATGCCTTATTTGTGTGCCCTTATGTCATGTAAATATAACATACTACAGAAAAATTACAGATTTTTCATATTGTTTTTGCAAAGATTGGCAGACATGGCTTATCACCAATAGCACTAAAACTTTATTTCTTTCAGTATTTGTGGCCATCGGAGCCTGCATTTCTATTCGTTTGGGAACAAATCCTGACTGGCTGTTTTTCTGTTGTTTTATTGGAATGTTCATGTTTTATTGTGCCCATTGGCAGACCTATGTATCGGGCATGTTGAGATTTGGAAAGTAAGTATGCTGCATTTATAAATGTCAGTGTGTGAATCGATGTGTTGCAGGATTTTGCTAACTCATAATTATCTCTGCAAAGACACTCCCCACAAAAAAGAGAGAAACTCTCAGTTCTACTGCAAAGCCTGGGGAACCAATTCTTGCTTCCCGCAATAGTTGAGGAGGCTAAAGGAGGCCAAAATGGTACTGTACTTACATTGGGAAAAATTTTCCCAGGTTCCAGTTAATGTAAGCTGTCACCACTCACCTCCCTCAAACACTTTCCAGAGCAACATCCTTCTCAGTAACATAGTATAATCTTATTTATCCTAATTGATCAAAAGTAGACACTAGCCGGCAGGGTCTTAAGGAGAAAGGGGTGGGGAGATTGGGGATTTAGCGGGGAGTTAACGGTCTTGAGTACCTGGTGGGGGCACAGTAGTCAAAGAAGGAGGAGAAGTAAATTGCTGAACAACAGAAAGGCAGTAGCAAATAAGACTTCATTTAAAATGGCATGTCAGGCTAGTGTCTGGATTTCTGCCAACAGCTCTCTGCAGGAGTGGAAGAACCGTGCTGGGTTGTAGTAGTGTGAGTTTGACAAAGACAGGAGGGCAAGGGAGATATCTGGTGGAGGAATTGAACTCTCCGAAACACTTAGCACAGTGCTCTGTGATGCGTAAGTGCTCAGATTGTGAGCCCTGTGGGGGGCAGGGACTGTGTCTCATCTAATTTAATTTACCCCACTGGTTAGCACAGTGTTTGTCACATAATCAGTGCTTAAATACAATTGTTGTGAATAATAAATATTCTTGATTGATTTGTACATTCCAAGCGCTTAGTACACTGATCTGCACATAGTAAGCACTCAATAAATTAGAGAATTAGAGAAGCAGCGTGCTCAGTGGAAAGAGCCCGGGCTTGGGAGTCAGAAGTTATGAGTTCGAATTCCGCCTCTGCCACTTGTCAGCTGTGTGACTGTGGGCAAGTCACTTCACTTCTCTGTGCCTCAGTTACCTCATCTGTAAAATGGGGATTAACTGTGAGCCTCACGTGGGACAACCTGATTCCCCTGTATCTACCCCAGTGCTTAGAACAGTGCTCGGCACATAGTAAGCGCTTAACAAATACCAACATTATTATTATTATTAAATACTATTGAATGAATGAATGATTGAAAAGTAGTTTAAGCAAGATTATTGTTCCATTAAGTAAGGCATGGTTATTCAGGGATCAACAGGGATATAACAGTATTTTAACTAGCACAGGGTACTTAAGTTGAGCAAAAAATCTAAAAGGACACTTGGTTCTCTTCTGAAAGGTTTTGGTCAGTTTTTAAATTTCTTGGATTGGTTTGATCACTGTATGAGGTGGTAAAAACTAAGGCTCAGTTCAGAGATAAGCAATTTAAAACCCAGCATTAGAAGGCCTGAATAAATTCCTGGCATAGTGGATAGAGCATGGGTCTGGGAGTCAGAAGTTCAGGGATTCTCATCCCGGCTCTGCTGCTTGTGTGCTGAGTGGCCTTGGGCCAGTCACTTAACTTCCCTGTGTCTGTTACCTCATCTGTAAAACCAGGATTAAGACTGTGAGCCCCACGTGGACTCTGTCCAACCTGATTTGCTTGTATCCACCCCATTGCTTAGTACAGTGCCTGGCACAGAGTAAGCGCTTAATAAATGCCATAATTAAATTGTAGTCCCTGGTTTCTGGCATTGAGAGTAAGAAATAACAAAGCAAGCCCTTGCAGTGAAGGAACCAAGATGGTTAAAGCTTGCTGAGTAGCCCCTGGTGGGGTGGTACTACCTTTTGTGTCATGCCTTGGGGCAGGGCAAGTCCAGTCTAGATTCCTGCAGTGGTACTGCATTTAACGCCCACACCGGAGGACGAACTGGTTTGCCGAGCATCTTGGCTACCACCACTTGCAGGTATCTGTGGGCCTGATGCAGACCATTTCTTTGGATGTGGAAGACCTAAAGACTCTGCTACAGAACAGCTGCTCCTGATATCCTGTTAGGACCAAGGCTCCGCTGGGCGGTGGGCAGGGCTGGGAGAGAGGGTAAAAGAGGAAGGGGCGGGACCTCCGGAAGGCCCACAAGCCCTGTCTTGGCTAATTGTTATTCCAGGTGCTGTAATGGCAGCTTCTCACACTCTTAATAATATCTGTGGTATTTAAATGCCTGCTAGGTCTGTACTACTCTACTAAGCGCTGGAGTAGGTACAAGATAATCAAGTCCTACAAAGTCCCAGTTCCACATAATAATAATAATAATGTTGGTATTTGTTAAGCGCTTACTATGTGCCGAGCACTGTTCTAAGCGCTGGGGTAGACATAGGGGAATCAGGTTGTCCCACTTGGGGCTCACAGTCTTAATCCCCATTTTACAGATGAGGGAACTGAGGCACAGAGAAGTTAAGTGACTTGCCCACAGTCACACAGCCGACAAGTGGCAGAGCTGGGATCCGAACTCATGAGCCCTGACTCCAAAGCCCATGCTCTTTCCACTGAGCCACGCTGCTTCGCTGCTTCTCCGTGTGAATTCACATGGAATTCACAGTCTAAAAGGGAAGGAAGCGGGTATTTAATCCCCATTTTAAAGTTGAGGAAATTGAGGTTCAAGGAAGTTAAGTGACTTATCACACAGCAGGCAGTGGGTTAGAATCCAGGTCCTTTGACTTTCAGTTCCCTACTCTTTCCGCTATCCTTTGCTGCATTTAATGAGTGCAGGGCCAGCTGACCTTACCTACACTGAGGCCCTGATAATCGATTAAATGCAGAAATTCAGGTTTCCATTCATTCAGTTGTATTTATTGATTGCTTACTGTGTGCAGAGTCCTGTATGAAGAGCTTCGGAGAGTGCAATATAACTAACGATCACATTCCCTACCCATAATAAGTTTTCAGTCTAGAGGGGGAATTCTATCCCTAGCCTAATTAATGGCTTCTGTCCAGGGGTACTTTCAAATATGATCACTGATTTTAAACATAAAGAGGTGAAATTCCATAGTGGCTTGAATGTTTCTATTTCCTTTTTCTTTTAGGAAATCATTAGCATATTGATTTATTATGCCATATTTTCTTCTGTGTTGTGCAACTATAAATTACATCAGTTCTGACACGTACCCTCTCTCGACTACACTGCACCCTCCAGCTATCACCCCATCTCCCTCCTATCAGTTCTGTCCAAACTTCTCGAATGAGTTGTTTACCCTCCTCCACCCCCATCCCTGACTCCCTGCATCTGGCTTCTGCTCCCTCCAGCCCACTGAAACCTATCTCCCCAAGGTCATCGATGACCTCCTCCTTGCCAAATCCAATGGCCTCTACTCCTTCCTATCCTCCTTGCCTCCTCTCATCCTCTCCCTGCCTCTCCCTCTCCAGTCATTCTTCAATCCACTGGATCATTCTCTAAAACAGCAGCAGAGAAGCAGCATGGTCTAGTGGAAAGAGCATGGGTCTGGGCATCAGGACCTGGGATATAATCCCAGCTCTACACTTGCCTGTTGTGTGACCTTGGCAAGTCACGTAACTTCTGTGCCTCAGTTTCCCATCCTAAAATGGGGATTCGATACCTCTTCTCCCCTTTACTGTGAGTCTTTTGGCGGACAGGGACTGACTGATTGATTATCTTGTCTGCTGTAGTGCTTGATGCCTAGTAAACACTTTAACAAGTAGCGCATTATCATTATTATCATTCTGCTCTCATCTGCTCAGAAACCTCCGATCATTGCCCGTCCATCTCCATATCAAGCAGAAACCCCTCAACATCAACTGTGTCACTGAGTCAGCTCTCTCCCTCCCTATTTAACTTGCTTCTCTCCCACTATAACCCCTTTGCACACTTCACTTATCTAGTACTAGTGTAGTCGCGGTGCCTTGTTCTTACATCTCCCGCCACTGATCTTGCTAGTGTCTTCCCTGCATTCTGAAACTGCCTTCTATCTGACAGACCACTACCCTCCCCATCTTCAAAGCCCTACTAAAATTAAATCTCCTTCAGGAAGACTTCCCTGAATAATCTCTCATCTCCCCATGCTATCTCCCCTCTCTAACTTACCACCTGTGCCCTTGAACCTGTACCCCCTAGCTCTTAGGGAACTCACCCCACCCCCTAAGCCTACAAATTTATGTACATATTTTATACTATCTATAATTTATTTTAATGTCTGTCTCCCTTGTAGATTGCAAGCTCCTTTTTTAACAGTATTCTTAAGCACTGACTATGTGCCAGGCACTCTACAAGCTAATCAGGGTGGACACAGTCCATGTCGCATATGGGGCTCTGTTTTAATCCCCATTTTACAGATGTGGTAATTGAGGCACAGAGAAGTTGTGACTTGCCCAAAGTCACACAGCAGATAAATGGCATAGCCAGAACTAGAATCCAGGTCCTTTAATAACATAATAATAGTAATTGTGGTATCTGTTAAGCACTTACTACATGCCAGGTACTCTTCTAAGCACTGGGGTGTATACAAGCAAATCGGGTTGGACCCAGTCCCTGTCCCACATGGGGCTCGCGGTCTTAATCCCATTTTAAGATGAAGTAACTGAGGCACAGAGAAGTGAAGTGACTTGCCCAAAGTCATGCAGCAGACACGTGGTGGATCAGGATTAGAACCCAGGTCCTTCTGACTCCTTGGCCTGCGCTCTAACCATTAGGCCTTGTTGCTTCCCTTGGGAAGGATTTATAAACTTTCTATTGCACTCTGTTGTGCTAAGCTTTGAGTACAGTATTCCGCACAGTGAGCATTCAGTAAATACCACTGATGGATTTGATAAATTGGCTTCCTTGGCACAAAGAAAAGAGAAACCCAGGAATTCAGCTGAATTTTTCCATGAATTAATTCTTGCTTTGTGTTAAGTCCTCCAGAATTAGTATTCTGTACACAGCAAGCACTCAGTAAGTACCATTGATTAATAGCAGATCTTAAATGAAGCTCTAGTTCTTCACACAAACCATACATTTTAGAAACAGAGTCTGATTTTGTTGCTATTTAAAATATTGTATTTTTCATCACTTCACTTTAATTTATAAGTGTGTGTGGAAAGGTGAGCGAGCACACTGAACTTTTGGATTTGAAGTGAAACTACATTGTTAGACTGAGACAGTGATCAATAATCCTTTTCATACTACCTGTAAAGACTGATAATCTATGTATTTTGTTGTGGTATTTGCTGCCTGTGGTGCTTGGGCCATTTTCATTCCTTTTCAAAGCCTCTACCCTCTTAGTGAACATAGATGTGGATAGCAAGTGAAAACAGAATGGTTAACCAAGATTTTTACATGCAAGGAAATACAGGGGTTAAATGGGCACATTCCTTTTATTTTTCTTGGAAATAGTGTGTGAATTATTTTACAAAAAAGAAAATCCTTTAACAGTCTGGCCTTAGGTCTGTTTTCTAGTATTTTTCCCACCTAGTAGTACATTTTCAAAGATGAATCTCATTTCTGCATTTTCAAACCACATATTAGTCGCTTCCTCAATCCTCAGTCATTTTATCTCTGACACACAAGCTAGTAAGTAGTCCATTTAATTAAATTGTAAATGATCTTTCTTCAGTTCATCTTAACCAATATAAAAAGAAAAACCCAAACTATTTTTCTAAATTTCTCTCCATTGATCTGGATACCTTCTAGTCCTGTCTAGTCCTGCAAATCAAAATTAGCTGAAAGTCCAGTTAAAGAACTTAAAGTAATAGCAGAATAAGAATGACCAAAGTGAGTTTAATCTTGATGAGTGGAATAATTTTTTTTGAAGCCATTTTAACTATGTTGTCTTATTTTATCCAGTTTAACCCATTTGTGTTATTTAATCAACTCAGATTTCCTTCTCTCTACTTTGATGAAATCATAGCATTCATATTGCTTGTACTAGGTAGGTACTCTGTGTAACAAGTTAGGTATTTTATGTGACTCCATAAAAGCATCAGGGGAGTCACCTTCATGGTGCTTAATGAAGTAGGTGATTGGCAAGACTTGTACTGCCAGCTTAAAGTGTTAGCGATTTTCTCACTTATGTTAGAGCAGCTGCTGAGATTTCTGAATCTAAATGAGTTTGTTGATTTTTCTTTTCCCTTCCCTCTTTAGAGTGGATGTAACAGAAGTTCAGATAGCTATAATCATTATCTTTCTGTTATCTGCAATTGGAGGAACAACAATGTGGGATTACACAGTAAGTCTCATTAAGCACTGAAATTTGCATTTCTCTGAAGCTGCTTCTCCTGTATGAGGATAGAGATATATTCATTTCCTTTTGAAAATCCTAACTTCTACTTAATATTTTGCACTTAACTCTGTTCTTTTCTTCTTTCTTCTCCCTGTACATGCACCTTGTTTCCTATTTTAGGATGCCTTCTTTCCCAAATGCTTCTTTACTGTGATGGTGATTTCTTATGCATGAATTTAATACCCCATAGAGGAAAAAGACCCCATCTGCCTAATATAAACTTCAACCAAACTCTCACTATGCCCAGGTCTTGTTAGAACATCAACAAAGAAATTTTGCGTAGTACAGAAAACTACTAATTTTCGCCAGTAAGCGTATTAATGTAATCAGCCTTCTCCATTTTAAGATCTGTATATTTGCAGATCATATATTGTATAAACCCCTTCTTAGGCATTTCCCCTCATAAGTAATAGAACCATTTAATCCAAGGGCCTGGCAGGCTGCGTATGCTTATGAAATATTTTACTTAGATTAACACTAATGAAGTTCATTTTAACCTTAAAATACAATTTTCTTTTGGTCAACAAAATTTCAAGAATGCCTTAGGAGAAGCCTGAAAGAGTTCCCAGTTATTGTTTACCAAATAAACTGGTAATTTTCATTTTCTTAGGTTAACTGTTCCATAATTTGAAATGTAGCAGTTGTTGACATTGTAGTATTTCAGAATATTTTAAAAGGCATAGATTATCGCTTCTGGAAATTCATAATTCCCTTTTTTTAACCCTTTGCTGCCTCTGGAAGCTTTCTTGAAACAGCAATTGACTGTCAAAGGTAAATATTTTGCTAAAGATCTATTTTTAGTGTGCAAAAATGCATGCATACACATAGTAGTATGTGACTGATACATAAAGCAAGCAGATGGTGTTTGCCTTTCCTGTGATGTTACCTTATTCACTGACTTACAATGAACTATACTTTTTCAACATCAAAGGTTCAATTAAGCAACCGTCACATGTTAATAGATTTTAGCTGATTCAGCTCGGCAAGAAATCAGCTTTGGTTTAATTGCTTAGTCGGATGACTCCTGAAATTGAACATTTAGTTTCAAGAAAAGGAATAGTTCATTGCATAAGGCCCCACAGTGCTCTCACTTTCTGCAGAATTTTAGCCATTTTTGTTACTTTAATAGAGCTAAAAATCCACACTTTTTTTGATGGTTTCTTTCTCTCTTGCCTCCCTTTCTCCCCTCTCCCCTTCCCTTTAAAGATCCCCATGATTGAACTAAAACTGAAGGTCTTTCCTATTCTTGGAATTGTGGCTGGAGCGTTGTTTTCCTGTTCAAATTATTTCCATGTAATCCTGAATGGTGGAGTTGGCAAGAATGGATCTACTATAGCAGTAAGACACTTTAGAAATATTTCGTCTACCTTTCATCACTGATTTTTTTTTTTAATGGCTGGGTAATTTAGTAGTCGATGAAATGTGACAATTTAAAAATATAAGTTTAAAAATGAACTGTATCTTTTGACTGGTATGACGTTCTTTGTTATTGATCTGTTTTGGAGCATAAAATGTTAGAGAGTATTACAAACTGAGTAGGCCAGATGTCAAGAACTCAGTTTAACTAGAGACTGATAAATTTATTTTTTACATGTAGTATAATGTTAGTGCCACAAGGGACTTTGTACCATGTTTTGATGTGGTAAATGCAAAAGAATGTCAAGGCTGAAGCCCTAACCAATAAGTAACCTTGACTGCTAGGATAAGCTCTGAAAAACCCTGTCATGGAAAATCTTGGGCTACTCCAGTAGCGCAGGCTCTTGTCTAGCTGTGTTTTCCCTTTGAGACGAGATTGTACACCTAATGTCATGCGTGTACTATTGCCTTCTTGAGCAGACAGGGACTGCTGAACATGCAGTATTCAACAGTGGCTTGTAATAGAAAGGGGCCATGGTTCAGTTGGGACCGAAGATTTCTGGAAATCCAAACAAGCCCTGACATATGCTGTTATCAGCCACAAGCCACTGTATCTAAATACAGCTCAGTAATCTGGGTTCACTTCTGGTTGTGTTACTGCACATGCATTGTTTTCAATGTGCAGTGATGTTTCAGTGGTCCCAGGAAGTAAGTTGCTGGGACTTTTTTTTTTTAATAATGGTATTTGTCAAGCACTGGGGTGGATATGAGGTCATCATGTCAGACACAGCCCCTGTTCCATTTGGGGCTCATTGTCTTAAGTACTGAATTTTACATTTGAGGAAATTGAGGCAAAGAAAAGTTTACTGACTTGTCAAAGTTTACACAGACAATTGGCAAGTCGGGAACAGTTCCAACCGCCTCCTGAAGTCAGTGAATGCCATTTAACAGGTATGGCCGAAAGGAAAGGGCACAGACGGCACTGCAAGTCCAGTGGAGGCATTGACAGGCCTTGCATTGCCTGTGGTGGCCAGGGAAGTGGAATAAGATCCAGGGCTATAAACCCGGCAGCTGACTCTAGTGTGTATGAACTTACTCTGTTGTATCGTACCCTCCCGAGTGCTTAGTACAGTGCTCTGTAAGTAGTAATCACTCAATAAATTATTTTGATGGATTGATTATTCATACCCATTCTCAGGACTTTTGTGTGTGTATATATATATATATATATATATATATGTCTAGGCAATTCTTTTTTTTTAATTACTCCTGTAAATATTTTTTTGTTTTTCTCCCATAATAGATTTAAGCTCCTTGTGGGTAGGGACCGTGCCACTTTTTACCTCTGTACTTCCCAAGCTCGTAGTACAGTGCTTTGCACAAATAAGTGCTCAATAACTGCTACTAATAGTCATTTTTCTAGAAGTTTTAAAGTGGATGTTTATCTTTAAGAAAAATGTTGCTAGATAGGTATTGTAGTTGAACTCAAAGCATAATAGATATGATTTCAAAAATAATGTAGTGAAAATCCCAACTTTGTTTTTTTCTCCTGTAGGGTACGAGTGTTTTGTCACCTGGACTTCACATAGGACTAATTATTGCTCTGGCGATAATGATCTATAAGAAATCTGCATCTCAACTTTTTGAAAAGCACCCATGTCTGTATGTCTTAACATTTGGGTGTGTGAGTGCTAAAGTCACGCAAAAATTAGTGGTAAGAAATTTTGTTGCAATTTTTTATTTGTATCCAAGTATACCAAATTTGGTACATCACTGGGGATGCGGGTCATATTTTCTTTGATTGCTCTACTTTTCAGTCCCCCTCATGCCATTGAATGCTTCGCAAGAATGATGATGGAATGATTGAAATTGTGGATTTATGTTACCAGTGATGAAAGTATCAAATGTATTTTACCTCAAGGGCAGTGGGCAGGGGCATCATATGTGAGCTGAGGACAGGGAGGGGAGGGGTATCAAGAGTGAGCTAGGTGTGCAGGGCAGGGTGAGTGTTCCCCCTACAGCCCGGCCCGCTGTGAATCCCACAGGCCCTCTAGACCAGCCCTGAGCTCTTACTGGAGGAGGGATAGTGCAGGTTGGCTTTTTCCTCTCCCTTCTCTGTGAGGAAAGCCTATCACCAGTGGGTCTGAGACAGTAATGAAGTTCTCTCCAGCCTGGGATAAGAAGTGAGAGACAAGAGTAGCCACTTAATCGTGATGCAGTGGCTTTGTTCCGTGGTATCAGGTGTCAACGTGTCATCTTCGCAGTGAGATGAGAAAAGTACTACCCAGCCAGCCCCCATTTACTCATTCATACCTACTGCCTCGTACCAGCCTTACTGCTAGCAATGCTCTTTCAAGAGAAAAGAGGCCAGTGGAGAGTCGGGGAAGCTCGAGAGAGGGGATCAGTTGCTCAATCAGTTATATTAATTGAGCACTCAGTGTGTGCAGGCACTGTACTAAATAGCTGGGAGAGTACAATATATCGGAGTTGGTATGACATCCACTTGGAACATCATTTCAGGGGTTGGGGTTCCTGCTTACTTTCACTCCTGCTGTTAACAAATGTTTACTTGGTAAATAGCTCCTGTAAGTAATTAGTTCAGGTGTGAAACTTAGAGTGAAACTATGACTTTTTTCAAATATTAGGGTGGAGGAGGGGCGTCCAGTGTTTTATCTTCAAAATTTAATACTTGAGCTGAGGAAGTAAAATGTTTACCTAAATTCCAGTCACAGGTGCCCCTTTAATAAAATAGTTCTGTCAGTTTTCTAAAGAGTAAATAATATTGAATTTGTTTTCCTCAGTTATTTTTAATTTTAAATGACAGTTTGACAAGGACCAATATTGTTTTCAAGATCAGCATGATGTTGATTTGAACAACCTACAGACTAGTTTCAGAGAGGAAAAATAATTTTGCATAGTAAATGATTTGAAAAGTTTTTGTAGTTTCCTCAGCCTTTGTAGTTTTGAAAACTGATAAATTGAGCGCTTACTGAGTGCAAAGCACTGTAATAAGCACTTGGGAAAGCACAGTACAACAAAGTTGGTAGACATGATCTCTGCCCCCAAGGAGTTTACAGTGTACCGGGAGAGTCAGACATTAAAAATAAATTATGGTTAGAGGAAATGGAGTATAAGGAATATTTTCCTAAATGCTGTTATTGGAGTATCAGTGATAAAATGACAAACTGATTTTGCTCAGTTAGTGTGAGACAATATAATCACCTTCACCCAAGACATACTTAGACTTGTTTCTCATTTTATCCATTCCACCCACCTTACAAACACCATGTACACTGATGCGCTCTGTCTCTCTCACAAAAATTATCACTTCCATTTCTCTAATGCACTCTGCCACTACGTGGTAGGCAGCTGCCATTTTTAATAGTCTCCTCCATTCTGGAGAAGATAAATTTGGGCAAGACAAGGAGGCTGTGCAGATAGTGGTCTGGGTGAGAGGCAGATGGAAAGAAGCAACAACCAAACTAGAAGGCGGAAGTTTGTATAGTAAGATAAAGAGTGTTCATTATCACTTTTTTAAATGTAAAATTTCATAAAATTTAAGTCACTCTGGGACTTTAGTGGGTTTGAGAAAATTTATCCAAAGTTTGAGTGTGGACAATTTAAGGACAGCTAAATTAAGGTCTCTTAAGTGAGGTTGAAATAATTGGCTTAAAATTGTAGCCTGGAAATAATTTTCTAAGTCAAATCAAGAAAAAATGGATTTACAATTTAAATTTGAACTCTGAAATAAGAACAGAAAATAAGTAACTCCCTCCTGCTCCCCCTATTGTAAATAATCTGTGTGCCTGCCTCCTTCATAGGGCAGGGAATATATTTTTTGTTCCTGCTCTCCCCAACTCAAAGCATTTATTGAGTGTCCAATAGATGCAGAGCACTGCCCTAGATGTTTGAGAGTGCAATAGAATTGGTAGGTATGAGCCCCGCCTTTAACTTACAATTTATAGTTAATGCAGTGCTTTGTATCAGTAGAAGCTTAAATCCCATTGATAAGAGAGTTGTGGTCTCCCCGCAAAACAGTGTAATGTTAGCCATTTCCTCATGGTGATAAAAGTCAGTATTTTTCATCCTGAAGTACCCATAATAGGCTACAAAACAAACTAAGTGATTCTTACCCTGACCCTCTGAACTAGTGATCTTTTTGCTTTAGGTAACTGTAGGGTATACAGTTTGAAGGGATTGTTTACTATATATGCTATAAATATGGTTTTCCTATCTACATTTTCCATTCACACTGGAGGATTTTCAAAGCTGTAGAACCAAAGCCCAGAACCACTTGGGTGGGGGAGGTGAAAAACATTGCTTAAGGTATAGTCTTACCTGAGTGGAGGGAATAAATTATTGTATTCCTTTATTTTATTCTTTTTGTATTACAATGCCATTTGTGGAATTTAAGCTCTTACTGTGTGCCAAGCACTCTTCTGTACTAAGCACTGAGGTACAGGTAGTTAGATCAGATTCAGGCTTCAGATTTTCTCTAGTTTTACATAACTTTTATTTTAAAATAAAGAACCTATCTCTGATTATAGCAAATTTAAGTTTTGTAGTTGGTTGTCTATTTACTTTATTTTTTTCTATATAGATTGCTCACATGACCAAAAGTGAGTTGTACCTTCAGGACACTGCATTTATTGGTCCAGGCCTGCTGTTTTTGAATCAGTATTTTAACAGTTTTATAGATGAATATATAATTCTGTGGATAGCAATGGTAAGTAAATACCTTGTTTTGGTTGGTTTTTAACTTTATTGAATTGATGTTGTTGCTTTCAAGTTGACATTTTGAATATAATTCTGCAACTAATCTAATTATGAATGTTAGAACACTTTTAGTTGCTGCATTTTGGGTTTGGTGAGTGGGGTCTTAATAACTTCATTGATCAAAATTAAACCATGGCTCCTTAGCAGCAGAATTTTCCTACATGCCAACTTTGATTTTTAATTTTTTTTTTTAATTCAGAGAAATGTATGTGTGGATCACTGTTAAGAGTATGGGCATGTATAAAGGGTGAACACCATTGATTTCAGGTTGTTTTGCCTATAATTACCTTTTGTAAATACTAACTCCTGCAACCTGTCAGTTGTTTTCCTTCTCCTTGGCAAACATACTTCAAAAAAAAGGAGGGTTTAGAAGGGATCAGAGAATTCGTGCCCAGAGTTGGTTTAGGGAACCATGAGGAGATCCTCGTGGGGTTGAGGGCTATGGTTTTGGCGTAGGTATGTCAGAATTTAATATGTCATATGTGATCAATTTGTGTACTTGTTTGTTTTGTGAAGTGCTCTCAAGTGTTTTTTGGTGTTTTTTTTGCAGCGAGCCTGAAGTGATGTTGAATGTTGTTTAGTTTAACCAACTTTTTCTTTTCTTTTTGCAAGTGTATATCCGTGTTTGATTTGCTGAGATACTCCACTGCTGTATGCCTGCAGATTGCAGCTCACCTTAAAATATGTGTCTTCAGGATTGCAAGTCATCCTGCTCCTGAACAGGTTCAAAACCATAATGACTGACTAATAGCCCAAGGAGAAGAGGAGAAGCAGTTAGGGGACCATTTAAATGAAGGAAATCTCCCGCTCAGGCATACAGATAAAGATGCTTTTCAAGAAAACCAACTCCATGAAAAGCTTATTAATCTGGGGCCATAATGCCGATCAAATAAAATATAAGTCCTGCAGATTCCATTCACTGTATTGTCAGTCCTGCAGTTTTTTGATCATGGATTTAAAAATATACTTATTCCCTAGAAGCAAATTTAGAGATGGGAATTTCAGTTATTAGTCGTATGGTAGAGAGAACAGCTGCAAATCTAAGTACAGATGAAACTGAAACATTCCAAAAATGCTATCTAAACCATAGGTATATATGTAATGAAAATCACATGAGCATGTCAATAGTGCCTTTGTTTTCTCTTGCTACAGGGTTTCTTACAATTTGGGTGGTGGTTATTTATACCCAGGTTTCACCTGTAGCAGATATTTTGCCTTTGTCGTTAACTAAATGCTGATTTTAGGCTTAATTTTTAAAAATATTGTTTATTAAACATTGCCACTGTACTTGTTTGAGGTCTTTCAGTGCAGAATGCATGCAATTTGAGTCCAAGGCTGGATGTATTTGAACCGTCCAGTGAGGTGATCTCCATGCCATTCTCTAATGCACCCCAAAACCTGGATGCTTTACATCTCTTCCTTACTATCTTGAAATCTCTTACTAGTAATCTCTTACTAATGGCTAGATCAATTCAGTTGAAGGTACCTAATAAAACATTTAAATCCTTGATTCAACCAAGGATATATTTCTGTTGATTTTTTTCACAGGAAATGTCTCCTACTTTTTAGCCTCAGCTGCATGGGAACAAACTTTATTTTGATCCCTTCAACTTAGTGTAACCCTTATTACTGGATATTGTTTGCTTATTTGATGAACTATGAGGCTAACAGACTGTTTTCTGGATTGACTGGAAAACAAACCTATGTTATTTCTATGGATTTCTCACTTTTAGAACTGGTGGCTCACACATATGGTTGAAGCTGCTTCATTTTGCTTTAGAAAATGATACTGAGGTAAAGGATACTTTACCTCACATACTTCTTAACTAAAATCTCTCATTCTGTTTTACTGAGAGCCCATCTAACTCGAAGAAAGGCTCCTAACATCACTCCTGCTTTAGAATTTTTTCGTTAAGTAACCACTGGAAAGAGCCCATCTAACTCGAAGAAAGGTTCCTAAACCACTCCTGCTTTAGAATTTTTTCGTTAAGTAACCACTGGAAATAATACAGGTTGTTTGAATGGAGTCTGAAAACCTTTAGAATATTCTATTTTAGGAAAGTTAACACCTCTTACTAAAGTATTTTATTGTTAAGGGTGACATTCAATTTTTTTTAGGCAAGTTTTACATGAAAGCCTGGTGTTTGTATTTAGAAGTGTATTTATATGAATTATAGCCTGTTTACATATTAAAATCATTTTTAGCGAGAAGGTGGGGGGACACTAAAGCCCAAAGCTACTAAGCTACTTTCTTAGCTGAAAAATTCTGAATATGTTACTTAAACACTCGGATCTCAGCTTTAAGGATGTTCCCACTCTACCCACAAGTTATATTTTTTGTACCTGCAATTGTCAGGCACCTACTTATGGGCAGGAGTTTGGCAGAAAAGACTAAACCAGTAGTTTTGATGAGAAATCCCTTAGCAGAGAAAATCACTGTGACCAAATTTGTGTTTGAACACCATACCAGATTCAAGTTAACTGGCCAGGTAGGCAGCAAGGGCATTAGCTATTGAATTTCCTATCATTTTCCCATATTAATTAGTATAAATATCAGAGTTTCTTTAAAGGTAGGGAAATATTGGCTGCTTCTAGAAAATTACAACCAGAATTGGTCCATTTAAATGTTTCAGGCTGATTACTAATAGCCTTTCATTGCTAGCCAATTATTTTCATAATTTATATCTAGGAATAGGTTCACTATTGATTGAAACCTTACTAATTCATCTTTTAAGAGTCACTTCCTGTTTTCCCCACTCCAATTTCTCTGGTCATTTAAGGGAACATAAGCTCCGTTCTTTTTTAAGTTTGTGGAGGACTATGGCAGCTGGTGGCAATTACTAGCAGGACGAAGATAAACTATTCTCAAGCTCCACAAGATTTTCTGTGCCAGTAAATGGAGAAAAAATTAGATATAGCCATGATCTTAACAATGTCCCCTTAATTTTATGAAATGATCACTTAAGGTTTGGACACATTTCTTCACATGTAAACACCACTTCACTAGAAAAGAGAATCTGTATGGACTTGTTTTAGAAAATTTAGGAGAATATTCAAATTTTGGGAAATAAGAGAATTGACGATCTCATGGGAGAAAGTCATACTCCTCTCCTCCTAATGGGCAAAACTTAATGAAGCTTTGGATCCTCTGAAAATGTTTTTATTAGCCATAGTTGCAGAGTGCAAAAGCAATATTCTGCCCAGATACGCTTTTTTCTTAATAGCATAAATGGATCACATTTCTTGTCACTGGAATCAAAAGGTTGGCAGACATCTTCTTAAGGTTAGTGTAAAACTTTAGCATAAAGATGAATGCTTATTTTCATCTTCAGATAGGATAGGCTTGATTTTGATAAATCCTGTCAATCTGCCAGTTGAGAGCTAGAAGACCTCTCCCTCTACAAGGCAGATTAACTGTCATCCTAGTTGGTCCTGAAGACAGCGTTCCTGTTTGTAGAGCTTCCCACAAGGTTTGCCATCCTTACATTTTAGACTTGTCCCAGCCAATTCTGGTCATTTTGCAGGTTTTCCACAAAACAGTTTCTCTCAAAAATGTGCCTTGTCCTATCTGTGCAGGCCTGGTTATAGTTAGGAAGAGAGCAACTGAAAACTTATTTTTGTGATAGCTCCATTATTTTAAGCACTTGCCAATCGTATTTATTAAATCAACCATTCATGATTGTAGATTTCACATGCTTCCTGTAAAAAAATGCATATTCTGATATTGTACAGACTTATAAATGTAAAACAATACTTCCATGTATTTGTAAATATAGAAATTTAGGATTTTTTTTTAAACCAGTTGGTTTAGAATATTTTCTATCTACCATACAAGTATTGTTAGATGCTTTAATATAATTGCTTTTGATTAACCTGTAATTATATTGAGGAACTGGCTAAGACTGTACATATGACGATGAATGGCTTTGAGCAGTGCCAAAAGCATGGTGGAGAAATATTGCTGTTATTTAGGCATGCCAATTACATGCTTTAGCATCACCATCACTAACTTTATAATATGGTACTATTTTTAGTTTGATTTATTATGGTGGCCCCATTTGATCAGGCTAAATGTGTTAAATCTTCTATTATCTTCACATCAGTTCCATAACTATTAAATGGATCAAAAAAGTACAATGGATTTGCATGTATATTTTAAAGCTTTTGTTGCCCCCTCACCCCCCCCCCCAACTTTTGCTCCGGCAAAAGCAGTGCAAGCTTTTCATCTTTATCCTGTGATTTTATTGTGTTCAGATAAAGACCCAGAGAATCCAAAAGTAAAATCAACTGAAGCTTTATTGGCGTAAGATTGTTCATGTTGAAAAAATGAATACTGAAACTCTGAAGGGCTTGATAGGTAACTGCAGAGTTGCTTAATACATAGATGAAAAGGTGCATTTCAGATGTTTATATGGAACAGACATTGCTTTTTTTTGCAGTAGTGAAGCTTCTTTGCATAATTTCATAAAATGCAAACTTAACTCAGGTATAACAACTTAAACTAAACTTTTTAAACCTCAGCAACAACTTACATCTCCCTTAGCTAATGGATGTAATTATATCGTATTACTTAGGTACAAGTTCTTTCTTCCAAGAGCCATCAAAATAACATGGACTGAAGAAACTTTTGGAAAGTTGCCATTTCTTGCTGCTGCTGCTGTAACAAGAAAGGAGATATTACTAAACAAATGTTTTACTGATATATGTTTGGTCAAATAAAATGTGGCATGATATTTTTGTGTTTTGTTTTGTATTATAGTATTTAAGTGCTTACTATATGCCAAGCATTGTTCTAAGCACTGGGGCAGATTCAAAATAATCAGATTCCCTTGTCCCACATGGGACTCACAATCTAAGAGGAATTTTAACAATGTTTAACCTAAACCAAGTGGACCGTACATATCTGGGTAAACAAGACGATCATAGTACTTACCCTGTCCAACAAAAGCTTGCCTTGTAATGTTAACATTTTTTCCATTTCATTTTGTATATTCGTCAAAATGACTTTTTCCTTCTTTTTCTTAATAGCCTAAAAATGAGAATATTTCTGTTAAGTCTTTTTTGAACTTTCAAAGTTGCAAGGTCATAATTTTCTACCTAGCCATCATCTCAATATTCAAGTCATGTTCATAAATTATCCATTTTACTTAGCATTTCAAAGAATTTGGCACTCTGAAATGTGTAAACTACCTACCTCAATGAGTACTTTTTTTTTTTTTTTCAAGTTGGAATCTCCTGTCAAAAATTAGACCAGATGACTTCATGAGCCTGCAGCCTGGTAATGAGGATTCCCAGGCCCCTATGCTTCTGGTGCCTCTTCAGCCCCTGCACCAGTCCTAGATGGGGAAGTCTCAACAGCACGGTGATTGCTTAATTTCTCCCATCCAGGCTGCAGGCCTTTCATCATCTGGACAAGGGGACTGGCAACCCCCATTTTGCTGAAATGTTCCATTATTTGCAAAGATTTTTTTCCACAGTGAACTCCATGAAATGTAAAGTAGGTGACTATCAGTACACCTTCCCTAAAGACAGGCTGTGCTAGGAGTTCAGGTCTTTCTGGGTGTTTCCTTCCCCCACCTCCCATCTTGGAGGTCTATCTAAATTACTGGATTTAGAACCAGATGAAATCGGACTCCTTCAGCTCCAAATTCATAGATTTCCAATCCCCTGAAGTCTACCCAAATGTTAGATTTTGGACCCATGCTACTTAGTACCTACCGATTTGTGGATTGATAAACTACTTATGGACTCATTTCAGTTAAAGATCCACCTATTACCTGGGAGATTTAAATATACAGGGAAACAGGATCTCCCAGAAACTCCCAGTGGGGCATAAGCTAATTTTCTCCACAGGCTTCATGGAAAGGTTTTGTGTACCCTGCCATGGCTCAGTGGAAAGAGCACGGGCTTTGGAGTCAGAGATCATGGGTTCGAATCCTGGCTCTGCCACTTGGCAGCTGTGTGACTGTGGGCAAGTCACTTCACTTCTCTGTGCCTCAGTTACCTCATCTGTAAAATGGGGATTAAGACTGTGAGCCCCACGTGGGAGAACCTGATTCCCCTGTGTCCACCCAGCGCTTAGAACGGTGCTCTGCACATAGTAAGCGCTTAACAAATACCAACATTATTATTTGTGATACTTTACTGAGCTGCACACCCTGGAAATGGCAATAATACAATTCACCATACCTTTATAAATTGGTCATACTTCTGCTTAAATGCATCCAACATGTCTTGATTCACGCCTGATTGTTGGGAAACACTTTGTTGATAAAGCAGTTCCTAAAATAGAAACATAAAAGTAGTTGTGATGTTTTCTGTTTTAGCAAAAGAAAATTCAGCTGGAGCCTTGGAAACTTTGGGTTTTTTTTAATTTGCCCTTTTTTTTACTCATCCCTTGAATAGGCAGATTAACATTTCTTAATTACATCTACAGCAGAGGGTTGAGTTCTTGCAGAAACACACCACCACCTGTGTAGTTAAATCAGTAGAATTTGTTGAGTGCTTTCTTTTTGCAGAGCATTGTATTAAGTGCTTGGGAGAATACAATACAGAGTTGGTAGACATTCCCTACCCACAATGAGTTTATCGGCCTAGAGGGGGAGAGAGACATCACTAATTTATAATGTATAATCTAAAGATGATAGGCTACTGTATTCTATTTTTAATCCTAGTTAATCTTCCCTATTGCTCCAGTCACTTTTTACCCTCAGCCCAGAAGTGCAGTAGCAGCCGCAGGACATCCATCAGGCTCCCCTCACCATCAGGAATCAACCCTGCTCTCTGACTAGTGCCCCTGACTTGCCCACATGACTTCTGGTTAACATCAAGCTATTTCAACATAACACAGACAGCATTGGGCCCTCATCTATTTGGTAAACCACTGTTGAGGATGATACACAGACTGGCTTAGGTGGATCTTTTCTACTTCCTTCTGAAGCATGTACGCTCCTTGTGGGAAGGGATCGGTTGTACTCTCCTAAGCACTTAGTACAGTGTTTTGCACACAGTAAGTGCTCAGAAAATACAATTCAATTGAATTCTATCAACTCTACCATATTGTACTTTTCCAAGTGCTTAATACAGTGCTCTGCACACAGTGCTCAAAAACATTCATTAATTGATTGATAAGCAAAAACACAGGATAATGTTGAAAGCAACTGAGAAGGATGCAGAGCTCAAGCTGCATGAGATGAGATGACATATTTGTACTTTAGGCCAAAGAAAACATAACTCACAACATAGTAAAATAGGCACATTTCAGTGAATAGTGTCATTGGCCACCATCTTTGATTGCAAGTCAGTGTTTTTGATCTGCATGTCCCGACAGTAAGGCTAACATTCTAAAATATCTATTTAGTCCTACTTAAACCACTCCAAACCCTTCAAAAATGAGGTTTTCTCACCCAGGCACAAACACCCAATTGCATTTTGCTCTCTAGGGATTAAAGCTTGGGATATGTGCCAGAAGGGTACTTCTGAACTGCAGGGCCATGGAACTGAGCTGTATAAGTGAGCTACCACAGATCGACAAGATTCCTGATTACCTGTTGAGGGAAAACGATAAGGTGCACTGGCATTTTTGTCAGCAATCATGTAGCTAGTGAATTAGAGAAATAAGTTGTACCTGGAATTTTTCCATGGTCTTCCACCAACCCCCCAAAAGAGTCGCTGTCCTGAGCTGTCTATATTTTTTGGTCCTGATTATATTTTAGACATAGCAAACTCATCTTAAAAGAAATAAGGTATACTTACAGTTACACTCTTGTACAATTCCTCAAATATCTGAACTGTCTCATCCTCGTACTGAAATGCATTCAGGAACTCCTGCGAAGAGTTTTCTTTGTTCTCATCCCTGAAAATGCAAAGTAACCAGATGCTATTATTATCACTATGAAACAGACATTTCTGGTAAATATTAAGATATAAATACAGCCGGACCTCCTCTAACAACTTTGCAGTACACTGTTTTAATAGAATGCTACTGAAGGCTAAGAATTAGGAATACTGGTTATATATTGTGGGAGTTAGGAGTCCAAGTTCTAATCCCAGCTCTAACACTGGCCTGCTGTTTGACTGGGTATATTACTTATCCTTTCTTTGCCTCAGTTTCCTATTCCCTACAGTGGGGATAAGATAGTGAGTCCCACGTAAGACAAAGATTGTGTTTGATCTCACCATCTTGAATCTACCTTGTGTATGTATCGCATGGTACATGCTTAATAAATACTGTAATAAAACAATAACACAATCCACAAATCGGTGAACACAGGTGTTGTAAATGAAGAAACGGTTGCTCTCGTGAGTGTCACTGGTCAAAGTGAGTATGCTAACACAATTTTTTGGTGACACTAGGTTTTTTATGGTATTTAAGTGCATTCTATGTGTCAAACACTATTTTAAGTGCTGGGGTAGATACAAGAAAATTAGCCAGAGTACAGTCCCTGTCCGGCACTCTAAATTGGGTATTTTAAGAACACAGCTACCCATGTAGGAGAACTGACTGTATCAAAGCAGCCCAAAAACTTACAGAAGAAACCATGAGATTTTTTGAGGTTTATAACACTTTCATTAGAGTATTACTACTTGATATCAGCAAGTTTAACCTTGTCTATGGTCAGAGTATAAATTAAGGAGACAATCATTTGTGCTAATGTGCTATTTATTGATTTTTACAAATCTTTTTGGTCCACACACAAATCTCCCTAGCAGTGACAGTGAAGATTGAGGATAAAGTGGTGGATGGAGAGGAAAGAAGCAGTGTGGTCTAGTGGATAAAGCACAGGCCTATGAGCAGGGGACCTGGGTTTTAATCCCAGCTCTACTACATCTCTACACTGTGACCATGGGCCAGTCACTTACCTTCTCTGTGCTTCAGTGATCTCGTCAGTAAAATGGGGATTAAGACTGGCTTAGCACAGTGCTTTTCAGAGTAAGCGCTCAGTAAATACGATTAATACATTTGAGGCAGACCTGAAGTCTGTACACATATTTTCATGACCAATAAATGGGCTATTTATATCTGCCCCATAGTGAGACCAACCCCATTAAATCCTAACACTGGATTTTAGCTTTTGTTGTCAACAAAATACCAAGTTGTATGGGTCTGGAGAGCATAATATGAAATAAGAAGAGGGAGGCTTCTTTTCACCCAAAAGGGTGTGCTGCTGCTAAATCCATGGTGTTTTCTAGGTGAGAACTGGGCTCAAAGTGTTTTGCATAGAAATAAAGGCCCACAAAAACTCATTATCTCCCTCCAGAATACTTGTAGGCATGAAGAACAATTAAGCAACAGGGCTGATCATCAAATAAAAACACCACGGAGAGGCACCCCATTGCAAATCTTACCTTTTTTCTTGCTCATGTTGCCCAATATTCTGGGTACTCACTTGGAGTGAAGATTTAATATATTGTTCCAATCTTTTCATCACTTCAGGAAGTATCTTGCTAGTATCACCTCCATTGAAATAGACAGTCGTTAAAATCTCGTTATGTAAATTAATTTTGCTAAATTCTATTACACAGGAGTCAAAATTGGCATTAAAGTTGAATCATCAGTATTAGACCAGAGTAAAAGTGTACTGGCTCGATTGATTCCACAAGGCATGAACTTTCCCTATTTGAAAACTTTCTTCTAAAAAAAATAGTTTCAGGTGGATTGAAGACTTCTTTAGCTTCAGACAGGCCCTTTCTAAAACTTGAATGAAATAAACAGATTAGATGTGGTCCTACACCCATGTGGAGCTCAAAATCTGAGATCTGAATTAATGAGATTTTATTTCTCATTGCCCAGAGTTGGGAAGAAATTAATAAGAACAAAGGCAAACACAAACCCACCCATCCACCAATCTACATATCCACTGATCTGCTTCTACACCAAGACGGGGCAAGACATGCTAAAAAACACTGATGGCTAGGTTGTCAAATTATATATCTATGTGAGAAACCCCATCTAGAACCCATGTAGACCCATTTCAGAGCCACACTTAGCCTTACATCACAAGTGAATTCAGATAAATGAAATGCAATCATAACTTTATCAGAACTGATAACGGTAATGAGTATATAGTCTTATTCTGAATTCCATTTTGGCTACCAAGGTATATATATTTCTGAGTGACTGGAAGCAATGAAGCAACCAGCAATTTCAAGCCAACTGTACCTTTTGCTGGCCTCAGCATCCTATTCATTGGGTTTCTTTTTGCAAGATGCTCATTAGCATTTCACAGGGAACCTAATTGTAACTATTTATTTACAGTTCAGATCCTTGTATAATGCTAATAAATTACTGATAAAGTAATCCATGAATTAATGCAGTAACAGCATAAGGCACAATGGATATCTAAGTACAGTATGCACAGTATTTTAAACCGAATTTTAAAAGTTACTGTAATTGTGATTTTCCTAATTACTTGAACATAGAACAAATTTAGGAAAACTTTTTGGAGCACAAATCTTCTTAATCCAATGTGAAAGAGGGCACAGATGCTAATTCCTTTCAGTCCTATAACGGTATCCATAAGAATTTAATTTAGTTTTACACGACAGAACAGCATAAAATAAGAAAAAAATTGTGTTTTTGCTAGCATTAGGTTCATCAGGGAACCTAACTTCCACAACTGGGAAGTGTAAACTCTGTATCACATTTACTCACAAAATTGCCTCATCTGGATATTTTAGAGGAAATTAAATATTTTTTAAACCATCTAACTGTACTAACTGAAATCATAACTTTGCCAGAATTGATGATGGTAATGAGTATCTGGTATTATTATTCTCCTTCCATTTTGGCTACCAGGGTACATACATTTTTTGAGTGACTGGTAGCCAAAGCTACTTGCAATTTCAAGCCAATTTTGCTTTTTTGCTGGCCTCAGCACCCTATTCATTGTTTCTTTTTAATGGATGCTCATTAGTATTTCTCAGGGAACCTAACTGTAACTATTTACTTACAGTTCAGTTCCCTGTATAATGCTAATGAACTACTGACATAGTAATCCATTAATTAATACAGGAATAGCATGAGGCACATTGGACATCTAAGGACAGGGCACACAGTATTTTAAACCAAATTTTTAAAAATTATTGTGATTGTGATTTTCCTAAGTAACTGAACAACATAGACAAGCTTAGGAAACTTTTTTGGAGCACAAATCTTCTTAATCCAGTGTGATTCAGAATGCTAATTCATTTTAGTCCTATAACGGTATCCATAAGCACTTAATTTAGCTTTACTAATTGTGTTTTTGCTAACTGTACGTTTATTGGGGAACCTAACTTCCACTGCAGGGAAGTGTAAACTATACCTTATTTACTCACAAAATTGCCTTTTCCTCATATTTTAGAGGAAATTAAATATTTTTTACACCACCTAATTGTACAGAGTGTTAGTTTGGGGGAGGAAAAGCAAGAGGGTGCAAATGAGTCACAATAGTTGGGAGTTGCTGATTCATTAAAGACTGTAGAAGGGTACAAACGGAACAACACAGCACTGGGGAAGGGGAGGGAAGTTAATTTGTGGGTGACTATTTTATGCAGCACTTAGGAAGGTGCAACAGATGTAAGTGGCAGCCAACTTTCAAAGCATATGGGGATTTTGTGTCCTTCACGACAAACGTCTGACATATAATCATTTCTATCATCCTACCAATTTTGGGATAGTCAAAAGGATGCAAAAACTTATGATCCAAATTTGACTATTTTTGTTCCATGGTTTTCTACTTCTAATTTAAGGTACATAGTTTACATACAAAGCAATTTTTTAAAATATAATTAATTTTCAAAACATACCTTCAAATCCATCCAGCAAACTTTGGATTTCAGCCCTAAAAGAATCATATTTTTCATTATTATAAATTGAAAATAAAAGTATATGCTACTGCATCTTGGAAAAGATAAATTCTATAAATATTCTAATCTATTTTACTATAAGTCAAAGTGTTTGTTACTTGTTACAACTTAAAAGTTCTAAGCAATTTACCCCAAATAATCCTCATCCATTTCACTAGGAATATCTCCAGGATTTTTTGTTTCAGTCTCATCAGCCACTGAAGTCTGTCCTAAAATGACAGAACATAAAATAATTTATTTTGCCAGGTCAGCAGATGTTCCTGTTGAAACAACTGAAAGTCAGAAAGTTACCTAGCAGTTTTATATTATTTAAGAGGAAATACAAGTTGCTTACCAAGAAACATTTTTAAGCACAAATAGCATTTCTATTTTGACTTCTGAAGGGGATTCAAATTTTAGAAGTTTTAAAAAAATGATGGTATTTATTTAGTACTTACTATGTGCCAAGATATGAGAAAATCAGGTCACACCCAATCCCTGTCCCACATGGGGCTCACAGTCCAAGTAGGAGGAAGAACAGATTAAAGTGAATCCTCAACTTTACTGATGAAAAAACTGAGGCACAGAAAAGTTACGTGACTTCTTCAAGGTCATACATTGGGGACCTGGAAGATCCAGGATTGGAAACCAGTAGACATCTGTTTGCAAAACAGCTACTCCCCCAAATGCCAAGTTCCAAATATTATTGGGACAATTATTTTAATTTCTGGGTCTTCATCCAAGAATGTCAATGTTTTTTTTTTTCCCTACCTGGTACTTCAATCTTCATATATTAAAAGTTCAAGAAATTCAAAGACTATAACAAAAGTTCATTAATTATGGTTTCCTCTTCAATCTATCCTATCTTGAAATATTGAATACTTGGAGGGTATTTTGAATGAGACCTTAAAATCCTCAAGATGTTTGTGAAACCCAGAAATATACGATCTCTCTCCATTGATTAAGTGCATCTCTGAAATCCAGAGCCTTGCTCACTTCTCAGCAGTATCAGCAGTTTCCCGAGGCTGCTGGGAGTTGTTCGGTGAAACTACCTTATGCACAGTAAAGTGCCATTATCCATCATACCATGATTTCCCATTCCACCCAAACCTGAAATCTTTTACAATGGATGGCAAGAAAAGAGAGAAGAAAAAGAGCTCTGTGAGCCCCACCCATCTGTAACTACATCTGCTTGGTGCCATCTCATTTTAGCTGATGCTTGGTATCTGGGTAGATGAAGAGCCTGCCCTGACAGTTCAGGTCTCTAATAAGGTTATCTTTCAGTTTAACTCAAGGTCTCTTAGGAAACCTTACGGCATACTTACTTCACACAATGGGGGTGAATAATAATCGTTACTGATTATGGTATTTGTTAAGCGCTTACTATATGCCAGCCACTGTACTTAGGTGCTGGGGTAGATACAGGCAAATCAGTGTGGACACAGTCCCTGTCCCACATGAGGCTCACAATCTTGATCCCATTTTGCAGATGAAGTAACTGAGGCACAGAGACGTTAAGTGACTTGCCCAATGTGACAGAGCAGACAAGTGGAGGAGTGGGGATCAGAACCCATGACCCATGGAGATGATTACAGTTTAGCTGCGTGGCTCAGTGTAAAGAGCCTAGGCTTCGGAGTCAGAGGTCATGAGTTCGAATCCCGTCTCTGCCACATCAGCTGTGTGACTGTGGGCAAGTCACTTCACTTCTCTGTGCCTCAGTTACCTCATCTGTAAAATGGGGATTAACTGTAAGCCTCACGTGGGACAACCTGATTACCCTGTATCTACCCCAGCACTTAGAACAGTGCTCTGCACATAGTAAGTGCTTAACAAATACCAACATCATTATTATCTGCCCTACTGTACTTTAAGGCATACTGTACTCATTACTGACTTTTGAAGAGGGCTAGGAACAAATAAAAGCCCACTAATCTTATGCCCCCTAGGAAGCCTTCTTTGACTAACCTCTTTCCTCCCCCACCCCATTCTCCCTGCTCTCTGCACTGTTTATGCTCTTGGGTCCAGACCTCGTAAGCACTTTAATACTCACCTAACCCCACAGCACTTCTGTACATTACCCTTATAGGCCCTGCTTTCCCTATCTGTAATGTATTTCTCTCCCACTAGACTGTAAGCTCCTTGAGGGCAAGGACTGTGTGTTTCCACCTTGGTTGAAATGTACTTTTCCTGGCACTCAGTACAGAGCTCAAACCACAGTAAACCCTCAATAAATACTATTGATTGAGGTGGGGTGGAGTGTGAGAGGAAGATATGTAGTATTAAATACTGCAATCTACTATACATTATATTCAATTGTGTTTATTGAGCGCTTACTGTGTTCAGAGCACAGTACTAGGCGCTTGGGAGTATAGATATAACAAAAAAGACACGTTTCCCTGCCCATAACAACCTCACAGTCTGAAGGGGGAAAGGATCATTAATATACATACATAAATAATAAATAAATTACAGGTAGCAACTACTTTACCTCTTTCAACATCCTCCTGTGATCCACTCAGATCTTCATTTTCTTCTTCCTGAAAGGCACCTGCATCCTGCTCCTTCATAATGGTTTCATCAGACTTCATTGAAGGGTTTTCCCCGTTGGTTGTCATTATGGAGGAATTTCTCACTGTAAAAATATCGATAATCACTTAAATTGCGTTTATTCTTTATTTTAAGGTAGCATAACTTTGAAATTTGAAAAAAAAAAATTTTAGTGAATTCTTTACATTTCAAGTTTCAAAAAAGATCAAGGCATCTTTGGGGTCAATCTCTAAATCTTTTAAAAAAAACATGCTCTACCATCAAAAAGTAAAGCTACAGAAGCCACATTGCTGCTTAAACTCTTTAAATTTTAGTACTTTCCGAGAAGCTCCTAAAAACAAGCAAATAAAATACTTTGTCCATGTTCATTCCAGGGGAAAAGGGGGTTATGGAACACTTAAAAACGGGAATTGGGAGAGGATTTGAGTCAGAACCACAATACCGAACTTTTGGGGGGACCCTCTGAGATCGAAATGATAATAATAATAATAATAATGTTGGTATTTGTTAAGCGCTTACTATGTGCAGAGCACTGTTCTAAGTGCTGGGGTAGATACAGGGTAATCAGGTTGTCCCACGTGAGGTTTACAGTTAATCCCCATTTTGCAGATGAGGTCACTGAGGCCCAGAGAAGTGAAGTGACTTGTCCACAGTCACACAGCTGACAAGTGGCAGAGCCGAGAGTCGAACTCATGACCTCTGACTCTCAAGCCCAGGCTCTGAAGCCGTTGGCCTGAAGCGGCCAAAAAGTTTAGAGCCCCGCTCGGACAGACATAACCCATCTCACACGGCCATGATCGGGGAAGGGCCGGGAAGACGAGGGGCCACAGCCGCCATCCCACCACCCACACACTGAGCTTTTAACCCCGAAAGCTGGGAGACGCCGACACTGCCAGAAGCCGAGGGGCGTCTCCCTCACTCCAAGCTCTCCGAGGCTGCGAAGCGCTGAGGACCTTGGCGCCTCCCCACCCTGCGGGGCCTTGCCGGGGGCGGCTGGGGGTGGTGGGTCGAGGAGCTTCTCGTTCCCGTTAAATGCCGAAATAATAAAACGCCGCACCTGCTGAAGGCCGGAGAAGAGGGCGACGAGGAACGTCGGGCTTCGGGAGGTAAAATGGAGGAAAGGCGAGCGTCAGGGGGCTTCCGGTGGGCAGGTCTGTGGCCGTTAACGGCTGGTAGAGGACGGGCCCGAGGCGCGTGACGAGGCGAGGCGCGCGACGAGGCGAGGCGCGCGACGAGGCGAGGCGCGCGACGAGGCGAGGCGCGCGACGAGGCGAGGCGCGCGACCAACGGTTCCCCCCGTTTTCGCGCCCAAACCTCCTTGGCCAACGGCCCCCAACCGTCAACCGTTGGCCAGAAAACCTGAGGGGATTGAGAGGGGAAGGCAGAGGATTAAGGATCCCCCTCCTGGGTGTCATCGCTTTTTCGATCAATCAATCAACTCAATTATCATGTTGGTATTTGTTAAGCGCTTACTATGTGCCGAGCACTCTTCTAAGCGCTGGGGGAGATCCAGGGTCAGCAGGTGGTCCCACGTGAGGCTCGCAGTTAATCCCCATTTTCCAGATGAGGGAACTGAGGCCCAGAGAAGTGAAGCGACTCGCCCACAGTCACCCAGCTGACAAGTGGCAGAGCTGGGAGTCGAACTCATGACCTCTGACTCCCAAGCCCGGGCTCTTTCCACTGAGCCACGCTGCTTCTCTAAATTAGCGTCCTAAACTAGGTCCTGGGGAGACTATAATACGATAGAGTTGGTAGACGCCATCCCTGCCACAACCAACTTACCTTCTGAGGGGAAGATGGGCATTAAAACATGGCTGACATGACGGCAAGGGCCCGGGCTTGGGAGCCAGAGCACCTGGCCTCTAATCCCACCCCGTCACTTGTCTGCTGTGTGACCTTGGGCAGGTCGCTTCATTTCTTTGGCCCTCAGTGACCATATCTGTAAAATTAGAGAAGCAGCATGGCTCAGTGGAAAGAGCCCGGGCTTGGGAGTCAGAGGTGGTGAGTTCAAATCCCGGCTCTGCCCCTTAGCTGTGTGACTGTGGGCAAGTCGCTTCACTTCTCTGGGCCTCAGTTACCTCATCTGTAAAATGGGGATTAACTGTGAGCCTCACGTGGGACAACCTGATGACCCTGTATCTACCCCAGCGCTTAGAACAGTGCTCGGCACGGGGTAAGCGCTTAACAAAATACCAACATTGTTATTATTAAAATGGGCATTAGACTGAGCCCCATGTGGGACAACCTGATTACCTTGTAATAATAGTGTTGGTATTTGTTAAGCGCTTACTATGTGCAGAGCACTGTTCTAAGCGCAGGGGAAGATACAGGGTCATCAGGTTGTCCCACATGAGGCTCGCAGTCTTCATCCCCATTTTACAGATGAGGTAACTGAGGCGCAGAGAAGTTAAGTGACTTGCCCACAGTCACACAGCTGATGGGTGGCGGAGCTGGAATTCGAACCCATGACCTCTGACTCCCAAGCCCGTGCTCTTTCCACTGAGCCACGCTGCTTCTCGTGTATCTACCCCAGCGCTTAGAACAGTGCTTGGCACATAGTAAGCGTGTAACAAATACCACCACCACCACCACCATCATTAAAGTTAATTAGAGAAAGGGGAAATGGCGTAGTGTAAGGATATGTATGTTGGCTGCTGTGGGGCGAAAATCAAGTCCTTACCTAGTCTCTTAAAGTCGCTGTAAACAGACACTACCACTAGCACACTTGAGGCCTATTTCTGAGTAACCCAAACCTAAACTATTATTTAGGATTCAGGTGTGTAGGAATTCAATCGGGCAAGTAAAGTTGCTCAATAAGAAAAGCACAGACACTAATCCATTGTCTATAAAGTGGTAATTATTCAGCAAAAACACCATGACACTCATATTCTGATTGTAATGTACCTCAAGGGAAAATCTGAACATAAATATCTTTCAGTGCTTTGTAAAAAATAAATATAAATGATTTTTATGTGTGAAAAGGTCACTTTATATTTGGAAATGCACTAGAGACTAATCAACACATTAAATCAACAAATTAGAGTACACTGTTGAACAGATTATATCGACCTAATAATGGTAGGACAATGCTAATGACATTGAAAATAATGAGAAATATTAATTTCAGAGACACTTAGCATCATAAAGTTTGGGTACTAGGGTTTTAGATCATGAGGTAAAAACTTTACCAGTAAGTCAAAGTTTTACCCTATCAATTCCCATATTGTAATTAAAACTGTGATTGTGTGAAATGGCTTATGATAATTTTGCATTATTGGACCTGACAACACCAGTGGTGAAGACTAAAAGTGCTATTTTCTTATTCACTGGCATATATTTACTGTTACCTTTCTGAAGAATTCCAATACTCTAAATTCTAGGATGAAATTTAACCTTAACTGTACTTCTAAAATTCAGTCAATTTTCTTTTCCAAAATATGGATGACAGTCTTTTGTTGGAGGTTGGAAAACAAGAGATTTGTTGCTGCAGGGAGAATGCCTGTTTGTTTTTACGAAGCCTGTGCACTTGACCTGGACTCTAAAGCTGGTCTGTGTTATTCCACCTGCAAAATGTGGGCAGTGTAACCTCCACTTGACATTTTATGAAAAATTTGTGTATGAATTTTGATTTATCTTGCACTAAATAAAATCCTTTGTAATTGCAAAGTCAGATTATAAAACCATTTACAAATATGTTAGTTTTGGGATGAAATTTGTCCTTGGAAAGCAATTGAAATCACTCATGGGCTCACAAATGGCAGGGAGTGATTTATTTTTTTTTATGGAGAAGCAGCATGGCCTAGTGCAAAGAGTAAGGGACTGTGTCCCATGTCCCCTTGGGGCCTAATCCTGGCTCTGACACTTGCCTGATGTGTGACCTCGGGCAAAGCCACTTAACTCCTCTGTGCTTGAGTTTGCTCATCTGTAAAATGGGGATTCAATATCTGTTCTCCCTCACTATTAGAATTTAAGGTCCCTGTGGGGAAAAGGGTGGTGTCTGATCTGACGACCTATCTACCTCAGGTCTTCGTACAGTTCTTGGCATAGAATAAATGCTTAAATACTACAAAAAACCTAAAATTCAGCATGACTGATTACTAGAAAATAACTTTAGTTCAATCAATCAATCAATCAATGGCAGAGCACTGTACTCAGCACTTGGGACACTATATTACAACAGAATTAGCAGACACCTTTCTTGCCCATAATGAGTTTACAGTCTAGAGTTTAGTATTTGCAGATTCTAGAAAACAAAAAGTTTACTCTAGGAATTGAATTAAATAGGTACAATTCTGTTAATAAAATGCTTCCTAAAATCAGGAAACAGTGCTATGCACACATTGAGTGTTCATTAAATACCATTAATTGCATATTTACCTCAGACCTAGCTTCTTGAAATAGTTTCCATCCCTTCTTCTTAATGATAACAATAATGTTGGTATTTGTTAAGCGCTTACTATGTGCTGAGCACTGTTCTAAGCGCTGCGGTAGATACAGGGTATTCAGGTTGTCCCATGTGAGGCTCAAAGTCTCAATCCCCATTTTACAGATGAGGTAACTGAGGCACCGAGAAGCAAGTGACTTGCCCAAAGTCACACAGCTGACAGGTGGCGGAGTCAGAATTAGAACCCATGACCTCTGACGCCTAAACCCCTGCTATTTTCACTGAGCCAGTCACTTTTGAATTAAAAGATTAATAATAATAATAACAATGGTATTTGTTAAGCACTTACTATGTGCCCAGCACTGTTCTGAGCGCTGGGGTAAATACAAGATAATGAAGTTGTCCCAAGTGGGGCTCACAGTCTTAATCCCCATTTTACAGATGAAGTCATTGAGGCCCAGAGAAGTCAAGTGACTTGTCCAAAGTCACACAGCTGACAAGTGGCAGAGTCGAAATGAGAACCCACAACCTCTGACTCCCGAGCCCGTGCTCGTTCCACTAAGCCACGCAGCTTCTCGAAGATTAGAATTGCTACTCGTGCAACAGTCTTTTGAACTGTAGAAGATCTCCATCTAGCCTTCAAAACATTATTAAAGCCTAGGAAATAGATGGTGGTTGCTATCCCTGACTTTGTGTCTGCCATTATATTCCCACCCTCAGGGCCATCCATCCCATCCACAGGCCTGTTGCCCTGCTACCCTACTCCAGAACCAAACCCCACTCTTGCAGCAAGTGACACTCTAAATACTGCAGCTCCTTGCTATGGCAAGGGGCGGGCACAAGCAGTAATCACACAGCCTGAACGACTACCACTAATTACTTCCCTAAATTACAGCCATTTGAGAAAGTTACTTTTCCCAGACACCATGGGCCATGCCCATTTACAAGGGATACTCCTGTTCAGTCTTTCCAGGATCCCTGGGAGAATAGAATAGTAGCTGGATCTGCCTAAGACCAGCTCAGTCTTCACAGCTCAAAAAATTTCCTATTCATGACATCAAAATTCTGATTTCACTAGGAATGCAGGGAAACCAAGTAAATCAAGATAACAGGTGCTAGTTGAGGGTAGAGTTAGAGGTCATTCCTTCCTCCTATTGTCTCCTTTTGTCCACAGTGGGGGCAATCCTTTTAAAAGTATATATACACACATGAACTGTCCTAAATATTCAAAGACATCACCAGTCATGAAGCTCACCTACAAGTGCAGATATGGCTGAAAAGGCCCAAGGGGGAACCACGGCCCTTTCACATTTTCACCACTAAAAGGTTGTCACTTGTGTTATGTTTAATGTTTCCAGTGTCTCAGTTTTTTCCAAAATCTTTAAAAATGCAGGTCTTTTAGAATTTCCTGGGCCCCGACTTCCCCTACTGAGGATTCAATCCTTCAATTTACCGAACAGGCTCTTTTCAATTATTTATAGGAATGAGAGGTAGTAATAGAATGGATATATGGAAACCACAAATAATAGAAAGTCTCTTTTTAGTCCAGACTTTCAAGCTTCTCACCTGCCCAACTTTTCTTCTCTGGGCTGCAGAATAAAGCATTTCATTTATTAGATTAAGGAGTAGCAGTTATAGAGCAACCTCTTTGCGTGATGCACTACACTACGTGCTTTGGAAGTACACAATTAAGAAGGGATGCATTCCCTGCCCATGAGGAGTTTAAATTAATGCGGACACAAAAAATATGAGTATCAACATAAATAATTGAGTATACATTTACACATGAGGGCTTATGAGGGTATAAAAAATTTCACCAGTGCTAGAGTTGGCTGAAGGAACGATATGACTTAGAGTGCTTGGGAATTAAGCTTTTTTATGGTATTTAAGGACTTACTGCGTGCCAGGCCCTGTACTAAGTCCTGGGGTAGATAGGAGTGCATCAGGTTGGACACAGTCCCCGTCCCACATGGGGCTCACAGTCTTATTCCCCATTTTACAAATGAGGTAACTGAGGCCCCGAGAAGTTTAATGACTTGCCCAAGCTCACACAGCAGACAAGTGGCGGTGCTGGAATTAGAACCCAGGTCATTCTGACTCGCAGGCCTATGCACTATCCACTAGACCCTGCCTCCCTGTTGTTGGAAGAAGGTGGGATTGCAGAAGGGCTTTGAAAGTGGGAAGAGCTGTGGCCTGATGTGGGAAGGGAGTTCACAGGTGGAGTAAAAATCGCATCTTCTCCCTCTACATTCACTACATTCACTACCACAATTCATTTGTTCATCAGCTCACATAGTTCGTTACCACCCCTACACATCTCCCCCGACCTTGTCTGCTCCCCCCAGCCCTTGTCTGCTCCCCTCCGCCCCACATATACTGATGATTGCCTGGTTTAGTGATGGTGGTGATTGCCACCACCTTAATCTAAAAATGTTGAAAAGCCAATTTTTTTCCCCCCAATTCTCATTTCTTCACAGTATATTCCGTTTAGACTGAGAGCCCGTTATTAGGCAGGGATTGTCTCTATCTGTTGCTGAATTGTACACTCCAAGCGCTTAGTACAGTGCTCTGCACATAGTAAGTGCTCAATAAATACGATTGAATGAATGAATCTGATCTGTGTGGGTCACATATTTTATCTGATCTGATTGTATCTACCCCAGTGCTCAGCACATAGCAAGCATTTGACAAATCCAATTATCATTACCCAATTTACTTCAGCAACATCACTCCACTTAGTTCTTTCTAAATTGAAGCTTCCAGCAGGTAAGCTATACACACAGTAAGTGATTCGCATCCTGACCCTTTAGACTGATGATCTTTTTGCATCAGGTAACTGTTGGGTGTGTACTTTAAAGGGATTATTTACTATAAATGCTATATAGTGTTCCTATCTACATTCTCCATTCATACTGAAGGATTTTGAACCTAAAGTACCCTCTGAGCACAGAACCACTTGTGGGTGAAGCTTGAAAAACATCACTTGAGATAATCTTAACTGAGTGGAGGGGATGTTATTGTATTTTTATCTTATTCTTTTTGTATTACAATAACAATTGTGCAATTTAAGCTCTTACTACATGTCACACACTACACTAAACACTGAGGTACACAAGTCAGATCATATCCAGGCTTCAGATTTTCTCTAGTCCTATAACTTTTATTTTAAAACAAACATCTTAGACACCTGCCTCTGGTTGTAGCAAATTAGGTTTTGTAGCTGGATGCCTATTTTCTTTTTAATTATTTTTTTATATAAATTGCTTACATGACCAAAAGTGAGCTGTATCTTCAGGACATTAATGCATTTGTTGGTCCAGGCCTGCTGTTTTTGGATCAGTATTTAAAAACTTTTGTAGATGAATATACACTTCTGTGGATAGGAATGGTTATAAATTCCTCATTTTGGTTGGTTTATAACTTTACTGAATTGGTACTGTTGCTTTCAAATAGAATAATTTGAATACAGTTCTGAGACTATTATAAATGTTAGAACTTTTTTTTAGCTGCTGCAAATTGGTTGTGGTGAGCAAGGGCTCAACAACTTGGTGTCATGCTTGACTCAGCTCTCTCATTCACCCCACACATCCAATCTGTTACCAACACCTGCTGGTCTCACCTGCACAGTATCACCAGTATCCACCGTCTTCTCCATCCAAAAGGCTTTCGTGCCGGTACGAGCTCTCATAGTATCCTGTCTGGATTATTGTGTCAGCCTCATCTCAGATCTCCTCTTGTCTCTCCCCACTCCAGTTTATTCTTCAATCCCGCTGCCCGGGATCATCTTCCTACAAAAACGCTCTGGGCATATCACTCCCTTCCTCAAAAACCTCCAGTGGTTGCCTATCAACCTTCGCAAGAAACAAAAACTTCTCATTCTTGGCTTCATAGCTTCTCCATCACCTTGCCCTTCCTACCTCACCTCTCTTTCTTTCTTACTGCACACCCTGGACTCTCCCACTCCTCTGCCGCTCACCACCTCACTGTCCCCCATTCACGCTGGTCCCGCCTTCGACCCCTGGCCCACATCCTACTGCTGTCCTGGAATGCCCTCCTCCTCCACATCCGCCAAACTAACTCTCTTCCCCTCTTCAAAGCCCTACTGAGAATCTCACCTCCTCCAGGAGGCCTTCCCAGACTGCAGCACCACCTTTCCCTCTGCTCTCCCTCAAGCACTGTGCTCATTTGCATATATTACTATATTTATTTTGTTAATTAGGTGTACATCTCCTTGATTCTATTTATTTGATGATGTCTTTTGTTCTGTTTTGCTTTGCTGTCCGTCTCCCCCGTTTAGGCTGTGAGCCCGTCATTGGGCAGGGATTGTCTCTATTGCCGAATTGTACACTCCAACTGCTTAGTACAGTGCTCTGCACATAGTAAACGCTCAATAAGTACACCTGAATGAATGAACTTAATTGTTCAAAATTAAACCATGCCTCATTAGCAACAGGATTTTCCTATATACCACCGTTGGTTTTTATTTTTTCTTTTTACTCAGAGGAATGTATGTGTTGATTCACTGTTAAGGAGTGTGGACATGTATAAAGTTTGGAGCACCATCGATTTCAGGTTGTTTTGGACTAAAATTTACCTTCTGTAAATACTAGCTGCTGCAACCCTTGTCAGTTGTTTTACTTCGCAAACATACTTCAAAGAAAGAAGGCTTTAGAAGAGATCAGGGGAATTAGTTCCCAGAGTCTGTTTAATAATGTTGGTATTTGTTTAAGCGCTTACTATGTGCAGAGCACTGTTCTAAGCGCTGGGGTAGATACAGGGAAATCAGGTTGTCCCACATTGAGGCTCACAGTTAATCCCCATTTTACAGATGAGGTAACTGAGGCACAGAGAAGTGAAATGACTTGCCCACAATCCCACAGCTGACAAGTGGCAGAAACCGGCATTCAAACCCATGACCTCTGACTCCCAAGCCCGAGCTCTTTCCACTGAGCCATGCTGCTTCTCTTCTCACGCATGTTTAGGGAACCATGAGGAGATCCTTTAGTGGGCTTGAGGGCTATTGTTTTGGAGTAGGATACGTCAGAATTTAATATGTCATATCTGATCAATTTGTGTACTTCTGTTTCGCAAAGTTCTATCACTGACCTATAGTGCCATTTTCAGTCTTAATATTTTTGGTTTGATTTATTACGAAGTGGCACCAGTGATCAGGGCCAAATGTGTTAAATCATATTATCTTCACATCAGTTCAATAACTCTATTGGCTGTATCAAAAAATTACAATGGACTGCATGTCTATTTAAAGATTTTTGGGCCCCCCCCTTTTGCTCTGGCAAAAGCAGTGCAAGCTTTCAACTTTAACTGTGATTTTTATTGTGTTCTGATAAAGACCCAGAGAATCCATACGTAAAATCAACGAACTTTATTAGTGCAAAGACCATTCATGTTGAAAAAATGAATACCGAAACTCTGAAGGCCTTGATAGTAAACTGCAGAGTTGCTAATGCATAAATGAAAAGGTGCATTTCAGATGTTTATATAGAACAGACACTGCTTTTCTGCAGCAGTAAAGCTTTCTATGGATAATAAAGTATTTCATAAAATGCAAACTTAAACCTAGGTATAACAACTTAAACTTTTTTAAACCTCAGCCAACAACTGACATCTCCCTTAGCTAATGGGTTGTAATCATATCATATTAACATAGGTACAAGTTCTTTCTTCTTAAGAAGCCATCAAAATACCATGGACTTAAGCAACTTGTAGAAAATTGCTATTTGTTGCTGCAGCTTCTGTAACAATAAAGGAGATATTACTAAACAAATGTTTTACTGACTATATATGTTTGGTCAAATAAAATGTGGTATAAACTAAAACTAGTTTAAACTAAACTAAGTGGACCGTACACATCTGGGTAAACAAAAGACTACCATAATACCTTTTCCAAAAGAGGCTTGCTATGTAATTCTAATATTTTTTCCAGGTCATTTTGTGCATTCATCAAAATGACTTCATTTTCTCTCTTCATTTCCTCAATAGCCTAAAAATGAGAACATTTCTGTTAGGTCTTTTTTGGAACTTTAAAAGTTGCAAGGCCATAATTGCATCACAAACATCTCAATACTCAAGTCATGCTCATGCACTTCACTCAGCATTTCAAAGAATTTGGCACTCTGAAATGAGTATGAACTACCTACTCAGATGAGTACTACTTTTTAATTAAAGTTGGAGTCTCCTGTCAAAAATGAGATCGGATTACTTAATAAGCCTGCAGCCTGGGAATATGCCCCTGGTGCCTCTTCAGACCTGCACCAGTCTTGGATGGGTGAAGTCTCTTTGGCACGATGACTGATTAGTTTTTGTGTGTTTTTTTCCCCAGGTTGCAGGCCTTCTTAGTCTGGAGAAGTGGACTGGTAACACCCCACCCCACCTTGCCAAAATGTCCCATTATTTGTAAAGATTTTTTCTCCCCAATGAACTCCATGAAAGGTAAAGTAGGTGACTAATAGTACAGCTTCTCTAAAGACAGGCTGTGCTAGGAATTCAGGTCTACCTGGGTGTTGCTCCCTTGGAGGTCCATCTAAAATACTGGATTTGGATCCAGGTGGAATCAGGCTCCTTCAGCTCCAAATTCAGAGATTTCCAACCTGCTGAAGTCTCCCCAAATTAGGCTCTGGACCGTGCTATTTTGTACCCACAGACTGTAGACAGACTAACTGAAATGAGTCCATAAACAGTTTAGGATCCAACTAACACCTGGGAGATTTAAATATACAGGGAAACAGGATCTCCCTGAAACTCCCAGTGGGGCATAAGCTAATTTTCTCCACAGGCTTCATGGGAAGGTTTTACATGGCTTGTCCTTTGTGACACTTTGCTCAGCTGCACATCCTGGAAATGGCAATAACACAATTCACCATACCTTTGTAAATTGGTCATATCTCTGCCTAAATGCTTCCAGAATTTCTTCATCTAAGCTTGATGGTTGGAAACCATTTTGTTGATAAAACGGCTCCTAAAATGTAAATATAAACGTAGTTGTGATTTTTTTCTACTTTAGTGAAAAAATTCAGCTGGTGTCTTGAAAACTTTATGAATTAATTTTTTTTAATGATGCTTTTTTTAGTCATTCCTTGAAAAGGCACACAAATTAACATTTCTTAATTACATGTAGTTCTCCTACATCCCAGGGTTGAGTTCTTGCAGAAGCACACCACCATCTGGTGTAGTAGGTTCAAACCAACGGGATTCGTTGAGCGCTTTCTGTGTATAGAACACTGTGTCAAGTGCTTGGGAGAGTACAATACAACAGTGTTGGTAGATACGTTCGCTGCCCACAATGAGCTTACTAGTTTAGAGGGGGAGACAGGCATTAATTTTAATCAATGATTTATAATGTATAACCTAAAGATGATAGGCTGCTGTATTCTCTTTTCATTTCTAATCTTCCCTGTTGCGCCAGTCACTTTTTACCCTAAATCCAGCAGCGTGACAGCAATAATGAAGCTGCAGGACATCCATCAGGCTCCCCACACCCTCAGGTATCAATCCTATTTGTGACTTTGTGCCCCTGACTTGCCCACGTGACTTTTGGTAAACACCAGGCTTTTTTTTTTTTAAACATAACACCACTGGCAACAGCAGACACCACTGGGCCCTCATCCATTTGGTAAGCCAATGTCGAGGATGATACACAGATTGTCTTAGGTAGATCTTTTCTACTTCGTTTTGTAGAATGTAAGCTCCTTGTGAGAAGGGATTGCTTGTACTCTCCCAGGTGCCTAGTACATACTTTATGCACAGTAAGTGCTCAATTAAATATGACTGAATTGAATTCTACCGACTCTACTGTATTATACTTTTCCACCGTCTACACACTGTGCTCAATAAACATTCATTATAATTGAGTGATAAGAAAAACAGCATAATGTCGAAAGCAACTAGGAAGGATGCAGAGCTCAAGTAGCATGAGATTAGACGACACATTTGTACTTTAGGCCAAAGAAAGCATGAACTACTTACAACATAGTAAAATACACAGTTTAGTGAACAGTGTTATTGGCCACCATCTTTGATTGCAAGTCAGTGTTTTTGACCTGCATGTCACAACAATGAGACTAACATTCTAAAATATCTACTTCATCTTAAACCACTCCAAACCCTTCAAAAATGAGGTTTCCTGTCCCAGGCACAAATCCCTAATTGCATTCTGCTGTCTAGGGATTAAAGTTTGGGATATGTGCCAGAAGGGTACTTCTGAACCACAGGGCCATGGAAGTGAGCTGGGTAAGTGAGGTATCACAAACTTGAAAGATTCCTGATCACCGGTTGAGGGAAAATGACACAGCGCACTGGCATTTTGTCAGAGATCATATCACTAAGTGAATTACAGAAAGAAGTTGGACTGGGAAGTTTTTCACAGTCTTCCACCAGGCTTAAAAATAATCAATGTCCTGAGTTGTCTATATTTTTTTTTAAGTAGGAATGAATATTTTAAATATAGTAAACTGAAATCTTAAAATAAATAAAGGTATACCTACAGTTACACTGTTGTATAATTCCTCAAATATCTGAACTGTCTCATTGCATTGCTGAAATATTTTCAGGAACTCCTGGGAATAATACCTTTTGATCTCATCCCTGAAAATGCAAAATAACCAAATGCTATTACTATCACTGTGAAAGAGATATTTCTGGTAAGTAAATACTACATTATAAATAAAGCCAGACCTTCTCTAACAACTTTTCTGTACACAATTTGATTACAATGCTATTGAAAATTAAGAATTGGGAATGCTCTTTATATGCTTTAGTAGTATGGCCAAACAGAAAGTTCATGGGACTGGGGTTTAGGAGTCCAGGTCCTAATCCCAGCTCTGCCACTGGCCTGCTGTGTGACTGTGGGCATATCACTTAACCTTTCTGGGCCTCAGTTTCCTTTTCTGTACAATGGGGATAAGATAGATAGCCCCAAGCAGGACAAGGATTATATCTGATCTCACAATCTTGAGATCTACCTTGTGTATCTATCACATGATACATGCTTAATAAATACCATAATAAAAACGATAACAACACAATCCACAACTTGGTACATAAAGGTGCTGTAAATGAAGACATGGTTATTCTCATGAGTAGCACTGGTCAAATAATGAGAATTTTAATGCAATTTTTCTGTAACACTAGTTTTTTAATTGTTTTTCTTAAGTGCTTCCTACATGTAAAAGACTGTTCTAAACATGGGGTAGTTACAGGATAATTAGCTAGGACACAAATTTCTGTCCTGCACGGGGCTCACAGTCTAAGCTGCACAACTACCCATGTTGTAGGAGAACTGACTGTAGTATTTAAACAAGATTATCAAAGCAGCCCAAAAACCTATAAAAGGTAACATGAGATTTTCTGAGGTTTAGAGCACTTTGTATCTATCTTAGCACTTAGAACAGTGCTTGACACTTAGTGCTTAAAATACCATCATCACTTTCTTTAAAGTATTAAAATTTTGGTATGCTCTGCACACAGTAAGTGCTCAATAAATAAGATTGATGAATGATATTTGATAAGGTTAACCTTGCCCATGGTCCGAATATAAATCAGGATGACAATAATTTCAGCTAGTGTGGTATTTATAGATTTTTACAAACCTTGTCGGGCCACACACAAATCTCCCTGGCAATGACAGTGAAGAATGAGGACAGGTTAGTGGCCTAGTGGATACAGCTCAGGTCTGGGAGTCTGGGAACCTGGGTTCTAATCCCACCTCCACCATATGTCTACTCCGTGACCACTGGCAACTCACTTACCTTCTCTGTGCCTCAGTTACCTCATCTGTAAAATGAGGATTAAGACTGGGATTCAGACTATGAGCCTCATGTGGGATATGGACTGTAACCAACAAGATTATCTTGTATCTACACCAGCACTTAGTACAGTTCCTGGCACATAGTAAACACTTAATACCATAAAAACAAAAACTCAAAGTAGCTGTACCCTCACCCATATCAACTTCTGACTCCACCCCATCCAGGTGGACAGAAATTCCTAAAATTCTGGACTCTGCTGGCTACATTTGCAGCAGACCTAAAGTCAGTTAGGAACCACCAATAAATGGGCCACTTAGATCTGCCCTTCAGTGAGACCAACCCTTAATACAGTGCTCTGCACACAGTAAGAACTCAATAAATATGACTGAATTAATGAACGAACCCCATTATATATCCTAACATAGGACTTCAACTTTTGTTTCCTACCAAATGCCAAGTTGTATGGGTCTGGAGAGCAAAATATGGAATAAGAGGAGGGTGGGGGCTCCTTTTCACCCAAAAGGGTGTGCTGCTCCTAAATACATGGTGATCTTTCAGGTGAGAATTGGGCTCAAAATTTTTTGCACGGAAATAAAGCCCCATAAAAACTAATCATCTCCCTCCAGAATGCTTGTAGACATGAAGAACAGTTAAGCAACAGGGTTAATCACAAAATAAAAACACCAAAAGAGAGGCACCCCCATGCAAACCTTACCTTAGTTCTTGCTGAGTTTTCCCACCTTGCTCAATCTCCAAGCCACTCACAGGGAGGGAAGCTTTAACATATAGTTCGACTTTTTTCATCAAATCAAGAAGATCCTTGCTAATATCACCTCCATTGAAAGAGTCATTAAAATCTCATTTTATAAAGGAATTTTGTTAAATTCTATTACTTTGGAGTTCAAATTGGCAAAAGTTGAATCATTTATACAACAAAGTAAAAAAGTATATTAGCTCAACTGATTTAACATGGCATGAACTTTCCTTATTTGAAAACTTTCTTCTAGAAACATGAGTTTCAGGTATACTGAAGACTTTATTTAACTTCCAACAGGACCTTTCTAAAACTTGGAACTTTCTCCTATTTGTGTTGTAAATTGAAGTAAACAGGCATGAGATCTGAATTAATGAGATTTCTATAAAAATCACTTGGAGAAACATATGACCACTGCCCAGGGTTGGGAAGAAATAAATAAGGACAAAGGCAAACACAAACCCACCCAACCCACCCATCTACATACCCACTGATCTGCCTCTATACCAAGAAAGGGCAAGAGTCATGCTAACAAACACTGATGGTTACAACATCAAATTGTTTGTGTGTATGTATATATAAGAAACCCCCTTCTAGAACCATTTTCAGACACATTTAACCTTACAGTCCCAATGAATTCAGAAAAATGAAATCATATCTGCATTTCATAACTTTGCCAGAATTGATGATGGTAATGAGTATCTGCTTCCATTTTGGCTACTAGGGCACATATATTTTTAGAGTGACTGGTAGCCAAAGCTACTTGCAATTTTAAGCCAATTGTGCGTTTTTGCTGGCCTCAGCACCCTATTCAGTGTTTCTTTTTAATGGATGCTCATTAGCATTTCACAGGCAACCTAATTGTAACTATTCACTTACAGTTCAGGTCCTTGTATAATGCTAATGAACTACTGATATAGTAATCTATAAATTAATACAGTAATAGCATGAGGCACAATGGACATCTAAGGACAGGGCACACAGCATTTTAAATCAAATTTTAAAAGTTACTGTAATTGTGCTTTCCCTGAGTACTTGAACAGCATTGAACAAGCTTAGGAAACTTTTTTGGAGCACATATCTTCTTAATCCAGTGTGATACAGGGCACAGAATGCTAATTCATTTTAGTCATTTAACGGTATCTATAAGCATTACTAATTGTGTTTTTGTTACCTGTAGGTTCACTGGGAAACCTAACTTCCGCAACTGGGAAGTGTAAACTCCATACCACATTTACTCGCAAAATTGCCTCATCCTAATATTTTAGAGGAAATTAAATATTTTTTACACTGCCTAATCGTACACAGTGATAATTTTGGGGAGGAAAAGCAATAGGGTGCACGTGAGTCAAAACAGTTGAGAGTCGTTGATTCATTAAAGAGTTTAGAAGGGTGCAAACAGAACAACATAGCACTGGGCTGGGGGAGGGAAGTGAATTTGCTGGTGACTATTTCATGCAACACCGAGGAAAGGTGCAATAGAAATAAGAGGTAGTTTGAAGTGACCGTTTACCTTCTTCATCTTCTTTCTCACCTTTTTTTTTTTCCTTCTAGTCCCCTTTCTGGTAGACTTAATTCACCCAGTGTAGTACTCCCTCCCGTTTTTGGGTGGCAAACACATAAAAGAGTGGGGCAGTCATGCAAGTAAATATATATAAGAACGAGTGATGAATGAGCTGTGGATTGGGCTGGCCAATTGAAGAGTGGACCAAAGGTTAATTAGAGGAAATTTCCTGGAGAAGCACATAGATGCTTATTCCATGGTTGGTTCCCAAAGCTTTTTGAACTAGATTCTCAGCTTTTCTGACAAGACCTGAGCGTTTCCAATCACAGTTGAAAAAGACAGTCTATGGGTTCTTTGAAACCCGTGTGCTCCTTTGTCTTGATCCTCCCTAAAATCCTTTTAACCCCCGCACTCAAACCTGTCTGTCTGATGGTCTAGAACTATCCTTTCTGGTTGCCTCCATTAAATACAGATAATAATAGATAACTACGGTGCAGCAGAAGGAAGTGGTACGGTTTCTGCTACTGCCAAAAATGCTTAGCATCTATGCGTACTCCTGAAATCCTATGCATATTCCATATTCACATTTGGGTCACACCTCTCATAGGCACCAAATTTCAAATATATGGGGATTTTTGTTTCCTTCACAACTATTGATTGACATATAATTGTTTCTGTAACAACTCGAAAGCAAAAGATAATCCTGCTATTTTGGGGGAAGTCAAATGGATGCATAAACTTATGATCCAAATTTGACTATTTTTGTTCTGTGGTTTCCTACCTTAATTTAAGGTGCATAGTTTACATACAGAGCAAATTAAAAAATATAATTTTCAAAACATACCTTCTAATCCATCCAGGAAACTTTGGATTTCATCCCTAAAAGAATCATATTTGTCATAATTATAAATAATTGAAAATAAAAATGTATGCTACTGTATCTTGGAAGAGATGTACTCTAAGTATTCTACACTATTTTATTATATGCCAAAGTGTTACTTGCTATAGCTTAAAAGTATAATATTCTAAGCAACTTACCCCCAGTAATCCGCACTCAATTCACTCTCTCCAGGATTTTTTGTTTCAGTCTCATCAGCTACTGAAGTCTGTCCTAAAATGACAGAACATAAAATAGTTGGATTATTTTGCCAGGTCAGTAGATGTTTCTATTGAAACATCTGAATAACTGTCAAGTCAGAAAATTACCTGGCAGTTTTATATTATTTTAAGAGGAAATACAAGCTGTTTAACAAGAAACATTAGGCACAAATAGTATTTCTATTTTGACTTCTGAAAGGGATTCAAATTTTAGAAGTTTTAAAAAATGGTGGTATTTATTAAGCACTTACTATGTGCCAAGATACGAGAAAATCAGGTCACACCCAATTCCTGTCCCACATGGGGCTCACAGTCCAAGTAGGAGGGAGAATAGATTAAGTGAATCCTCAGTTTACCGATGAAAAAACTAAGGCACAGAAAAGTTACGTGACTTACCCAAGGTCATACAGTGGGCAGACCCGGGATTAGAAACCAGTAGGCATCTGTTTGCAAAACAGCTACTTCCCCAAATGCCAAGTTCCAAATATTATTGTTACAATTAGTTTCACTTCTGGATCTTGGTCCAAGAGTGTTAATGGTTTTTTTTTCCCTAGCTGGTACTTCAGTATTCATGTATTAATAGTTCAAGAAATTCACAGAATATTACAAAAGTTCATTAATCATGGCTTCCTCTACCTCTATCCTGTCTTGAAATATTGAGTACTTGGAAGGTATTTTGAATGAGACCTTAAGCCACCTCTGACTAACCTTTCACCTCCCCTACCCCATTCTTGCTGCTCTCTGCATTGTTTATTGGGTCCAGACCTCCTATGCACTTTAATACTCACCTAATCCCACAGCACTTATGTACCTTATACTTATAGGCTCTGTTTTCCCTATCTGTAATGTATTTCAGTGTATTTCTCTCCCACTAGACTGAAAGGTAAGCTCCCTGAGGGCAAAAATTATGTTTCTTAGCTCTATTGTATTGTACTTTTCCAGGCACTCAGTAAATACGCAATAAATACCATTGTGGTGGGTTGGGGGTGGAGCAGGATTTCAGCAGTTAAGGCATGAGAGGAAGATATGTAATATTAAATACTGCAACCTACTGTATAGATTACATTATTCATTTAATCGTATTTATTGAGCGCTGACTTTGTGCAAAGCACTGTACTAGGCGCTCGAAAGAGTACATTATAATAATAAACACATTCCCTGACAATAAACACATTCCCTGCCCACAACGAAATTATAGTCAAAAGGGGGAAGCAGAGATTAATATACATAAATAAATAACAGACTAAATAAATTACAGGTAGCAAGTACTATACCTTCTTCAGCATCTTCCTGGAATCCACTCAGATCTTTATTTTCTTCTTGCTGAAAGGCACCTGCATCTTGCTCCTCCATAACGGTGTCATCAGACGAAACTGGAAGGTTTTCCCCGTTGGTTGTCATGATCAAGTTGATTCTCACTGTAATAAATACCAGTAGATAATCACTTCACTAAATACCAGTAGATAATCACTTCAATTGCCTTTATTCCTTATTTTATGGAAGCATATCTTTGAAATTTCAAATAAAGTGCTTCAATAAATGAATCCTTTACATTTAAAATTTCACAAAAGATGACGGCATCTTTGGGGTCAATCCCTAGCACTTAAAAAGAACAAACTGATTTCTATCGTGACGTTAAAAAGTAATGCTACGGGAAGCCACACTGCTGCTTAAACTCCTGAAGTTTTTAGTCCTTTCCGAGAAGCCCCTAAGATCAGACACGGATACTTTATCCACGTTCATGCCAGGGGAAAAGTAGGTTATGGGACATTTAAAAGCGGGAATTAGGAGAGGGCTCGAGTCAGAACCACAATATCGAACTTTGGGGGGGGGGGACCCTCTGAGATCTAAATGAGGGGGCCGTTGGCCTGAAGCGGCCAAAAAGTTTAGAGCCCCGCTCGGACAGACATAACCCATCTCACACGGCCATGATCGGGGAAAGGCCGGGAAGACGAAGGGCCACAACCGCCATCCCACCACCCACACACTGAGCTTTTAATCCCGAAAGCTGGGAGACGCCGACACTGCCAGAAGCCGAGTGGCGTCTCCCTCACTCCAAGCTCTCCGAGGCTGCGAAGCGCTGAGGACCTTGGCGCCTCCCCACCCTGCGGGGCCTTGCCGGGGGCGGCTGGGGGTGGTGGGTCGCGGAGCTTCTCGTTCCCGTTGAATGTCGAAATAATAAAACGCCGCACCTGCTGATGGCCGGAGAAGAGGGCGACGAGGAACGTCGGGCTTCGGGAGGTAAAATGGAGGAAAGGCCAGCGTCAGGGGGCTTCCGGTGGGCAGGTCAGTGGCCGTTAACGGCTGGTAGAGGACGGGCCCGAGGCGCGTGGCGAGGCGCGTGGCGAGGCGCGTGGCGAGGCGCGTGGCGAGGCGCGTGGCGAGGCGCGTGGCGAGGCGCGTGGCGAGGCGCGTGGCGAGGCGCGTGGCGAGGCGCGTGGCGAGGCGCGCGACCAACGGTTCCCCCTGTTTTCGCGCCCAAACCCCCTTGGCCAACGGCCCCAACCGCACTCCTCAACCGTTGGCCAAAAAACCTGAGGGAATGGAGAGGATCCAGCCCCCGAGCGCCAGGGTCTTTTCAGTCAATCCATCAATGGCATTTATGGAACGCTTCCCGCGTTCAGAGCTCTCAACTAACCTCCCTGGGAGAGTATTATACAATAGAGTTGGTGGGCGAGATCCCTGCCACCACCTGCTTACTTTCTGAGGGAGAGAGAGACATTAAATTAATTAGAGAAAGGGGAAATGGCGAAGTGTCTGGATGTGTATCCAAGGTCAAACGCAGCAGGCACGTGGTGGAGGCAGGATTACAACTGATGCCTTTGCTTTTTCCACCAGGCCACGCTGCTTCCCATGTAGTTTATGCAACGTTTAGCCTGTGAGCCCGTTATCGGGCAGGGATGGTCGCTATCTGTTGCCGAATTGTACACTCCAAGCGCTTAGTACAGTGCCCTGCACATAGTAAGCGCTCAATAAATATTATTGAATGAATATGTACATTGAGTGCCATGGGGCGAATATCAAGTGCTTGCCTAGTCTCTTAAAGTCGCTGTGAACACCAGCACTACCACTGGCACACCTGAGGCCTACTTCTGAGGAACCCAATCTATTATTTGTGATTCAGGTGTGAAATAATGCAATTACACAAGTAAAGTCACTGAATAAAAAAGGACCAACACTAATACAGCAAGTCTATAAAGTGGTAATTATTCAGTAAAAATGCCATGCATGCTAATATTCTGATTGTAATGTACCCCATGGGAAAATCTGAAAATCTTGCAGCTCTTTGTAAAGAAAAAAATGATTTTTACGAGTTAAAAGACCACTTTATATTTGGAAATGCATAGACTAGACAAATACATTAAATTAACAAATTAGAGTACACTACTGAACAGATTATACCAACCTAATAATGGTAGAGCAATGCTAATGACATTGAAAAAGAGAGAAAAGTATCATCAGTTTCAGAGACACTTAGGATCACTCATCAAATTTTGGCTTTTAAATCATGAGGTAAAAACACTCAACCAATAAGATTCAAGTCTCAAACTGTCAATTTCCAGATTGTAATTAAAACTATATGTGAAATGGATAATAATTTTTGCACTACTGGAATTGACACCAGTGGTGAAGATGGGCCAGACTAAAAATGCTGTTTTCTTATTTACTGGTATATACTTATTGACATCTTTCAGAAGAATTCCAATATTCTAAATTTTAGAACAAAATTTAACATTACTTTAAATATTTTGTCAAATTTCTCTACTAAAATATGGATGACAGTCTTTGTTGGAGCTGGAAAACAAGTTGCAGGGAGAATGCCTATTTGCATTTAAGAAGCCTATGCACTTGACATCTGTGTTATTGCACCTGCAAAATGTGGGCAATGTAACCTTCACTTGACATTTTATCAAAAATTTGTGTATGAATTTTCTGTTACATTGCACTAAAAGCTTTTGTAATTGCCAAGTCAGATCACAAAACCATTTACAAATATGTTAGCTTTGGGATGAAATTTGTCCTTTGGAAGTAATTGAAATCACTCATGGGCTCACAAATGGCAAGGACTGATTTTTTTTTTTTTTTGAGAAGCAACATGGCCTAGTGCAGAGTATGGGACTGGGACCCACGGCCTCTTGGGTCCTAATCCCGGTTTTGCCACATGCCTGTTGTATGACCTAGGGCAAAACCACTTAACTCCCCTGTGCCAGAGTTTCCTCTTCTGTAAAATGTGGATTCAACACCTCTTCTCCTTTGCTATTAGAATGAAGCCCCCTGGGGGGCAAAGGGCTATGTCTCATCAGATTACCTTGTATCTACCTCAGGTTTTAGTCTAGTTCTTGGCACAGAATAAATGCTCTACAAGATCAAAAGTTCGGCATGATTGAGGACTAGAAAATAACTAGTTCATTCATTCATCCATTCAATCATATTTATTGAGCGCTTATTGTGTTGAGCACTGTACTGAGCGCTTGGAAAGTACAATTTGGCAACAGATAGAGACAATCCCTACCCAACAACAGACTCACAGACTAGAAGGGGGAGACAAACAACAAAACAAAATCAGTGGGATTTATTGAGTGCTACGTGCAGAGCACTGTACTAAGCATTTTGGAGAGTACGATATAACAGAATTAGCAGAACATTTCCTGCCCATAACGAGTTTATGAGTCTTGACAGTTCAAAAAAGCACCTACCATGACTTCAAAATTTTGATTTCACTAGGAACCCAGGGAAACCAAGTAAATCAGGATAACAGATCCTAGTTGAGGGTAGAGATCATTCCTTCCTTCTATTGCTTTGCCCTCCTTAGTTCACAGAGGCGGCAATCCTTTCGAAAGTATGTACACATGTGAATTGCCAAGACATCACTGGTCATGAGGCTCTCCTACAAGTGCAGATATGGCTGATAAGGCCTAAGTGGGAATCACACCTTTTCACATTTTGAATACTGAAAGGGTGTCACAGGTTATGTTTAATGTTTACAGTGTCTGATGCTGTTTTTTCAAAAGTCTTTTAAAAATGCAGCTTTTGTAGTATTTCCCGGACAGGATTTCCCCTATTGAGGATTCAATCTTTCAATTTACCAAACAGGCTCTGTTCAATTATTTATAAGAATGAGGGGTAGTAATCAAATGGATATATGGAATCCACAGATAATAGAAAGTCCCTTTTTAGTCAAAACTTTCAAGCTTCTCACCCACCCAACTTTTCTTCTCTGGGCTGGAGAAGAAAGCATTTCATTTAGTAGATTAAGGAGTAGCAGTTACAGAGCACCCTCTTTGCGTGGTGCACTATACTACGTGCTTTGGAAGTACACAGTTAAGAAGGGATGCATTCCCTACAAATGAGTTTAATGCGGACACAGAAATATTTATGAGTGATCAACATAAATCATTGAGTATACATTTATACATGAGGGCTTATGAGGGTATAAAAAATTTCACCAGTGCTAGAATTGGCTGAAGGAACGATATGGCTTAGAGTGCTTGGGAATTAAGCTTTTTTATGGTATTTGTTTGGTATTTGTTAAGGACTTACTGCATGCCAGGCCCTATACTAATTACTGGGGTAGATAGGAGCGTATCAGGTTGGACACAGTTCCCATCCCACTTGGGGCTCACAGTCTTATTCCCCATTTCACAGATGAGGTAACAGAGGCCCAGAGAAGTTTAATGACTTGTCCAAGGTCACACAGCAGACAAGCAGCGGAGCTGGGATTAGAACCAGGTCGTTCTGACTCCCAGGGCCATGCTCTATCCACTAGACCATAGTGCTTCCATGTTGTTGGAAGGAGGTGGGATTGCAGAAGGGATTTCAAAGTGGGAAGAGCTGTGGTCTGATGTGGGAAGGTAAGGAGTTCCCAGTTCCCAGATGGGGTAAAAACAGTGTCTTCTCCATCTACATTAACTACTATGGGTTCACAGTTAATTCATTCATCAGTTCCCATAGTTTCAGTTACCATCCCCGCTTCCCCCCCAGATATATTGATGATTTCCAGATTTGCATTTCTTGCTGCTTCCAGGACATCTCCATTTTGATCACCCACCACCACCTTAATATAAAAATGTTTAAAAGTGGTTCTTTTTCCCTCCAATTCTCATCCCTTCACAATATACCCTGATCTGATCTGTGTGGGTCACATATTGTATCTGATCTGATTGTACCCTATCTACCCAATTGCTTAGCACATAGCAAGCATTTAACCAATACCGCAATTATCATTCATCACAGCAACATCACTCTGCTTAGTTCTTCCTAAACTGAAGCTTCTCGGGGAGTAGGTGAATAAAGGGAAATATTTCTTAATACTGGTGATGATAAACAAATGGAATTTGTCACTACAGTTAGTTGTGGAGGATGAAAATACGGGATTGGATCAAGAGAGGTTTGGGTAAGTTTTGGGATGAGTTGCCCATGGTGGGTTTCTAGAGGAAAAGCTAGCAGTTCTAGTAATGTTGTTCTTTGGTTTGAAGATGATACTGCTGAAAATGAGATTCTATCTATAGCTGTGGGTGACACTGAGAATCCCTTACAAGCTCCCTTTCCACTAGACCATGCAGAGAGGCGGTGATTGTCTAGTAGAAAGAGCACAGGTTTGGGAATCAGAGTGCCTGGGTTCTAGTCCCAGCTCTGCAACTTGCCTGCTGTGTGATCTTGGAAAAATACTTAACTTCTCTGTACCTCCATTTCCTCAACTGTAAAATGGAGATTCAATCCCTGTTCTCCATCCTACTTAGACTATGATCCCCATGTGGGGCAGGGACTGTGTCTGATATGATTACCCAGCCTCTACCCCAGTGTTTAGAACCAAATTTGACATGTGGTAAACATTTAACAAATACCACAGTTACTGTTATTGCAATCCCATCTAAGCACTTGGGTTATCATTAAGTGCCGTCGAGTCGTTTCCGATTCATAGCGAGTCCATGGATATACTTTCTCTAGAACGTCCTGTTCTCTGCCATAATCCTCAACCTTTCTAATGGTCCTTCTGTTATCCTTGTTATGGTGTCTATCCATCTAGGTGCTGGTCTGCCTCTTCCACATTTTCCCTGGACTTTTCCTAGCATTAGCATCTTCTCCAGAGAATCAGTCCTCCTGATTATGTGTCCAAAATTATTTGGCCTTCCAGAGACCACTTTGGTTTAATTTGCTCTAAAATCCATTTGTTTGTTTTTGGGACAGTCCATGAGATTCTCAAAACCCTTCTCCAACACCACATTTCAAAAAAATTGACGTTCTTTCTATCCGGTCTTAGGTAGACATAAATTAATCAGATTTATCTTTCTTTCTTAAAACAAACTCCACCTTCGTGGGAGAATCCTTCACGGGACCTACCAAGAGACCAACACCACACTTCTTGTACCCTTCCTTCTCCACCAGAAAAAACATACCATCTCAATGTACATCACCTTCCAAGATCTTCTCTAGCATGCCATTGTTTAAAATCTATTGCATTTCACAGGTTTACAGCCAGGAGAAAAATAGAAAAACTTCACAGTGCACTATATAAGATCACTAAGTAGAATTTCTCTTCACTTAAAAAAAAAATGCACCAGGCAGAACACGTGATTTTGTTTTTCATGACACCAACTGTTTTTGAATTTCAACAAATTTTACAGCACAGCCATATTATATACATTTCAGTTTCCCTATACAAAATAATCACTGATGTTATTTTAAAAGAATACTGTTTAGATCATGATCTAAAATACTTGCCAAAAATAGCAACTTAAAATATGTTTACGTGTCCTTATGCCCCCAACCTCTAATCTTCTCAACTGTCAATGGACCACTTTGCTAGCAACAGTCCAAGTTTAAAAATAACACCTGATCAACAAACAGTACTCTACTAAAAGAACACCGCCACTGCAATAATTCAATATCAGTAAAATAATATTGCCAATTTATACAATGAGGCACTTTTGTTTATGTATTTACAATATTTTCAAAACAATATTACATCTGGAGTCACCACTACTTAACTCTAGCCCTGTCTCTGTAATCGGGGCTACATTATTACTTGTTGTTTAAAGAGATAAAATACTTCAATGCCAAAAATTTTCATTAAAAGGCTTCCAAAATGTTATTAAATTCAAGCTATCCAAATATACCATTTATAGGTAGTGTCAGTTTGACGTTGCATTATGACTATATTTTAATACCAGCAATATGATTAGCCTACCCCAGTTAATTATTCTCCAAAGAATATCTACATTAATTTAGTAGTTTATTTTTCAAACAGTAGGAAGTGGAAAAACAGCACAGCAAAGCAGAAAAATTTTCAAATGCAAAATTTGGGATACCTCTTGGTAGAAGTTTGTTATTAATTTTAGTTGGCATTATTCACTGCAGTAAAAGCAGCTGTCTCTGGGTAACCCTTTTTATAAAAAGGATAACGTGTACATGAGTTAATGCTTAAAAAGTAAAACCAGTTGAAAGTTGCAAAACCATCCACTTTTTAGTATGTTACACAACTTCACTAGCCTGAGGAACAATCATAGTGCTAGAAGACAGTGTGATAAAGCTACTTGACATTTCTTTTTATGTCAAGCAGCACATCAGTAATGTTTAAAAATCCTTTATTATATATTGAGGTAGAATGATTTCCAAATGAAGCTCTTCTACACCCTGATTCGTTCAGGACCGACTTCTTTGTGGATTCTTCTCCTGGGAAAAATCTTCCGCTTAAGTGCAATTAACTGAATGTTTAAAGAAAGAAAATAATGATTAATTTTCTAAAGTAACAAAGGTATAAGTGCAACTTTCTTCTCTTATGTTCCATTTAGTCTGGAATACTTCAGAATGTTGCACATACTATTTTCAAAATCTGCAATTGAAAAAAAACCCACCCTACAGAATTTTTCACCAATTTTATTTTTAGAACTTGACAGCATTCTAGTTATGTTATACCTGATGATATTATTAGTAAATACCGGTGTTAGAGATAACATTTTCTTACTATTTTGCAGCCTAATTTATTTTGGATTCAGTTTCTCTCAAGACATGATTCTATATGCTCATAGTTGACTTTACAGATAAGACTAAATTCTAAGGAGACATGTTACAGTTTCTTTCATAAAGCCTTGAAAGTGAAAAGCAATGGACTCTATGCCCATTAAATAATTCACTGTGTCTTTGCACAAAAAAAAACTAAGCACAAAAAAAATGCTAATGTCAACTGCATTTTAAATTTCTTTAGAAGTTACCCGAAGAAATAGGCACTTTGGCCAGTTCGGTAGAATGAAGTGCCATCAAGTTTCAGTGAAAGGGAAAATGATCAAATAACTATAATTTGAACTACAAACAAATATGGCTTTAGACAAATCTTTTTAGCAAGGAAAAATGTTGGGTTTGTAGTGTTCATCTGAAGAGTTTTAAAGTTAAACAGCAGACAATAGATTCTTGGGCTGTTCGGTTCCACAAGGTGCTGGACAGATGTGTTTGAGACATCTATCATGAAATACCTCATTTATAATTAAAATTTTCAAAAATAAATTATATATATCAGAATACTACATATTTTGCTTGATTCTCAGATAAAGTGTGCATAACTTACCTGCTCAGCAAAAAATGAGAAGACAGTAAACATAATCAGTGTCACTAGTACACAGTGGGTCCAAAATTTCAATTTATCTCTATAAGCCCTCCTGAAAAGTAAAATAAAATCTATAATCAGCTATGTATAACTGAGACAAATACCATAATTATTATTATTCATATAAAGCAGACACTCTTCACCATCAGCTTTAAGGCACTCAGTCTGCTCTCTCCCCCACTACTTATCCTCACTCTCTCCCACTTCAAGCCAACCCATTTTGTTCTTCTAACACCAACTTAACTATCGCGCTTTGTTCTCATTTCTCTCACGGACAAGCCCTTGCTTACACTCACCCTCCAGCCTGGGACTGTGTACAGCCTGATTAACTTGTATCTACTCTAGGGCTTAGAATAATGCTGCTGGTATTTGTTAAGCGCTGTGTGCCAAGCACTGTTCTAAGCGCTGGGGTAGATACAGGGTAATCAGGTTGTCCCACGTTAGACTCACAGTCTTCATGCCCAATTTACAGATGAGGTAACTGAGGCACCGAGAAGTTAAGTGACTTGCCCAAAGTCACACAGCTGACAGGTGGCAGAGCCAAGATTAGAACCCATGACCCCTGACTCCTAAGCCCTTGCTCTTTCCACTGAGCCATGCTGCTTTCCCTGCTTTAGAACAGTGCTTGGCACATAGTAAGCACTTAACAAGTACCATAATTAACCCCCTCCTCTTCCACCCCTAACAGACTACTACTCTCCTCACCTTCAAAGCCGTACTAAAATCATATAATAATAATAATGATGTTGGTATTTGTTAAGTGCTTACTATGTGGAGAGCACTGTTCTAAGCGCTGGGGTAGATACAGGGTAATCAAGTTGTCCCACGTGCGGCTCCCAGTCTTAATCTCCATTTTACAGATGAGGTAACTGAGGCACAGAGAAGTTAAGTGACTTACCCACAGTCACCCAGCTGACAAGTGGCAGAGCCGGTATTTGAAACCATGACCTCTGACTCCCAAGCCCGGGCTTTTTCCACTGAGCCACACTGCTTTCTCCTCCAGGAAACCTTTGCTGATTAATCTCACACCCACCCACTCTATTTTCCCTTCCTACTTTGTCACCTATGCACTTGAGCCCAATCACTTAGATACCCACCTTTTCTGCACTATTCTTAGGTTGCTTACCCAGTAAACCAATCAATGGTATTTATTGAGCATTTACTGTGTGCAGAACAGAGTTCTCAGCACCTGGGAGAGTACGAGACAGTTGGTAGAAAACGCTCCCTGCCCACAAGGTGTGGGCAGTCTACTGGGGGAAACAGTCATTAAAATCAAGTACAGTTAAGGGAAGTAACAAAGTATAAGGATATGTACCTAAGTGTTCAGGGGGTGGACTAAGTATATGGGTGAAGCAGTACGGAGGGAAAATAGAGCCTCCTCCCCTAGACTGTAGACTCCTTTGGGGAAGGGATTTTGTCTACCAATTCTACTGTACTCTCCCCAATCGCTTAGTACAGCGCCTCTGCACACAGTAAGCACTCAAATACCATCGCCTGATTGAGGATTCCTCCTAATTTCCTTTAATGTCTGGCTCTTCTGATAAAATGTAAATTCCTTTACTTTAGGCATCGTGTCTTACTCTCCCAATATCATTAACTATAATAAATATAATTGATAGGTGCTGGTAGGACTGTAGTGAGCTGTCTTGGAGGCGAGAGAAAATGTGGGATTGAAGAAAAAATGAGTGATCAGGGCTAGAAAGGTAGTTTTGGGCAACATCTACATAGAGATGATAACTGAAGCCATGTGAGAACCTAAACTCTCTGAGAGATTAAGTGAAAAATTGAGAAAAGTAGGGAACCCAGAGCTCTGCAGCACACCCTGAAAGGCTGCAAGGCAGAAGAAGAACCAGGAGACAAAACTGAGTAGTCACAGGTAGAAAGAAGATATAGTTTACAAAATGCTTATAAAAATTAAGACCTCTACATTCTATTTATCCTTTACAAAGTGTCTAATCATTCTGACAGCTGAGTATTTACCATTCTTGAAGCTCGTGCATATGAAGGAAACGGTTTCTATATTCTCTTGGCAGCTCAAATTGGGATGGTATGGGAAACATGGATTCATAAAAATCCCTCAGGACTGCCTTCACTGTCTGAGCATCTTTATGATTGTGATCAATATTGTCATTTAAGCAAACAAATTTCCTGGAAGAACAGAAATTCATTGTTATATACACGATTACCAACATAATCTTGGATGAGTCTAGACAATTTCATTAAAACATGAATAAATGCATTATCCAGGTATCTATTTCAACCTATTCTCACTGGTTGTGATTTTTACCACACGCACTAATTGGCTGCCAGGTCCAACCACTTCTTTCATCACAACATTTAACATAAGAGCATTTACAAAGTATTATTTTAGGTCACACTAATCGTTCATCTAATGCAGTGTCCTAACTGACCGTGGCAAAAGGAGTGGTACGATCTCCCACTTCTCCATACCTACTAGTATATAATAATAATGTTGGTATTTGTTAAGTGCTTACTATGTGCACAGCACTGTTCTAAGCGCTGGGGTAGATACAGGGTAATCAGGTTGTACCACGTGAGGCTCACAGTTAATCCCCATTTTACAGATGAAGTAACTGAGGCACAGAGAAGTGAAGTGACTTGCCCACAGTCACACAGCTGACAGGTGGCTGAGCCAGGATTCGAACCCATGACCTCCGACTCCCTAGCCCGGGCTCTTTCCACTGAGCCACGCTGCTTCTCCTAATATAGTGTATCCCATGTCCAGACCCAGTTCATATCACATCCCAACTTCTAGCCTTTTACCACTAAAACAATCTGCATATCAGAATGTACTAACATCATCTTCCACACCTGACACTTCAACCATGATATTAGACTACTTACAGCCAGTGGCTCCCCACTGCCTTCCAGGACAATTACAAATCTTCAAAATTCTCCTCCAGCTGATCTCACTTTTGTCTGTCACTTCCCATTACGGCCAAGTCTGCCCATTCTGGTCTGACAATACTTGCTTTCTTACATGCCCTTATACTCAGTCCCCCTTCTTCCTCCTTTGAGTCTTTACCCAATCTGTCCTTTCACCTGTTCATCATGTAACATCCCTCCCTTCTTTGAAAATGCAGTTTATGGTCCACTAATCTGTTGTAGGGGCCTCGGGGAGATTGTGGGTCCCAGTCTTGACCCTGTATACAGGGAACTACGCCATCAGTGGCATACAAGGCGGACAGGCCCACCAGGAATCTGAAAAATAGCAGGCTATCATGGAGCTTTGGCATTAGGATTTTGGCCTTGTGAACTTTCCACATCTGCCAATTTCCCCACTTGAAGGATAACAGTTGTAACTGCCTTATTGTCCTCCTCAGAAATTCCCACTTGATTCTCTCTGGACCCCCAGCACTCCTTTGACCTGGACCTATGTCAGTCTAAGTCAGGTGCTTTTCTACATTTACCAGACACTCCCTAGTTTCAGGTTTTCTTAATTTTCAATATCAGGAGTCTGGTATTCTGTAGATAGGCAAGGTAACCAAAAAGGCTTTCTGGTGCTCATACTAAAGGAGTACATTATTCCATGATTATGTACAATAAAAGAATGATTTAGAATGATAAACCTTAAAAGTGTTTTTGCAGTGGTCATTTTACAGTATCTACTCAGTTTATACATCTGTGTTTCTTTTTAGAAGAATGATTATTTTAATGGGCAAAATTGGAGCTTTGAGTATCTCACAAGAGAAGGGGAATGGGACACAACATCAATTACGGACATACTTTCCGTTGGTGCCTAAAGTTGCGTATTTTAGATTGATTTATAAAAATTTCGCATCTGTGGTTATGTGAAATTGAAAATAAAGTTTTTTGACTACATTCATAAATTCTGTTGAAGAAAAGGCCATTTTTCAAAAAATGGATAGTCAGTTCTCCCATAACATGTGTTTTTACTACATATTTTAAAGTGAATATTGTTGAGGTATTAGGGGATATTCTTCTCCCATCATTCACCTGCCTGGATGTGATGCTGAAGAAATGGTTGTGCACAATAAAAGCCGAGTCACACATGTTTTTCTTTTGGGAGCTTCAAGAAAGTAACCCCTGCTGTTTAGGAGAACTGACTGTACTACGAAAAATGAAAGTTTTATGTATCTCACTGTACACAATATGAAAATGCCTACTGCAGTATAAAAATGAGGTTAGAAAAAGCAATCTAAACCTTAACGCAAAAGATATCACAGTACCTGGGATTTTTTCTGATGTCGTCTAACTGGCCAACCACATGAGATACATTGGTACGAATCATTTTGAAAGCAATTTCTTCTTCTCCCATGATTTCAAACCTTATTTTAATCAAACACAGTCAAAAATTTAAATTAATATCAAAATTAATTCTTTAATTTTCAAAAAAAATGAAATGCCCTCAGTTCATCATAATCCACTCAACCTATAAGACAATTTATACTTATTTTACTAGTACCATGATTAAATTACCAATACAGAAGAAATACAGTCCTGAATAAAAAGTCCACTATTATTAATACTAACAGCATCTACTGAACACTGCCTTGGTGAAGAGCACTATCCTGGGCATTTGCAATCATACTGGGGTGGAAAAGCGCTGGAATGGAGCAATGATAAATGAAAAAGTGCTGGTTGTCTGTTCTGTGAGTGTCCTGTACACAATAAGCACTCAATAAATGACAATGAATGATTTCAAAGTGGATGCTTTTAGGTTGTTTTTTTACTGGCACTGAGCAAGCAGCCTGGACCGGGGACTCCACAGAGGTGTGCTGCCTGGGTTCCCCCTTGTGATTGTGTTCTTAGAGACTCTGCCCCTGCAGCACCGGGCCTGGCCCAAGGCCACAGGGTCAGGGCGTGAACAGTAGTGTGCCAAGCAGCCATTTGGCCACCAACAGCAGTTTGCTCACACGACAAACTGTAATGGCTTCAGGTAGCACAAGGGGGATGTCTCAGGATGGGAAAGGAGGGCCACGGGGTTTTGTTCACCCGTCCTATAACTCTTAACACCCACAATCACCACGTAGCAATGTGCTGCCCTCAGTGCACAGATGGGGAGTGAGGATTGGGGTTGGCTCTGTCCAGCCTGGGCTGGGTACAGTTAGGAAGGCCGGCAGAGGGAGAGAGAATGAGAAGGTGTGAGAGGTGGGGAAAAGGAGAGGAGCTGCAGCTCCTATAGTTTGAAGTCAGTAAAATTCTTTACTTTCCCTCTGGAGTGCAAACTCTCTTCCCCCTCTATCCTCCCACCCTGCCTAGTAGCAGTCCACTGGAGCTGCCCTCCAGGTCTCCTGCTTGGTTCTGGCAGCTGCAGTTGTTGGGGGTAACGAAGGGAGACACCAGGCACTAGGGCTTTCCAGCAACTCTAAGGGTTGCACAATTGAAGGAGAGGGAGAAGGAGCGAGTGAGGAAAGTGCTGCCTTCTAAGCTCAAGAATCATACATAGAACCAGCAGCCATCCTCCCGCTACCTCAAATACACACATGCTGTCTGGGAAAAATAATTTTTTACTTTTACCCCTGGACTCAGACCCGGCCTTTTGTTTAATAAACAGGATGACTCCACTCAATTCCATAAATCGTTCCTGATGTCCAGAATGACAAAGATGCATATCTGAAATATATTAAGCTAACTGACCAAAGCCAAGAGGAAAGAGGGTTTCAGAGAGAACTCATGAGGACACTTGATGGCCCAGAACCTGTTAACATGCAACCAAAGTTATATCTATGCCCTGGAAAAAAAAACAACACCTTTGATACTTTTCTAAGGTATAAATTTGTTGTTTTTTAAATTTTAAGAGGTCCTACCTACCATTCCATGAAGCCACTCACTATCCTATCTTTAGACATTTTATTTCTTCTTATGCCTAATATTTTGACATTTCAGCAATGCTGACCATCTGATCACTTCTACATATTTTTTTCCACCTTAGGTCATAAGTTCTTTGAGAGCAATAATTATGCCTAATTTATTGCTTGTATTTCCTAGATCCTGCTGTCCAGTACAGTAGCAGCATCAACTGCTAATAGATTAATGTTATCTACTGAGCTCTTACTGTGTGCAGAACATTGTACTAAGTGCTTAGCACTGTGCCTGCCTGACTGAATTTACCTGCTGGGTTAGAAAAAACATAAAAACTGCTCTTTCAGCCAAATTACACTCTAATTGTTATTGGTTTTATTATTGTCCCTGTTTTCTTATATCTTATTTGCATTACTTCAGTCTTTCCTCGTGCTTCCATCTTCACAATATCATTCATTACCTTCCCCATTATGAAGATTGTGAATTCCTGTATAGGCCAGGGACCATTATCTAATTAATCATAACAATAATGTTGGTATTTGTTAAGCACTTACTATGTGCAGAGCACTGTTCTAGGTGCTGGGGTAGATAAAGGGTAATCAGGTTGTTCTACGTGAGGCTCACAGTCTTCATCCCCATTTTACAGATGAGGTAACTGAGGCACAGAGAAGTTGTGACTTGCCCACAGTCACACAGCTGACAAGTGGTGGAGCCGGGATTCGAACCCAAGACCTCTGACTCCCAAGCCCGGGCTCTTTCCACTGAGCCACGCTGCTTCCCATTTATACTCTTCCACATCAAAGCACATAACAAGCACTCAATAAACATCACCGAATAAATGAACTAACTTCACTACTCTGCTCTAAGTAGTGTACGATAAATAAATAGCTGATGGTAAAGAAATGCCACGAAATAATAATTCTCTCAAGAATCATTATTTCCATTAATATTTTACAGGTGCCACCCAATTACTGAGCCAATACAAGAACAGGGAAAGAACAAAGAAGCCTTGAATCCCAAGTCCACTAATTATACTACTGCTGCCTTAAAATTAATCTTCTCCACCTCTCTTAAAATATTAAATGAAAATGCTTACGTTACCTTCTTAAAGCTCAGTTATTAATTTAGCTCTACAACTGCTTTTCTCTCTTTAGTTTGCTCATTTCCTCAAGTACCAGATGGTCTTAGGAGATTGTTTTTTTCCACCTCTCTAGATTGAAAGGATTCCGAAATAGTACTTAAGTTAATTGAAAACAAGAAAAAGAATTACATACCTGTATTTGTTTTTGTCTTTGTAGGCTTTGTGGATTCGATCAGTAACTGGCTTACAGTTGGTTACTAGACTTTTAGTCACTGGTGGCTGTGAGAAAATATAAATGAACCAGATGTTAAAAATTACACACACACCCCTCTCCCCACCCCAAGGAACCCAGGGCTATTTTACTGAATTACTTTAAGTTGCAAAAACACAAAGAAACACAAAATAGTGTGTAGTATAGTGGGGGAAAGCTGGGGCAGAGCAGCATCTCACGTAGATTGACATGACATATGCGTATAAATGATTCTTCCTACACCCAACTTGTGTAACTTGTGGATCATGTTATACCAGAACAAAACGGTGTTGTGGGAAGAACAATCCCTAAGTCTATCATATCTGAATCATGTAAAAACCCCGCATATTATAGTAGAACCGAAGGCACAGTAGAAGTTTTGATTTTGGAATTTCTAAACATAAAAGTTCCAGAACATAATTCTTTTAATGAAGGTCAAATTTTTCTAATAAAATGTCAGATTTCATTTTAGTTTGATGAAAAATATTTACAATTGAAATATGGTCATATCTTTTCATCTTGGTTGTTGGACAGGAATTGGCGGTGGGCAAGAGAGCAAAGAAGAGGAATGAGAGATACAAAATTTTGAAGTTAGATTAAAAAAAGCATTTCCTTTTTGGACTCTGTGGGGAAAAAAAAAGGCAGAACTTCATCTAAATCACTCAGACAAGCAGTCTTGTGATGTTACAAAATTTCCATCTCTGGAAAACTTCTAGGAAAGACAATTCTGTTCCCTAAGTTATAAAATCCTATGTCAAAAAGCCCATCTTTATTTCTAATATTAATATCTCTGCTAAAATTTCTAGCTCATTTTCCTTAGCTCTAGTATTTCACAGAACAGTGAGATGGGCTCTTTTTTAAATGGTATTTGTTAAGCACTTACTATGTGTCAAGCACTGTTCTAAGCCCTGAGGTAGATACAAGGTAGAGACAAGAAGTGTGGCCTAATGGATAAACATGTGCCTGGGAGTCAGAGAACCTGGATTCTAATCCTGACTGTCATTTGTCTGCTGTGTGGCCTTGGGCAAGTCACTTAACTTCTCTGTGCCTCAGTTACCTTATCTGTAAAATGGGGATTAAGACTGTGCGCTCCATGTGGGTCATGGACTGTGCCCACCCTGATTAGCTTGTATCTACCCCAGTGCTTAGCCCACTATCCCTGCTGAGATCATGTCTCAACCAGGTGGAATTTCTGGAGTGTTACAATTTTGAATGGAAAATGAAAGTGACTGTTGCATGTCTGTTCACATGTAAAAACTCACATTTATATTGAGCGAAAGAGATGACAACGAAAAGATAGTGAGAGATCACAGAACATTATATACTGAATCAAAGAAAACACCTGGATATGAAAATAGGATTCCCAAAATACTTGAAGAGAAAATCTCAGGACATGTATGACTATGTAGTGAGATAAACAGAATCTTTCATCTGTAGAGACTGTGTGGCAACTTAATTGCAAAGTGTGCTATTAATAAAAATTCATCTGCCTTTCAGACAACTGATTGAGGTTTGAACTATAACAACATAGAAAGCACTTAAATAATATTTAATTAAAGAAAAAAGTTAATCAGGTTGGACACGGTCGCTGTCCCATATGGGGCTCACAGTAGCTGATTCTGGAAAAATCTGTCGCTTCTCAGATTTCTGAAGTCAACTAATATCAACAATCTCTTTGACGTACATCAGCACTTACTACATGCAGAGCACTCAAGTGCTGGGGACAGTACAATCCAACAGAGCTGGTAGACACTCTGGCAGCCCACAAGGAGCTTGGGAGAGTACACAAACAGAGCTGGCAGAGCTTAAGATAGTATTCATTTGTTTATTCATATTTATTGGGTGCTTACTCTGTACAAAATACTGTACTAAGCACTTGGGAGAGTACAACATAACAACAGACAGACACATTCCCTGCCCACAACGGGTTTGAAGTCTAGAGAACAATACAACAGAGCTGGTAGACACTTTCCTAGTTCACAAGGAGCATGGGAGAGTACAACAGAGTTGGTAGACATGATGCCTGCCCACAAAGAATTATTGGTAGTCATTATTCAGGAATTACTGATTCAGTTCTTGCTAATCAAAATACAATTTACCATTCTTAAAGTAATTTGAGAAATGTTTCCACAGTAAATTTTCTTACTAGATTGGGATCATAGTATGCTTCCTGAGTTGGCGGAATGTTGTTTATCTGAGTGATGTTGACAGGAAGCACTTTAGAGCAATTTATCAGCATCTGTTCCAGACTTGTCAAATCCTACCATAAGAAATAAGCATAGTTTGTTTCAGGAATGACATTAATAACATTCAATTCTACAGGAAATTTATCAATAGTGATTGAAATAATATCCTAAAAATAAACAAAATTTACACTAGTTATTATTATGAGCACAATATAACAAAAGCAAGAGGTTCTCCTATATATCCAAAAGTACTGTATCATACTACTCTGAAATCCTACTTTCTAATTTGAAAAACTGATCATCTAATGCTGACGCAAAAAATTAGCCACTTAATCACTACTTTATAACATTTTGCCAAAACCGAGGTAGGAATACTATAAATATCTGACCTAGTTAAAAATAACAAAGCAAAATGCAATTTAAAAAAAATTAATCTGCCTTTCAGACAACTGAGGTCTGAACTACAACAAGAGGAAACTCAATATTATGCTGTTTCGGGTCACAACTTGGGAAAACATACCTGCAAACTTAGTGGCAGGTCATGGATTCTTGTGGCCAATGTGCGAATTTCTCGGTCAGATAAGATGCCAGATTGATCTGTATCAACTTCATCAAAAACTTGGGAAATGTTCAGTGGCTGAACTGCACTCATGAGATAATAGAAATAAGAAAAGGCAAATTGCATGTCTTCTGAGTGACGTACTTTGTGAACTGATGTCTTGTCAAATTCTTCAGGGAACCTGTCCAAAAATCCACAGTAAAGTCAGTGCTTTGGAGGCAAAAAACTAACATCAAAATCAAAAGGATGATTGGGGGGTTGGAAAGGACCACACCTGGAGAGCGAAGTGAGATTACTTCTATATTCCCTTTTCTCAAACGCTACCCTTAATGTGTACTCGCTAAATGTTAATAGGAATCAACACAGCCGATCTATCAATTTAGAATTACATCAGCACTGAAGTAATGCAGGCATACTTACATATCCTGTAGTTCCTGCATAACAGTGCGGTCAATCATGTGAGGCATATGAGCGGGGACTTTCCGTGAGGTAAATCCAAACTTGCCATTTAGAATTTTATTTACGTATCGGAGGGAATCAGCAAATGTATCTTTTAGTTGTCTTCTGATATATTTACTATCAGTAAGGTATGACATCTGTTTAGTTAATGCCTTTTCTTCCTAAAATAAAAAGAGCATATAAGATTGCATTCTTAAAGCGAAATGCACTGATTTTTTAAAAAATTGTTATATACATTGTTCAAATAAATTAGCCCTGATGATTTGTATTTAAAGGAAATAGAATGTCCATTTCTAAAAGGGGAAATTATAAATGGAAAAGGTTGAAGCAAGCAAATATTTCAAGATCTAGATGATCATAGGAAATTGATGAAAATTAACATTGTTTTATGAAAAAAAAAACCCTTCACAGTAAACCTGGTTTTTTTTTCCAGTTATGGAGTAATAGAGGAGTCAAAAAAATGTCTCAACTTGATAACAAAATTTCATTTTGTAATAAGTGACATACTCATCAACTATGAAATTATTATTGACTGAGATACCTGACAGGTGTAGATCTATTTAAAATAGTGAACATTTATAACCATCTACGAGATGCACAGCCCCACATTAGGTGTTGGGAGATGGAAGCAATAAAAGAGAAGAAGTCTACCTCAAGGGTTTTACAGTCTATATTAAATAATGTAAACACTCAGACAATACCAACAACATACAGTTACTACATAAAAGACAGATGCAGAATACAAAAGAATACCAATAAACCCAATCTGAAAGGGAATTCAGTGATCAGGTTAAGTGTGAGAAATTTCTTGGGAGAAACTGGTCATGAATTAGGTTCTGAAAGATTGGAGTGATGCAGCCCAGAATACAAAAAGATTGCTGTTCTGTGAAAGACAGCAAAGATGAAATACGGAGGACTGAAGTCAGGAAACAGGGCTAAGCTAGTCTAATTGGAACGAGAGAGTGGGTCAAGTGATAACATGAAATAAGCAGGGAAGGCATGACTGGAACCACTACAAAATTTCAGAAAGAGAGGGGTCTGTGATAGGGACAGCAGGAATGAGAAATGACCTTGGTACCTTTGAAAAGATTGAAGTGGAGACAGCCTGCTGCCAGAAAGCTAATGAGAAGAAATATTGTACTAGCCAAGTGGAAAGTGACCACATCCTACAGGAAGGAAAAGGCAATGGGAAGGATGAACAATCCATATATACTTTCTTAAAATAGGAAAATGAAGTGTTAAAGACTGGGTTGAACCAATAGTCTCAATAGGCAAACCAAGAAAACTCTCCAAATACATTATGGATTCTCTGGTCCAGAAGGAAGCCGTCTGGCCTAGATTCTGAAGCGATCCCAGCGTTTGAGGGTGCTGACTGGTGAAATCCAGTGATTAATTGCCCCACAATTTCTGGAGCACAACTCAATGAGATATTCCAGAAGCTTCCATCATTAATGCAATTCCAATTAACTTGCCACTACCCCTGTTGAGATCATGTCTCGCCAAGTTGGAATTTCTGGAGTATTACAATTTTGATTTGGAAAATGAAAGTGACTGTTGCATGTCTGTTCACATGGTTAAAAACTCATATTTACGTTGAAAGAAATGAAAATGAAAAGGCAGTGAGAGCGCACAGAAAATTATATACCAAATCAAGAAAACACCTGGATACGAAAATAGGGGCTCCCAAAATAGCCTGAGAATCTCAGGATGTGACTATGTGGTGAAATAAACGGAAGCTTCATCTGTAGAGACTATGCGGCAACTTAATTGCAAATTCTCAGAAATCAACTAGAGTGGTTTCCCCTGGTTCCGGGGAACCATCCCTTTAAAGGCTATCCTGCCTAGAGACAGAGAAGGATTAATCCTCTCCCTTGATCTCCTCCAAACCCTAACTAAACAGTAAAGACACCCAAAGCATTCTTACAACAGCCCCTTCTCCATCCCTCTGGAAGGAAAGGTAGAAAAAGACCAAATGTTACTTACATCAAGAAGGTCTTGGAAATACTTTCTTTTTTCCCAAGGCAAGAAACCCTGATAGCTTTCCATATAATACTGCAGTTTTCTTCCAGGCAATATGTTATTGACACTTATTTCACTGGCGTGCCCCTTGTTTTCTTTTACCCTTCTTTTGTCCTGTGACTTTTCCACATTTTCTTTGGGCATGTAGGTTTCCAAAGGAATAAGCACACTTAATAGTTTTCTTTCAGTTCCAACTCTTTCTCTAATTGTTTGAGTTGTAGGCGCAGAAGCAGTTTTGATTTTATTGTTTTGGTCTGGAATTCTTTCTTGGGGCTGGCTGTTCACTTTCATTGTCACACTGGTACCTGTTAAGTCTACAGATTTGGAAAGAAACTTCATTCCCTGAAATTTTCCTTTGTCTAATTTTTCCCCAGTGAGATTTTTGTGAAGCTCATACAATTTGTTTTTCCCCAATGGGTCTTTCAAACTGTCATTTCTTTCTTCTCTTTCCATAACTTGATTTACCTTTAATTTTGTCTCTTCTGCAGTCTTTAAAAATGATCTCAGTAAAGCAGCCTTAGAGATGTTATATCCTTTCAGAGTGATGTCACCATTTTCCAATTTTAAATCTAGGTTTCTTAAAACCAACTGAGTTTCTTCTGGAAGGACTGAAATATTTACCAAGGGAACTCTCAGTTTTTCTTGAGAGTTTCCCGTGGTGTCAACTGCATGTTTCTTATACTTTGGAAAACGTTCTTCCTCAGGAATATCCTCAAACAGGATTTCAGCCTCTGGTAAAGATGTTGTCGGATTCACCAAAACCGCATCGGGCTTCTGTGTAGTTGTGTTTGGTTTTGGTTCCTCTCTTGTATCAGCTTCCACTGTTAGATGCATTTTAAACTCTTCATCATTTTTATTTTGAAATGTGATATTGAAATGTAATAGGGTGGAATTCATTCCACTGTTCATGATCAAGTGAATGGTCTTCCACTTATTGGCAATAGAAGCATGACGAATGATTGGATTGTCATCATAGGCCCCTTCAATTCCTTTTTTGGCTATTTCCGCAAAACTGAAATAGGGCAGGTATTCACCCTTTGGAATGATGTAGTGAGTCTGATTCTGGTGAAGAGTCACCTTGTACAGTTCATCAAAATGATCTAGAATAAAAACCCAAATGTCTTTATTTTTTCCATTGTAATTTAATAATGTTGGTATTTGTTAAGCGCTTACTATGTGCAGAGCGCTGTTCTAAGCGCTGGGGTACATACAGGGTAATCAAATTGCCCCACGTGAGGCTCACAGTCTCCATCCCCATTTTACAGATGAGGGAACTGAAGCATAGAGAAGTTAAGTGACTTGCCCACAGTCACACAGCTGACAGGTGGCAGAGTCGGGATTCAAACCCATGACCTCTGACTCCCAAAGCCGGGTTCTTTCGACTTTCTTCTCTCTCTACTTTTAATGCTTTACAGTTCAACAGTACTCAAAATATTACTGTAAATATTTAATTTTTGATAATGTTTAACATCAATTCCTGATGAAATATTAACATTTATGTAGTACCGTCAGAGGTTTACAGGTTTTAAGCTTTAAAACAAAAAATCACACTGCATTCTGGCATAATGGCATTTATTCCAGTGGAGATTCCATTTGTAAGCCACATTTTCATTCTTATATACCTTTATCTTTATCAATTTACTTTCCCATAATTACTCTTTCCCTATAGTCTTGATAACTATGGACATATTCTTGGAAATTTAAAGACCAGTGAAATAGGAAAAACAAGTCTCCTCTTTCTATCAATTCCTGTGATTTACCCATCTCTTAGCCACCTAAACCTGGGCCATAGGTCAATCTGATTTTTTCTCAAATACAATCAAACGAAAGGCAGTATAAACAATGTCACATAAAATACATAATTCTGAAGAACTCATGCTTTTTTCTGCGTGTTAGGTGCTTACTATGTATTAAGTGCTGGAGTAGTCAGGTAGGACACAGTCCCTGTCCTATATGGGGCTCACAGTCCTATATGGGGCTCACAGTCTAAAGCAGGAGAGAGTAGGATTTAATCTCTATTTTATAGATGAGGAAACAGACACAGAGAAGTTAAATGACTTGCCCCAGGTTTCACAGCAGGCAACTGGCAGAAGCAGGATTTAGACCCCAGGTCCTCTGATTCCCAGGTCTATGCTCTTTCCAGTAGGCCACGCTGCTTCTCACATTATTCAGTCATATTTATTGAGCGCTTACTGGGTGCACAGCACTGTACTAAGCACCTGGAACAGCACAATGTAACAGAGTTGGTGGACACCTTTCCCGTCCACATAGGCTTACAGTCAAGAGGGGGAAGTTAAGAGTCTAAAGGGAGAAGTTATTCTGACAGAAGCGCCTGGCTAACTTTATACCTTGTCCACAGTCACCAGCATCAAATCCACAGGAGAGGACATTGCATGCCTGATCACAGAATTTATCGGCAAGCCAGGAATTGGCACATCCCTGGTTACAGTAAGAGACTCCGGTTATCCCTACGCCAAACTGCCATGGCTGGCCATTCCCCACACCACCAGTGCCGCCACCTCCAGCACCATAGCGATTACCTCCACTGTTACCTGAAAGGGGGGGAAACGAAAGACTTCAATTATTGCTGCACTGTTTACTGAAAAATAGTCAGTTGTCTACTGATTCTCACATTTTGCTGTTTGATGGTATAAAGAACAACTCATATAAGTCACCATAATTGAGACACTTCCCAGGAAGGTTCTTCTTCCTTTGGCCTAAAACACTATTATCACCAACCCTACTGGGGAGATTGTAGAAAGTCTATGACTGAGTTTACACAAAATAAAACAAATATTCATTAACAAATAGTTAATAATGGCAACTCATTTAAAATGAGGGTGATTTGCTAATAGGGCTTTCTGTGGCAAGTTAGTAAGGATGATCTAAAACCTGTGAATCATATAAGCGAGGGGGTTTAATTAAAAGACTTGCATTCTCATGAAGCGCTGATTGGCCTTGGAGTCTCCCTGTTTGACAGCTATTGTTTGAGTTTGGTAATGGCTTCACAATGACTCCCTCACTCTTAACAAATTTGCTTGGAATCTAGGGACTGCCCTAAGGGTCTCCTAAATGGCAGTGGTGTCTTGTGGAGGAGATGGGGCCAGAAAAAATCTGAACAGGTATCAGTAAGGCTGATGTGCTAGTGGCTTAGTTCTCAGGGCAGGTATGAGGTATATTAAGGAAATCTACATTTCCAACAAAACACTAATTGAAACAAAGTTTAGGTTTATCCTTTGGACATTTGGATCTTTGGGTGGAAATGGTTTTTTTTTTCAAAAAAATAAGCCTGCCCTAGAGGACTCAGTCCTTGAATACTGGTGAAACAAGCAATAGAGTCTAGAGGAAAAAAAAGAAAAGTGGGTGGCTAAAAAGCCAGAAAGGCTATGTATGGGCCCCACAAGAGATGGTCTAAAGGAGGATGAGGGTATCAATATTGGGGTTGGGCACTGGCCCCGCAGAATTGATGTCATCCACTCTTCTTTTCAATGGAAAATATGGGGTGAGGTGGAACCTTGAGCCTCTGTGCAAGACTTCAGGTCAGGAGTCTCTTCCACCTCAGTCTCAACCCTGGATGTCCCCGCTAGAGCATGGGAGTGGAGTGGGGGAGGGGTGTATGTGTCTGTCTGTCTGCATTTCCTCTTCCCTAACCCATGCACATGTGCCTGCGTATCCACCCCTGGCCTCACATGTGCCCATATCTTTCCACCTCTCCAGTCCTGTGTGCCTACACCAACCTCATCCCACTGGGATCTCTGCATCTCTGGAAGTCCCCAGGTAAGAGAAAGGAAAAGGTAGAGTGAGACAAAGAGGGAAAATAGTGATAGATTCTGAAAAAGAAAAAAAGAGCAGCATTTCTAAAACTCAAATTCTCATATACTGGGACACTATTTAAAAACAAGATGATAATTGAATTTTATAGAATCGCTTAGCAGTAAATTTTACAGACTGCCAACAGACTGTTTTTGCCTGGTATTTCCAAGAAACTGCTCACATTTGTAAATCAGGAATCTCTAAATGGAAGTGGAGAAACTCAGAGAAAGTAAAACTATCCTTACCAATACAGTCGCCTCCATCCCAATCACAAGCTGAATTATTACAAGCTTTATCACAGTAACCATCCTTAATCCAGGAACCAGGACATCCCTCAGCACAGTTTGGCACAGGCCAAGTTAAATAAACCTAATTGCAGACAAAATATCAAGTGTGTTACTATCATCTTCAAAATCATTTGATTTTCAACCTCAAAGGCTGTAAAGCAACAGATACATAAAATATTTGGTGGTTCATCTTATAAAGTGACAATCCTCTATTAAGATACAAAACTCTAAAATTTGTCAGAATATACAAGAGTCAATCCCCACATATAAAAGTCAGAAATTCTTCATTTATTTTCTTTGGTTTAGTACTGACCTGAACTTACATATTAAAAACCTGATGAGGCCTCAATCAATCATATTTACTGAGCACTTACTATGTGCAGAGCACTGTACTAAGCACTGAGAAAGTTACATTATAACAGATTGGTAGGCATGTTCCCTGCCCACAACGAGCTTACTGTCTGGAGACGAGCTTTTAGCTCAAATTGAACTTTTAGTTTCTAATACCTGCTCTTTTATGCAAAAAGAGATCATCCTTACCTCACTCCATCAACTACCTAATTTTTTTTGAGACTTGTTTAGCCCCTTACTATGTTCCAAACACTGAACTAAGCAGTGGGATAGATATAAGGTAATCAGGTTGGACACAGTCCCTGTCCCACTTAGGACTTACAGTCTAAGTAGGAAAAAGTAAGATTTGGTCTCCATTTTACCTTTGAGGCAACTGAGGCACAGAGAAGTTAAATGTCTTGCCCAAGGTCACACAGCAGACAAGTGGCAGAGCAAGGATTAGAACCCAGGTCCCCTGACTCCCAGGCCCATACTCTTTCCATTTAGGACATGCTGCTTCTTTAATTCATTCAGTTGTATTTACTGAGCACCTAGGGTGTGCAGATCACTGTATTAAGTGAGTGGGAGAGTACAATACAATAATAGACACATTCCCTGCCCCACAGTGAGCTTACAGTTTAGAGGACTGTAATCAAGTGAAGCCCCGTTTGCTCCCAAGCTAATGCAGTGATTTATATTCATGCATTAGAGAAAGAAATATATGTGAAACGAACTACAATCCCTACAATACATAACATTTTCCATTATCCTTTTAAAGTATAGGGATAAAATACAAATTAATATGTTTTGAAAAATTAGGGCAACCCTGCTTAATGGCTGGGAGATGAAATTGATGGCTTTTAAAGCCACCTTCAAACCTTTTGTTTCTACAGTAAATTGGGAAAGAAAAGAAACAAAGAGGAATTCCACTTTTGCTCCTGAACACAATCACAACCTTTCAGGCTGAACAATATCAATCATTTTAGTAATCTCATCTATTGAATATGCTATACAATCAGCGCCTGATAAGAAAAATACTTAAAATACAATCAAAATGTGATCCAATCTGCAGTTAAGACTAATAATGAAAAATTTATTTGAAAATGTTTCGTGGTCCTTAATGCTTTAATACAGATTTTATATACTCTAGACTTGTAAGCTTGTTGAGGGGAGGGACCGTATCTACCAACTCTGTTGTACTCTTCCAAGGGCTGAGTACTTACTTACACAGTAAGTGCTCAATAAATACCACTGGCTGATTGATCACGGCATTTAAAAAATTTTTTAAAAAACAATTTCTAATCACCTTTGTGTCCAAGAACTCACCTTTTGACCTTTGGAGTGACTGTAAAAATCATCTGGCCAAACATCCTTGCCAAACATTACATCATCATTTAGATATATAAACTTCCGAGACAGGCCTTCAATGCGATGTATATGACTTTCAATAGCAGGGGAACTAAAAGTAGGCAAATGACTCAAATTCTGAAATACCTCCTATTGGTAATATAAAAAAAAATTTTTTTGTAGGAGACATTGGCATATATACTCTTCAAGTACAGACAAATTTAGTTTTGAGAAAGTCTATTTTCCAATGGGCCCTTATGGTAAGTCTGCTGACAACACCCAGGGATGTTAACTTTTCACTCTGTGAGCATGGAAATGAATTTGGGATGAAGTTCTGGGGGCAAGGAGGTGGGGGGATATGAGAACCACATGGGATTTGGGAGGCATCCAGGAAAAACAATCAGGGATTCACAGAGTACCATTCCCCACTGATGCCTCAGCTGGACAGGGCCCAGTAAGCCAAGGGACAGGATAAAACTAATTTAATGAAGAAAATGACTGTGACTTCAGCTATCCCCCCCATTTTCCTACAAGGGGAGGAGGCCTACCCTGCCTCAAAGTCATTAGCTTTGCTGCCACAATTCCAATTCCATGGGGGCTATTATGGCTCCAAGTACGTCGCTATAAATGGTGCCCCTGTTAACAACTATGGAGGTGAAATAAGAAGAGCCCACCCTCATCTTAAGGAGGAACATTCAGCTAGAGTAATAAGTTGTCACTTTCCAGTCCTTTGAAACTGTGTCTCTAAAGCCCCATGAAGTCAAGCAGTCCCCACAGGAAAGCCTCCCATAGTCCTCTGCACCCAAAGGATTCCCTTTCCCCTTTCTGGTGGTCTCATGCTAGTACCAGTTGTAACTCTCTAAATAGAAATACTTCATGACAGATTTAGAATTAAGCCAAGCTCAAAAAAGTTTATGATCAAAATTTAAAATCACCATATGCCCCAGGGACATGCTAAGGGTAAGACTGCTGGCATTTCCTGTAAAAATATTACGAATACTTACTGAATAATTTAGGCACAGAAAGTGACTTCTTTGGGAAACAAGGCAGGCAGAGCCAAGGCCAGTGGCCAGGGGGCTGGGAAATAGAGAGGAAAGCCCACAAACAAAAGAGCAAAAGGTGTCTTGGAAGAAGGGTCAAAGAAGTCAGGCTAGGAAGTTTAAAACTTCCTATCAATTAGTCAATGACATTTATCCAGGGCTCATTGTGTACATAGGAGTAGCCCCTTGGTGGGGCGGGAGACACCTGACTACCAACTGTTGTGTGTTGTTCTCATCCAAGTGCTTCTGTGTTCTGCACACATTAAGTGCTCACAATATTCCATTGACTGACTGAACTAAGTGCTTGAACAGTACAATACAATAGAGTTGGTAGATGTGATCCCTGCCAGAGGAGACAGACATTAAAAATAAGTTACAAACACTCTCTGCTCTCTTTGCTTTGGGAGGTGGAACTTGCAAACTTTTCTGATACTTAAATTATCCTGGGAAAGGAATAAAAGAAATGTAGGGTGAGAAAGAGAGAGAAACGGGAAGGGATAAAGGGAGAGTGCCCCTTCACTCATCTCCTGCCTAGTCCTCTGTCACTCAGATTTTCTAGATGATAATGCCTGCTTATTTCAAAAATAAGTAATCTGAGTGATGCCTCTTACCACCTGTTCATTGCTCATTAATTCAGGCTCTCTGTGGTCCAAAGAGAGGTTGTACTTCATAGGCATAAAGGAATCGTAATGAAAACTAATGAAGAGCAACTGAAACATCTATTTCTGCTTGCTCTTACCTGATGTGTTACTATAGTTATCCTAGGATTATCAAGATTCAGCCAGGATGGAATCTGTCCATTGGTGACTATGAAGATATTTCGAACCCATGGTGCATGCCTCTCTATTGATCGTAATGAGTATCTCAGCTCTTCATTATCTTCAAAACGGCTGGCAGAAATATCCTCATCCTGTTTAGACTTCAAAAAAAAAAAATCTATCAAGATTAAGATTTAAAGTAGATTTACGCATTGACAAACAAATGGTTTCATTATTTATTGAAATATCCAGATCAATGTTAAACTGGCCTGGATTTTTTAACGAATACAACAGCTGGGCTGCAGTCAAAACACAACTGAAGAGAAGAGGAAACTTTCTAAAGACAATATCTTACTAATCCTTCAGCTAATAAAATTGGCTCAAAATTATTTGATGATAACATTTAAATTTGGCTAAATATTTTGGGATTAAACTGCTTCTATAATAAAGCAATTTTAAAATTTTCAGAAGCTTTAAAAGTATCACTCAGGGCCTAGAAAACTGAAAACTTACATATTTTGACTTAAGCTTCAGCATTTTAAAAAAGTTCTAATACTTTGGGTCTTTGTGAGTAGCATAAATCTCATTCATATGAATATAAACAAATTTAAAAAACATTTGTGTAGTCCACAGAAAATACCAAAGCATTTTATACATAAAAAGTGTTACTGTGGCCAAGATGCAGAAAAACCAAAAAAAGTAGTTTGTCATTATAGACCATCAGGGCACCTTGGCATAGCATCAGCATAAAGCTATAGCCATTTTGATCAAAAATGGGTCCTGCACATTAAAAAAAAATCTTGCAGCCTCAGGGTCGAGGCTTATCTGTCGTTTTCAGTGGAAGAGTCTATTATCGTGGCCCATAATTTTTATTACTCAAACGTCTAGTGAATATTTCCCTTTGTTGCCCGAACAGATAAGAAAATACTATGCTGCAACTACCTCAGTAGAGGATGAAGCAAGCAACTACATTTGGAAATTATACTGAACAATGGGGAACCTGGTAGGGGGTAATTTATATGACCATATGGCATATGGCAATATTCAAGAGATTCACATTACACCAGCAATTCCCATTATAGTTAGATTTACCACTAAAGGCTTTAATATATGTCATTCTACATCCTAGTGATAATACAGAAATCATTGGACCCACCTTTAATGACAGAATGAAAAGAGGAATATGTTATTTTATTAAATGGAGCTACTAAGGCCTTATGGAACATATGAAATTTGCCTCTATTTTTATTTTTCCTACTTGAGCAAGATGCTTTTAGAACTTTATCAGAAAATTTTTACTGTTATTATTCCACCAACATACCAAAACAAAAGTCCTTGTGGCTTCTAAGAAACTGAATATGTTCTAAAAATGAAGTGTGTTTTTATTGTTTGGTTTTAAATTTGTTTTACTGGCATTTTTACCCCCTCCTGGATTTTCATTTTCTTAGCTTTATATGAAGTACTTGAAGAGGACCACAAGGCAGTTCTGAATCATGAAAAGAACAAAAATTTACTTTAGAATTTTTTAAATAATCCATTGAAAGTAACTGGCTACTCTAAATATAATTATGTACCTTAGTTTTTAAATTTTAGTTTTAAGTCAGTAAAACTGATTACAGTACTGTTATGATACTGATTACAATACTATTAGAGTTTCACCTTGACTTACAGAATATGCATTCTTGGAAACTTGCCCGTGAGGTAAAAAATCTTTTCGTGCTCTATTTTCCTACTCAACTGACTCCCTTATACTTGGAGATTCACTCCAGAGAAAAAAAATTCTAGCTCCAAGTCTGGAGACTTCTTTGCATAATAATCTGTCTGCTCCTCTGAATGGAGTTCAGCTGGCTCCACTTTCCTTTTCTTGCAAAATAAGGAGAACACACTCAAGTGACTGGGTGGAAAGAGGCATCTCTCTCATTTGGACTGTCTTCCTCTGCTTCCTTTGAGTCAATTATTGCATAAGATACATGGGCAGCAGATGGCCTGGTTTAAAAAGCATAGGCGTTAGTTGTAATCTTGGCTCCACCACTTTTCTGCTGCATTTGACCTTGGACAAGTCACTTAACTTCTCTATGCCTCAGTTTCCTCATCTGTAATATGACTAAATAACTGTTCTTCCTCTTCCTTGGATTGTCAGCCCCAGGTAGTGCAGGGAATGTGTTGGACCTGATTAAATCTGTCAGAGCTTAGTACAGTACTCAGCACATAGTAAGTGTTCACCATACACAATTAAAAATAAAAGGCTCACACCCACCCCTTCTCTCTAACTCATACTCCTCAGTTCCTCCAGCAAATTCAAAATTCCAAAAATGTACATTTACGTAGTACACATTAGTTTCACAGTTTGTAAGTTACAGCATGTCAAACTGTTGCATATTAACTGCCAAAAATAATGGGGTTCCATTTGTTTTTGTTCTTTTTAAATATTCTAACATTCCTCATTATGGCAAGGCAGCATGGCCTAGTGGAAAGAGGGTGAGCCTGGGAGGAAGAGGACCTGGGTTCTAATCCTGGCTCTGCCACTTGTCTGCTGGGTGATCTAGGGCAAGTCCCAAGTTGTCTGTGCCTCAGTTACCTCATATGTAAAATGGGGCTTAAGACTGTGAGGCCCATTTGGGACATGGACTGTGTCCAACCTGATTAGTTTGTACCCCGGCACTTAGAACAGTGCCTGCCACATAGTAAGTATTTATCAAACACTATAAAAAAAATACTTACCTGACTGATGGAACTAAGATCCCAAAGTAAGTAAGCCGGGTTAAGTGTCAGTTCTTTTCCATCGATGGTCATGTTCTTCTTCGCTTGCTTATTCAGTTCTTGAAAACCTTTGGGGTTATTCAGTTGTAGGAGGGCTACACTGGCCTCTGAGTATAGCTGCAACTAAGCAAAGCAAACAATAATAAAACATTTCTCAACAGTTCTAAGAGCATCCATAAAAGACAAATAACTTACCTTTGACCTATTCTAGTTTCATTTTTTCTATGTGACAGCAAAAATTTCAAGAAAAGGTCAGCTTACAAAAGAAAACCTAAAAAGAAATTATTATTTCTGAGATTCCACTCTTTGAAATAATATATGAATAATAAGACCCAAATGTTAGTAAAATAACTGGTTACTAATTAACTTTGTAATGACTTTAGGAATTATTTTATATTATACTACAAAGAAAATATGTTTATGCTTATTAAAAATACATCCTCACTTTTTCCCCCTTATTTGATATGCTATTTTGATATTTTAGTAATCATGTACTCATTCCTGAGTCTCTGTTCTAAGGAATATATTTATATATACAGTCACATGTGCATGACTATAGCTGTCGTTCATACTACAAGAAACAACTGATGTGTGTGGCTGAAAAGGCTAAAGCAGAATCATATGCTGCATATACAAGGGGGAAGAAGTTTAAAACATATATTTTAATTGTCTAATCTAGGCAAACTTAGAACTATAAGCTGTAAAAGGGACTAAAAATAATTCATTTGTGGATCTCTGCCAGTTCACATGTGATTTCCTATTATAAGGCCATTTCTTAGTAGAGAACTCATCGTTTCATCTGATAACTGACTTCTCTTTCCACCATTTATTCTGAATATCTAATTTCATAATGAACCAGAGGAAAAGAAGCTTACATAAAAAGGTATATTTGACAGCAAACATAACTTGTAAAGATGGAATTGTTATACTGAAGCCAAAATCAACTGAATTAGGTTACGTTTCTACTTCATAATTTAAAAGAATAAACCACCTACGAAACTAATCCAATCATTTTATATCCATAACATTCTAAACACAGATTGTAAGCTCCCTGTAGGACAAGGACTGAGTCTGATCTGATTATTCATTCAATCGTATTTATTGAGCACTTACTACGTGCAGAGCACGGCTTGAGTCTACCCCTGAATCTGCACTTGAATCTGTACTAACCGATGCTTGGCACACAGTAAGTTCTTAACAGGTACCGTAGTTTTCATCACCATCACTAGAAGGTTTATTACTTCAGGTTCCCTTAAATATAGCACATCATTTGTGCCTTGTGTCATAAAAAAACCTATTGCTATTGCACATTTGACCCTTACATCCCTGCTGGGGTATACTAAAGGAGTGAGTACTAGCAGCGTGGGCTAGTGGACAGAGCATGGGCTTGGGAGTCAGAAGGACCTGGGCTCTAATCTCGGCTCTGCCACTTGTTTGCTGGGTGACCTTGAGCAAGTCACTTCACTTCTCTGTGCCTAAGTTACATCATCTGTAAAATGGGGACTGCGACTGTGAGCCCCATGTGGGACAGCAACTGTGTCCACCCTGATTTGCTTGTAGCCACCCCAGTGCTCAATACTTAAATAGCACACTTACAATTATCATTATTAGTAGTATAGTGCCCAGCTCTTAGAACAGTGCTTGGCACATAGTAAGCGCTTAACAAATACCATCATCATCATCATCATCCCAACTAACTTAAATTTATGTTGATCTGGGAAGCCAAACAACCCTTTCCATCATATAAATGTTTCAATTTAATTTTTACTTTTGATTAAATCTGACCTTTTCTTTCCCTTTCAGTGAACAGTTTTTTTGCCCCATCTGTTGGCAGTCAAATAGAAGCCCAGCTGTCACGCTTGTGACATTTTAAAGCTGTCAATAGTTTGACTCTTGTTATTTGATACCTTTCAATCTGACTTAAGTTTGTCATTAGAAAAATCTGATCAATTTCAGACCTTCAACAGATTCATTTGAACATATCAGTTGACTTCAATCCTGTAGAACTGAAGTATAGTTATGATTTGTAGCAAGCAGTCTCCAAGATTATCCATCCAGGAATGTTATAAATTGCAAAGCTGCCATTAGTGGGTGTGTACTTTATTTAAAGGACACATGAATGTCAAAAGAAATTCTAGAAGCTCATTATGAAATATTCATTGGAGTCTACAGTGGTTTCAATTCCAAATCAACATACATCTTTAAACATCCATCCTCACCTTCTCCTGGAATATTCCTCCTTTCCCCTTCTAGGATGCAGTTTCAAGAATTGAAGTATGTAAAAGTAAATTCTGACTCTTCTTCCTCACCTTTTATTTTTAGCATGTAAATCCTATATGGGACAGGGACTATGTCCAATTTGATGATTTTGTATTGACGCCAGGGTTTAGCAGAGTGCTTGGCATAAAACAGAAGTTGAATAAACAATCGTATTTACTGAGCGCTTGGGGTGTACAAAGCACTGTACTAAATGCCTGGGAGAGTACAATAAATACCATGATGATTATAATCTATAAAACCAAATAATCTGAAAGGCCAGTGAGCAGAAAACAATCCAAACACTACAGAAATTTTTACAGTGCATACATATAAGAAAAATAGGAAAATTTATTTCCCTCTTTATCTCTGCCCCCAAAGATAAATAAAAGAATACTGTTTAAAACTATCTATATTGTTGAAAACTATATGTATATTTGACCTTTCTGAAGCCAGAGGTCAAATTTCCACTCCTGTCAATATGGTGTGCCGAATCCTCTGACATCAGAGTCCATGGAAGTACAATGCAGTGCCATTCCGCATCAGATCCCAAATCCTACATCTCCTAAATAGGAAGCCTTGGGGATGCCAGGGTATCCAATTCTGGCAAGCACACAGAGATGAGGTCAAAAGAAAACATGCTTGCTTTCCATCCATCTCCTGAAGCCAGAGCCTTTGCCGGGCTCCTCTCTTCAAAGGCTTAGGTTGGTTCTGCTTTGGCACCGCTTGCTGAGCCCCCCCCCAACAGGTGCTGAGTCTGCTGGGAGAGCCACATTATCATTTTTCTAGTAATTCTGGAATAGATCGTAATCTGTAACGTGAAAGCCTACGGGGAAATGTAATCCTTGGTAGATTAATTTGTGCTACCACCACATTTTCAAGGACCATAATTTAGTTGATCCATGGGGTTGGTCTGTACTTAAAATCAAAATAGGGACCTGAAGAGAAACCTGGGCAGTGATATCTCTCAGACCAGAAATCAGCTCCTGCTACTGCATAAGAGATAGCCACCTCTCCACAGAGCCAAAGAAATGGTGTAGGCGGGGGAGGGAGAGGGACAGGTACTGAGCACATGAGGCAGAGAAGGAGGCAAAAATGGGCATGTTTTGTTGTGAATTGTAGCAAGTTACATTTTTTTCCCCACTGACACAGAGAAATAGAATTAAGATTTCAAACTGAATGGGCCAATTCTGGAAACACAACTGTGATTCTACAGAAGGAATGAATCACTTCAACCACCTGAGTTAACTGGAGAAGTTGAGAATTGGCAAATGAATCTTCCAAATCAATTCTGGCTCTTTGGGATTACAAGGCTGAAGAGATAAAAGTAGTGCTTTTATTCACTGTAGTTACTTCCTGACTTTTAATGCCCTAGTCTTCACTGGGATAAAAATTGACTTTGAAACAAAGAACAATATGGGAAACTCCAAACTACTCACTTTTTTCTCTGTGTTCAATAAAGGGAAGATAGAAGCAAGTTGGAAAGAAGAGTTAAGCCTCTAATAGAGGAGTTCTCAAATCCTGGGTTTGATTTTCAGAATATCTTTTAATGCCTCTGAGTTGACAAGTTTTTTTTTCCAACTTGTTACAATATTCACAAGAAAATTTAAAATGGGCATCACTAAAGCCCACCACATACACACTGAGACAATCTAAAAGAGACTAAGGTATAAAAAATCATGACTTGCCAAACACAATGGGTATTTCCCTCTAGTATTTCCAATTGCATATGAAATTAGTCTCCCAAAGGAAAATACAAGAAGCTGGCTCCCTTCCATATTTACAATTACATGTTAAAAAAACTTTCAAATGCATATTGTCATCCTAACTCCAACAAAACTTTAATGCATGGAAGATCCCACTCATTAATGTTATTCTTTGACTGAACAAGTACAAGATCACAAAGGTTAGGAAACTTTGTGGGAAACTCAATTACTCAGTGGAGCACTTACTGTGTACTAAGCACTGTTCTAAGCACTTGGGAGAGTATAATAATAATAATATTGATATTTGTTATTAATAATAATAATAATAATAATGTTGGTATTTAAGTGCTTACTATGTGCCAAGCACTGTTCTAAGCGCTGGGTAATCAGGTTGTCCCACGTGAGGCTCACAGTCTTCATCCCCATTTTACAGATGAGGTAACTGATGCACTGAGAAGTCAAGTGACTTGCCCAAAGTCACAGAGCTGACAGGTGGCAGAGCCAGAATTCGAACCCATGACCTCTGACTCCTAAGCCTGTGCTCTTCCCACCAAGCCACGTTGCTTCTCTATGTCCCAGGCACTGTACTAAGCTCCGGGGTAGATACGAGATAAGTGGGTTGGACACAGTCCCTATCCCACCTGTGGCTCACAGACTTAATCCCCATTTTACAGATGAGGTAACTGAGGCACAGTGAAGTGACTTCAGATAGCCAACAAGGGGCAGAGTCAGGATTAGAACCCAGGTCCTCTGACTCCCAGGTCCATGCTCTATCCACTAGGCCATGCTGCTTCTTCACAATGGAACTGTTCTTCACAACAGGGGCTTAGTTTAGAGGCAGAGATGGACATTAAAATTAGTTAGATGGGGGAAAAAAGGGAGTATAAGCGATGCGGACCTAAGAACTCGTGGCTCAGTGGAAAGAGCATGGGCTTTGGAGTCAGGGCTCATGAGTTCGAATCCCAGCTCTGCCACTTGTCGGCTGTGTGACTGTGGGCAAGTCACTTAACTTCTCTGTGCCTCAGTTCCCTCATCTGTAAAATGGGGATGAAGACTGTGAGCCCCACGTGGGACAACCTGATTCCCCTATGTCTACCCCAGCGCTTAGAACAGTGCTCGGCACATAGTAAGCGCTTAACAAATACCAACATTATTAAGAACTGGGGGCCTGAAAAATCAAAGCTACATCTCCATCTAGTGGTTAATTATAAGACCTTAATCTACAAGCTCTGCTGTAAATTTCAAAACCTTTACTGGAGAAGATAAATTATTTGCCATTCCAAATACTACCATGCCCCCCATGTACAGTCTTACCAGTTTTATTTTAGAGGCCAGGTTCTCTGGTAATTTGGTTCTTAGTTGATTTGTTTCCTTGAATGTTGTTGGAAATCCACTTAGGAAAGCCAAGTCTTGCAGTAGCACTAAGCCGGGAACTTCTTTATCCGTTGTCTAGAGTGAGGAAAAATACTGAAATTCACTCTCCCACTTTTTATTCTATTTATTTAATAGGAGTTTATTCAATTCTCCCACGTTTAGAAGGGCATTTAAATTCAGGTAAATGAAGGCTCATGGGACAAAAATGTCCAGCTGCTATAACAAAAGGTGATTTGCATGTCTTTACTATAACTTCACCCAATATGCTTAATCACTCAAAGCAGAATTTTCATACTTTGCAAAATAGAAAAAAAAATCAGATTAATGGGGAAATAACAAAAACCCAAATATTTATTATACTACTGTACTCGATTCAAGTTTCAAACAAAGTGTCAGGATTCTTAAAACTGATATTAGTTAGCAATGAGTTTACTTTTCTCCCCTAGGTAAAATATTTTCAAAGCCAAGGATTTGCATTTCAATTTCTATACTTTAATCAGCAAAATTTAAGACGTAATTTACTTAGCCAAATCATACCAAATAGCCCCTCCATACTGCCTGCTTGCTACTTTCTTTGTACATTCCAGCATGGGCGTCTTCAACTAGAAACACAGGGACAGTAAAATAGCAGTTATGAGAATTTTTCATATTTTATTTCATTCAAAATTTACAATTCAAAAATCTTAAATTGTTTCTGAAAAGAGAAAGATAAAATAAGTGCTCTGGAAAAAGTGCAAATCACAGCCGAAAGACTAGTCTTTTTTCTCTCAGATTGTAATCAATAGTATTTATTCAATCAGTGGTATTTATCGAGCGCTATGTACAGAGCACTGTACTAAGCGCTTGAGTGCTTACTATGTGCACAGTACTGTACTAAGCACTTGGGAGAGTAAAATACTACATAATTAGCAGGCATGTTCTCTGCCCATAAAGAGCTTACTGTCTATAAAATCCTTGAGGGTGGGGATTGGGTCTAATAACTCTATTGTACTGTAAGAGCACAATAAGTCCTAGAGATTGATTGGATAAAATATTCTACCTTGGTAAAGCCACAATTTCATTATACTCAACTATGTCTTTTGTATTATGAATTAAAGATTTTTTTCCAGTGCATCATATCAATCAGTGGAATAGGAGTGCTTACTGTACGCTGAGCAGTTGGGTAAGTACAATACTACAGAGTTGGTAGATGTGATCCCTGCCCATAATATCTTCTTCTTATTGCTAATTATAATGATAATAGTGGTGGTAAGCGCTTACTATATGCTGAGAACTATATAAAGCTCTGGGGTACAGTCAAGAAAATTCATTCATTCAATCCTATTTATTGAGTGCTTACTGTGTGCAAAGCACTGTACTAAGCACTTGGGAAAGTACAGTACAACAATAAACAGACACGCTCCCTGCACACAATGAGTTTATTCCACAAGGGGCTCATTCTAAAGGGGAAAGAGAACAGGTATTTAATCCCCATTTTACAGATGAGGAAATTGAAATGTAAAGAAGCAACTTGCCCTCTGTCAGTCTGTGGCAGAATCAGAATTAGAATACAGAACTCATGCCTCCCAGGTCCATGCTCCTTCCACTAGTTTGGGCTATTTCTCAGCAGACTTTTAAAAATAATTGCTCTTCTCAAATTATTTGAAATATTAATGTTTCAATTAGAGGGTGCATCAAATACACTGTAGAAAATAGCCATTCACAAGGATTACTGAATAGCAAAATTAAACCATTAGTGTTAAAAGAAAAACCAAAATAAGAAGAATTTATTTTAAAATAAGCTCTGAAAAAAAAGGGGACTACATAAAGTGACAGACAATATATTTTTATCTACCATATCATCACCAATTTTGAAGTCTTATTTGCAGGAACATTTTTGAATGCCTATGTAAATTTAGAGTTTATCGCTTCACAAAGTTGTAATGCTTCGTTTTTTATAGAATAAGAAAAAAACTATGAATATTAATGAAAATTATCTTACCGTCCTTAGGGTTGTCAAAAACAACTACCGACACATTGGTTGACGGGTTTTTTGGTTTTGCAACATTGAATACATTGCTAGCAGAATGCAACGAATGATGAAAAGATGGCAGGTCTTTTAGACTGATATTGGCAGGAAGGGCAGGGTCTAGGATAAGCATTGGCACTTTAATGCAGTGGGTCAGCAAACATTCTAATTGCTTCTCGCTGGAAAAGAATTATGAAATGTTTAATTTCCCTGGAAAAATCAGACACTTAAAAATATGATTTGAGTAACAATTTTCAGTAGTTTTTATATATTTGTATAGTTAATACAGTCAAGACATTTTACCGCATAATAATTGTTATTCTGGGGCCCCACTGATACTTCAAACTGAACATGTTCGAAACAGAATTCATTTTACCACCCAAACCCTGTCCTCCTGCCATCTTTCCCTAACACCACCTCTATCCCCCCCATCTCACAAGCCCAAAAGGTTGGCATTATCCTTGAGTCAACTCTCTTATTCAATCTGTCACCAAATCCTGTCGGTTCATTGCTAAAATCTGCCCTTTCCTCATGCCCCAAACAACTCTTTTAGCACTCTTTCCTGATAGTGTGGTACTTCCTGCAAGCAAAAGGGCAAGGCATTAATGGGGAAGAGTGAGTAAAAACACTGTCATGATCATCACAAGTCAGGAGATACATCACAGTCATCCTTCCAACCAGCTGGAAAAGCTTCAAGGAGGAAGTGGAATTTTAGGAAAGTACACTACTCCACACTCTATCAGTTATTTGAGGCAAGTCAAATTCAACTTCTGTTCCTTAAAAATATTTACCTTCTCCTAGTTGGTTCAGTTGTGTTCTTTCCAAGGATTTCTCTTTAAAAAAAAAAAAGTAAATTAATTCTAGATAATTAATGGTCTTAATCTTAATTCAGAGAACTGACATTTTGCAGTGGTCTTTATAAATAGAATCATTCCACTGTAATTACGGCAAAGACTAATAGCAAATATAAAGACAAAAGCTTTATTCCTACTCATTACAAACTTAAAAAAATACAATAGCACTGATATGGGAAGAATTTTTCCATCATTATTTCAATATTACAATATTAGTTCAATATTCAATATTATTTCATTATTCAATAGCATTCAATATTCATTATTTTGATATTATTTCAATAATAGGGAAAGGGGTAAGTGCTATTTTATGCATATGATTATCTCACTTTTTGCACTAGAAGTCGTTTTTCAGGATGTTTGCATCAGTTTTTACCTCATTGCTTTTTGTTCTTCCTCCATCTGTTCTCTGACTTGGCGTAATTCTTTAAGCAGCTCAATATCTGTGCCATTCACCCAAGTATATACCACGTCAACTGGCATGGGCAAACAAAGTCTGGGAAATATATCAAAACAGAGGATTCATTTTTCAACAGGTTTGACAGTGAAATATTCAAATCAACAGATTGCCAAAACCAATGGAAAAATGCCTTAATTTCACTTACTAAAATTAAGTATTTTAAAAACAATAAACAAAACTGTAAAAACAACATTATGCCTGGAGAGGGAAGATCACAGTAATTAATTAGAAAATTAAATGTAATTATGTAAAATGCAATTATTAGGGGTAGTTTATCATATACCAACATTATTATTATTAATCATTCACTTCAGCCTACCTCAAAACCCCACACATCTTACAGTGAACCCACATATAAACTAGTAGTTCTAACAGAAATCGGACAGTTTTGTATATAACTATCTAACGATTCACAGTGCAGCCTGAGACTGCCATAGTGTTTGTTTGTTTGTAATAAGCACACATTAACTTTTCCTAGAGGGGATACAACGATTCGACTGACAGATGAGCTGAGGATGTGCAGGTTGGTCTTCTGTACCCAAACTGAGCCAAGCAGATTCTTGCCACTTGATCAGAGAAGGACAAAACAGAAAAAGTAATAAAAATTTAAAAAGGAGATAAACTGGGAATTTTTTTTAAATGAGGAAAACAAATCTTCTAAGCCAATTGCATCCGAACACAGCTATCAAGAATAAAATGAAAATAATGAAAGTTTAAAAAAAAGAGGAAATAGTAAATAAACTAGAATAAAGGGAAAGAATTAAGATGTTAATGAAATGAATGAATCAAACAATGGTATTTACTGAGTGTTTACTATGTGCAGAGCATTGTATTTAAGGGCTCAGAGGAGTATAATACAACAGAATTAGTAGACATGTTCCCTGCCCGTGAATGAAAAACCAAGAACAGATGATTCACCAAAAAAATCCCTAACCAAAAACTGGTTAGCCAATGAAAATGAGGTTGCATGTAGCCAAAAAAAGAATTTTTTAAAATGGAGTTAATCCAATGAATGATGAGCATAGCCTATGCCCTGCATGGACTCCTTCCCCACTCAATTTTTTTTTAAAAATGGCATTTGTTAAGCTCTTGCTATGCATCAAGCACTGTTCTAAGCGCTGGTGTAAATACAAGGTAATCAGGTTGGACACAGTCCCTGTCCCACATAGGGCTCACAGTCTTAATCCCCATTTTACACATTAGGGAACTGAGGCACAGAGAAGTTAAGTGATTTGCCCAAGGTCACACAGCAGACAAGTGGCAGAGTCAGTACTACAACTCAGGTCTTCTGACTTCCAGGCCATGCTCTTTCCACTAGGCAACACCGCTTCTCAATTTAATGAGATCACAGTCTGTCTTGACTTTAGAAGCCCTCCTAAAAAACTCACTTTCTGCAGTGGGTATTCACCACCTCCTAAATCAAATCATCCCATCAGTCACCCTGAGCACTTTCGTGTATATTTGCTTATCTGTTCCACTTATTCATTTACTTCTTGCTTACTTTTGCTCTTACTAGTGTTGTTTTCCTTCTTGTTCTTACCTTCCCCATTTGATTTCAAGCTCAGGGGCAAAGATCACATATTCTCCATTTATTATATGTTCCCAAATGCCTAGTACAGTGTTCTCTATACAGTGGGCACTCAAATACAAGTGATGAGACAAGGAGGATGATGAGAAAAGTCAAAATGCTTGCCAGAGATTATTATTCACTTGCCACTTGGAAGAGTGGGGGAAGAGACACAGAGAAGGGAAGTGAAGAACAGGGAAGTGAGAAAGAGCTAGAGAGCTAAGGGTTGGCACAGAAAAAGGGATATGTGATCTGATAAAGTCTTCTTCACATCTGGCACTCACAATCAATCTTCTATCTAATTTACAGAAGAAGGAACTGAGGCCCAGTGAGTAACTGGCCCGGGGTCACGTAGCAGGCCTCGGGCAAGTTACTCCCAGTTCTGTACTCTTTCCACTAGGCCACGCATGCCTAAGTAAGTTTGCAAGTGTTACAATTCACTGATGGGTTGTTCGACTTAGGTTTAAGCAGTAGCAGCAGCATCAAGTATTGAGCACCCACTTGCACTATACTAGGCGTTTGGGAAGTAGAGAAGTATGGGAAACGTTCCCTGCCCTTAAAGAGCTTACACACTAACGGGACACCCAAACCCAAAAATGCCTGTGACTGTCAAATTAAGCAGATATATGCATGAGTGCTAAAGGGTGTATAAACAAGTACATAGGGAAATTAATCAGGGATGGCTTGTTGGAGGAGGTGCAGTTTAGGTGGCCTTCCTTCGAATGGGGGAAGAGCTGTGTTTTGCCAGATCTTGCGAGGAGGGAGGTATTTCCAAACCAGGGCAACAGTTTGATCGAGGGAATGGGGGTTGATGAGACAAAAGCGAGGTAGAGCAAGAAAGATGGCTTAGGATGAATGCAGAGAACAAGTTTTTTTTTGTGGTTGCTGTTTTTTTAAATAGCATTTAAGTGCTCATCCTGTATCAGGCACTGTACTTAGCGTTAGGGTAGATTCACACTAATCAGGTGACACGCAGTCCATGTCCCACCTGGGACTCACAGTCTTAATCCCCACTTTTTAGATGAGGTAACTGAGGCACAGAGAAGTTAAGTGACTTGTCCAAAGTCACTCAGCAGGCAGGTGGCAGAGCTGGAATAAGAACCTAAGTCCTTTGACTCCCAGACCCGTGCTCTATCCATTAAGCCACACTGATTCTCAATTGGGGAAGAGTGGGTGAAGACAGCAGATACATAGGGTCAGGCTAGATTGGGGAAAGCTTTGGAGTTGACCTTTAGGAGTTTGTGCTTGCTGAGAAGAAGCACAGGAAGTCAGTATAGGGTGTTGAGAAGAGATGTGGTCTCCGTGACACTTAAGGAAAATGATCTGTGCAGCAGCATGCAGTATAGATTTGAGGGGAGGCAGGGAGGAGGCTGTAAAAACCAGCAAGGAAACTGACGCAATAGTTTAGCCATGGTAAGATCAAAACCTGTACAATAATAACTGTAGTCTTTGTTAAATGCCAACTATGTGCCAAGCACTGCACTAACTGCTTGGATAAGAACAAGTTAACCAGGTTGGACACAGTCCCTGTCTCACATGGAACTCACAGTCTAAATGGGAAAGGAGAACAGGTACTGAGACCCCATTTTACACATAAAAACCAAAAAACCCCAAAACATAAGGTTGTCCCTTGTTCTTCCAACCCTTAACCTGGTCCCCATTTTCTATTTCTCCCCCACACACCCCCATGCTTTTAAACTCCTGACATGGGCAGCCCTCCTGAAACTCACTTCAGACTATATATATCAGTACCGCTACTGCAAGGAGTGGGAACTTTCACTGTCACTGCCATTTAACGCCCTAGGGACCATTGCTGAAACCTGCAGGAGCTCTCATGGCTGCTGCTCTTGCTGCTGGAACCCACAAGAGCCCTCACTGCCTCCACCAAGACCCCTCGCTGCTATCACCGCCAAAAGAGTCAATACTACGGCCCCGTCATGATGGCCTCCACGAAACTTTGGGAAGACAGGGGCGGCTGCTGGTTCAGCGTTCTCTGGGGATGGGGCTGAAACACTGAACTCCAAACCGCGAGGAGCCTGAAACTCTGTTCTAGCCTTGTTCCCTACTGATCTTTGTTTCTTGTCTTCACGAATGTCATCTTAGTGCTTTCTTTCTACTCTCCTTATGAATCCGCTGCCAGTCTCCTCTTTCTCTTTTATTAATTTTCAGATTGTGATCCGACCCTCGAGGGCCGGGGACCATGCCTAATTCCCACCTGTGTATTCTTTCCCAGCGTTCAGTATGGTGCTCTGTACACAGTAAGCATTTCATATTATTAATCAATCAGTTGTATTTATTGAGCATTTACTTAGTAAGCTCTTGGGAGAGTAAAATTTAACAGAGTTGACAGACACATTCCCTGCCCACAACAAGCTTACAGTCTAGACAGGGACTAGACCACTGCTATTACTCTTCATTCATTCAATAGTATTTATTGAGCGCTTACTATGTGCAGAGCACTGTACTAAGCGCTTGGAATGTACAATTTGGCAACAGTTAGAGACAATCACTGCCCAATGACAGGCTCACAACTACTATTACCAAAAATTCAAAAAAAGCCTAGGGATGGGAAGAGAGGAGAAGAGGGAGCCACAAAATTTGGGATTCAGAGGGATAGGAAATGCCCTAGGAACAAAGAAAAGGTGTGAATGAGGAGAGGGGACAGCATGGAAGGATTTACAGTGAAATTTTTATTTTCCTATATGGCCTGCTTACATTGGGGAATGACACCGACGAATTGCATGTAAGTCTATGGTCCTTAAAAGAGTGGCAGGATCTTCAAAAACAATTTCAGAAGTCTTTTCTTTCTCTCTGGTATTTGTTAAACACTTACTATGCACCAGGCCCTGTACTAAGCACAAGAGTAGATACAAGATAATTGGGTTGGACACATTCCCTGTCCCACATAGGGCTCACAGTCTTAATCCCAATTTTACAGATGAGGTAACTGAGATCCAGAGAAGTTAAGTGACTTGCCCAAGGTCACCCAGCAGGCAAGAGGTGGAGCCAAGATTAGAACCAGGTCCTCTGACTCCCAGGCCCATGCTCTTCCCACTAGTCCACGTTGCTTCTCTTTTCACTCTGACTTTTTTCAGCTCTTTCTAAGGCACTCTCGCCCAGAGCAAAAATGACTCTCCATTTATGGGACCTAGGGCAGTAGCTCCTCCCACAGATGACATGGATGAAGAGGGGACTGGGAATCTGATCAAATTTATTAGGAACATATTACCAGCTGAAAAACTGGGTTATTTTATATGTAAAGCAAATAGGAAGATTTTTAAGAATCATAAAGGTTTAACAGCCTTTCTTGGCTGCTAGGTTTCAGACTTGCACAACCTGTGAATTTTTGAAAATAAATCTAAGTTAGCAACCATCAGCAATTGTCATAAATGTTACACTTATCATGCCCTTACAGGCAAAACAGGGCCTCCTTCTGCCCTAATGTTATGGCATGCTCACCCTACTGGGCCATGGCACATTCACACCCAGGGATATGTGGCAAAATCGTCATCCGCACCTCTCCCTAACCTCCCATTCCTTACCTCCCCTTATTCTGATCATGCCACTGTCCAAATGGCTGTAAAATAGAGGCAGAATTAAGGTTTATTTTTTTCTTCTGGATTTTTTGTCTGTCAATGCCAACTAGAACTGCTTTTATTAAAAAATGGGCATATGTAGTATGTTTTATAGGCACTCAAAAACAAGTATAATTTAAATAAAAACTGCTTGATAAGCTTCAATATTCCTTCAGCCACCCATGTTTCAATTTTATTTTGAAGCAAACTTTTCTGAAGGGATTTCACCCATATGTCCATTTTTTTTCTGATTTACCCAGTTCTAAAACAAGAATCAAGTTATAAATGAAAGGTTCATTCACAAAACCCAGAGTACTCCAATTCTCACTCAGTAAAAACCAGGGTGTTCATTTTTTAAAGAAAGAGAAGTTATAGGAAAATTGGGAACACTTTGAACATCTGCTTTTCACAAAGGCTCCAATTTTATAAGGCTGATTTTCTAGTAAAAACTGAGAGACTTGGAGATCAAGTGACTTGGTCAAAAGAATGAGACAGTTTCACTAAGATTAGCATCTTTATAAGACTAATTTTCTAGTAAAAATTGAAACGTTTGGAGATCTTGTGACTTGGTCAAAAGAATGACTCAGTTTCACTAGGATTAGTATCTGCTGGCTCTGACTCCGAATTCTTCATTCTAATCACCAGAACGGTAGCTGAGTTCACAAACCGCTAAACCAGTAGAAGCACGTTTACAACTAAACTGAAGATATATTATTCACCGTTTGACTAGGATTTAAAATAATGGTGACACTTATGAATGTGCCATTTAATCATTATCCAGATGAACAAGGAATAAAATCAGCCTTTTTTTCTACTTCTTCATTTTTTCCTCTCCTAATGATATTTCCTTTTGAAAACATTATTTTCACACTGTATCAACATAAAACTCTCAACATAAATAGTAATTCTTCCTTATAAACTATAACTTGTGTACTCAATAGTTATAAATCAAATCCAAACTGAACCATTTGCTTAGTTGTTCAATAGGCAATTTCAGGAGCAGAGCATGCCCAACACTACTAAAATAGTGAATACTAAACAATGCTGTTTTTAAAAATCTGTCCAAATAATATTACTCCATCAGTTCATACTTTTGTTACCCCAACTTTTTCAATTTGAAATATCCATCTGCAAAACCAACTATCCTTTTGTACCATCTGCACCGGGGAGGGGAAAGGGTAGAGAGAGAAATCATCCATCTATATGAAATGGTAGATAGCTGTTGTGGTTGCTGTCGTTCTTCGATCAGAAATTGTCTTGGCGAAGAAGACCTTATCACTTTGGCCCCCAAACAGAAATAGCACCAGCTTCAGCCAATCCCAGAATACACGCCACTTCCCCTTTAGGGAAAGAGGAGCTGTGAGGCAGCTTTCTCAAAAGCACAGAAAGTCTTTTAATGGTATTTGTTAAGCACCTACTATGTGCCAGGCACTGTACTAAACACTGGGGTAGATGCAAGCTAATCAAGTTAGACATAGTCCATGGACCACATGGGGCTTTAAATATAGTCCATGTCCCACATGGGGCTCGCAGTCTTTAATCATCATTTGACAGATGAGGTAACTGAGGCACAGAAGAGTTAGGTGGCAGACAAGTGGCAGAACCGGGATTAGAACCCAGCTCCTTCTCATTTCCTGTGCTCCTGGCCTGGAATGCTGCCCAGATCGATGTGGCGATCCCCCAGACTTCCCGAGAGTGTGCTTTCCACCCAATCTGGCAACCAAATCCAGAGCAGGCCAAGCGGTCCCACCAGAATCGACTCTATGTTTGGTCTCCCTTCCTGAGATTGTAGCAGAAGGGGCAAGGCAGATAGGCAAGATCTGTGGTTCTTCACCCATCCCATATGTCTTGAGTAAAATCCCTGGGGATAATATCCTCGATCGGTTCACCCATCCCATATGTCTTGAGTAAAATCCCTGGGGATAATATCCTCGATCGGTGGCGGTCCAAGATCCTGGCTACCAATCCCAATCCTACTATCACCCCCCTGCTGGGATTGTCCTGCAACAGCTGCCACAGCTTCCAAAATTCCTATAACAGAACTGGTGGTTAAGGCCACTGCTACTGAGCTGGGGGGCTTTGTCAAAGTCCTAGACCACTGGTCTAAAAACCATTCACTCCTCTCTCATCACCTGGAGAAATGGGGGAAAGAAATTGTCCTGGGTTGAGCCTCAGTTATTTCCTGGAAGCCATCCTTGACCTTTTGGAAGGGAGAAGAGGGGAAGGATCATGTAAAACTGCTTTTCCTCCCCAAGAACAAACAAAACTAGGCTGCTCCGTCCCTGCACCAATTGAAACAGTTCTCTTTTAATTCATTCATTCAATTGTATTTATTGAGCACTTACTATGTGCAAAGTACTGTACTAAGTACTTGGAAAATACAATTCAGCAATAAAGAGAGACAATCCCTGCCCACAACAGGCTTACAGTCTGGGCTGTGAGGGAGTCAGACAGCAAAACAAGTAAACAGGCATATATATATATAATTATAGATTTATACATATATACATAAGTGCTGTGGGGCGGGGGGGGGGGAGTAAAGGGAGTGAATTGAAATGCGGAAGGGAGGAGGAGCTGAGGAAAAGGGAGCTTAGTGCTATCTTGAAGCTAGTTTAGACCACCACCAGTATTCAAAGAGCTTGAATGGCTTACTTTCTGAGCTAAGGTTTTATTTTTTATAGAAGGCAGGCCTTTAAACTAAAGTTGGGTGATCTTTTGAAACTCAGTTCATCTTTTAAGGCCCACTGAGCTATAAAATCATTCTTTTTTGAAAGCAGTGGCCAAAACTATGGAAACCTTCATCTTGCTCAGCCCTTTTTAAACCTCCCCTTCCCAGACCACTCTGGCTCCAAATTCCTCACACTGAATCTCATCAGGTACCTAGTGACTTAGGGGCTGAGATAATGGCCAAGATTCTCACTCCTTCAGGGCTGACTACTATTAGAAGTGCTAGCAGAAGTGATGTGGGCCTGCTGGTTTTGTCAATGGAGATCCAAGTCACCTAGCAACCCCTTAAGAATTTTTCCAGAAATTGGAGACCAACCCAGGTGATTCCAGACATCTGTAGTATCTTCCAAAGAATTGGAAAATTGTGTATGGATTTTTCTGCCCTGAGCTGAGAACAAACTATGACTAATCTAAATTCCAAAATTACTGTCAAAGAAATATTTCATGGAACTGCATGTTTCACTGCACATTTTCTTGGGCGGTTTATTTTATGAAGTTCACAAAGGTCCCATTAAGTCTTGATAATCTCCAAAATAATCTTACCGATTTTGAAATGACTTTCCAGCAATGTTATCTCTGTACGAATCAAATAAAACATGATACTGGTCCCGACTCCACTCCAAGACAACCTGTAAGAATGAAAAGGTTTGTTACATCAGTATTTATTTTAAAAAATGCTTCCCAGTATTCCTGGTTTACTAATTCTCGGTTGTCTCAGATAATGGAGTTTGTTTTTAGAGAGTGGCCCTGAAAGCTATTTGAAGAGGCATCAATTACCATGAGAAATTACTATGTGCCAGGCACTGTACTAAACACTGGGGTAGATGCAAGCTAATCAAGTTAGACATAGTCCATGGACCACATGGGGCTTTAAATATAGTCCATGTCCCACATGGGGCTCGCAGTCTTTAATCATCATTTGACAGATGAGGTAACTGAGGCACAGAAGAGTTAGGTGGCAGACAAGTGGCAGAACCGGGATTAGAACCCAGCTCCTTCTCATTTCCTGTGCTCCTGGCCTTTTGGAATTTAGAATTCTAAACTAGAAAAGACAAATCTAAAACAGCTGTGTGGGGCAAGTACCTTATTACTTCCCACTCCTCACTTAGAAGACAACCCCCAAATTTCAGGTTGATGACTACCTGAAGATTAGAAATCTGCTTAGAAAAAGCCTTCATTTAGACACACTAATAAGAAGATATTTACCAGTACAGCTTACTGTAAGTACGATGTAGGGACTGGGGGACAAAAATAGCATTAAAGACAGTGTTACTCCTAGTATGGATTGGATTCAAATGTCCCTCACCAGTCCTGCCCCAGAATAGCCTGTTAAGGGATGCTGCCTAAGAAGAGTTTTTTAGCACCATAAAGGCTGACTGTAGTTCAGACTTTTCCATCCTATATCAGCCCCATTTTCTCACACAGCCGTCCACTGAGCCTCAGCAAATGGGCAACAGGATGAGGAAGAGCACAGTACCTAACCATCCTCTGATGGCATCCCTCATTTGGGCTCACTGAACCAATTAGAAGCCAGGCAAGGATGCAGTCTTCAAAGGTTGGAAAACCCCATATCAATCACAACAGTGTGGCCTAGTGAAAAGGGTAGCGGCCTGGAAGTCAAAGGACCTGAGTTCTAATCCCTGCTCTGTCAACTGCTTGCTGTGGGACCTTGGGCAAGTCACTTAATTTCTCTGTGCCTCGGTTTCCTCAACTGCAAAATGGAGATTAAATACCCACTCTCCTTCCTACTTAGACTGTGAACCCCATGTGGGTCAGGGACTGTGTCCAACCTAACTAAATTGTACCCACCCCACCACTTGTAACAGTGTTGAGTACATAATAAGTACTTAACAAATATCACTAAAAAGATAAATCTTCAACCAGGGTTACAGCTGATACCCAGTGTAAAAAACTAGAGGATCAAGGGTACCTAGAAAATGTGTCAAGGACACCACCCCAATGTCGGAGAAGACAACCTAAGGATTCCTTCCTTCTCTGCAAGCCTGCCTCTTTGAGCTAAAAATACCTACTTATGTTCTACCTCTGATTCTGGGATGAAGTTCAGGTACCCCCTCTCTTTCCCCACCAGCCTGAATTCGGGTTTCTGAATGAAAAGGAGTTAAAGTTATATAGACCCATTTTCCAGGTTTACCAGTTTAACAACTATTCTACAAGGCCCCAAAAGTCCAGGGTTTTTTTGTTGTTGTTGTTAGCTGTAATTTAGTAAGCAAATTTTTGCAAAATGAAAAGGTTATCATTTATAATACTCAAAACCAGGGCCTATTTAAATGAAAAAAATGTACCTGGCACAAAATGTAAAAAGATGACCACAGTACACAGTGCTGACATTTAGGCACTCATTTACACAGTTCCGCCTGCTGCACTGACTTTAAGAGAATAGGAATTATAATGCTTAAATGAGGAAGTTTGGGAAAAGAAAAAAAAACAACAAAGAATAAATAGCTCAACACTGAAGCAGTCCCAGTTCACCACAGTATTTTTCAGTGTCTTACAGACTCTAGACATTATATCTGTGGGCAGGGAAAGTGTCTACCTACTCTGTCATATTGTACTTTCCCAAGCGCTTAGCACAGTGCTCGGCACACAGTAAACACATAATAAATATGATTGATTGATTTCTGGCAAAGAGTGTAATCCTTCAGAAACACATTGCAGAAAAAACTGACATCAAATAAACCCAAATACTTGACTGTTAAGGCAAAGACTGGGGTCTCTACAACAGGATTTGCTCCCCACGTGCCACTTCATCATTACTATCAATTTAATACATATGAAGACTCACAGTATGTTACGCACATTAAACAAATAAAGGCATCACATGGAAATCTAAGAGTAATTCTTAACATCTAGTCTCCAAGACTGTAAACTCTAGACCCTACACTCCCAGTGGGCAGGGGACATGTTTACCAACTCTCCCATGACTTCCAATTAAGTGCTTACTCAGTAATGATCTTTGCACACAGGAAGTCCTCAACACTCATCATTGATTTGATCGATCCAAGGGATCTCAAAGCACTTTTCCATCAGCACTTGACCGACTTGACAAAAGAAAAATAAAGAATGAGCATTATTTATATTCTCCCAGTCCCACAGAGAGAATCTGTGTGAGGCAGTTTCTAAAATCTGAGCCTCCAGATCCAAGGTTTTAAAGGAAACCTGAATTGTACTCTCCCAGGTGGTTGGTACACGGCTTTGCACAAAGTAAGAACTCAATAAATATCACTGACTGACTGAAACCTAGGAGTCCAGCCTTGTTGCTCTGGAGTAACCCAACATTCAGTTACTTCAGAAAAGACTCTGGAGGCAAATTTATCCAGCTTGGGGTAGACTGATGTTTGGAAGCATGAAGAACTGACATTTGCCCAGAGAGCCCTAAATCTACCATTCCATTTACCATAATACTAGAGGGGCATGAAGAAACCCCCTGTCAATTCACTCACTCTTCTCTACTGAGCTTATTAGGTGGAAAGCAACTTGGCCTAGAGGAAAAAGCATGGACCTGGGAGTCACAGGACCTGGATTCTAATTCTGGGTCCTCCACTTGCCTGCTCTGTGACCTTGGACAAGTCACTTAAAGTCTCTGTGCCTCAGTTTCCTCAACTGTAAAATGGGCTGCAATATCTGTTCTCCCTCCTACTTAGTCTTTGAGCCGCATGTGGGACAGAGACTGCGTCTGACCGGATTACCTTGCATGTACTCCAGCGCTCAGAACAGTTCTTGACACATAATGAGAGCTTAACAAATAGCATTTTTTAAAAGCGCTTAGTACAGTGCTCTGCACACAGTAAATGCTCAATAAATACAACTGAATAAAAATAGTGCATCTATCAATCAATCAGTGGCATTTACTGAGCACTGACTATGTGCACAGCACTGTACTGAACATTTGGGAAAGTACAATACAACAGAAGTAGCAGATACGTTTCCTGCCCATAATGGGCTTACAGGCTAAAGGGCTATGCATTAAGGAATTTTTGTGTCTGTGCCCCTTTTTATGCGCTGAAGTGCTGCAGTTAGGTGGAGAAGAAACAGATGGGAAATCTGCACGTGAAGACACCCTCCCTGAACCCTGCATTTATGTGGGGTAATAATAATAATGTTGGTATTTGTTAAGCGCTTACTATGTGCCGAGCACTGTTCTAATAATAATAATGTTGGTATTTGTTAAGCGCTTACTATGTGCCGAGCACTGTTCTAAGCGCTGGGGTAGACATAGGGGAATCAGGTTGTCCCATGTGGGGCTCACAGTCTTAATCCCCATTTTACAGATGAGGGAACTGAGGCACAGAGAAGTTAAGTGACTTGCCCACAGTCACACAGCTGACAAGTGGCAGAGCTGGGATTCGAACTCATGACCTCTGACTCCAAAGCCCGGGTATGAGCCCAAGGGAGATAGACACCCCCTTTCCCATTTTACCGAGGAGTCTGGGGGCTCCATTCTCAATGGGGCAACTTAGAGAAGCAGCATGGCTCAGTGGAAAGAGCCCAGGCTTGGGCTCTTAAGCGCTTAGCAAATACCAACATTATTATTATTATTATTATTGTTAAGTAGTATCAGATCACGACCCCTGGAAGCCCCGGCAACGTGCAGTCACCCTTGCTCCTGGGCTCCAGCCTCGGTCCCAGTACACCCCTTCGGAGCCCACTGACCGAATGCCGTGATCTTGGCGTCTTCTTCCGGTCGGCCCCATCTGTCTGTCATGTGATAGATGTGGTTTGATACATTTAGATTCATCCCAGTGTGCAAGTGTCTGGGACCACACACCGTTAGGACCAAAGCCTCAGCACGACGGGCAGAAGCCTGCTGCACTACCTTGAGTTTCCTGTCTTTAACAGAGTGAGAGGCCTAGACTGGTAGGGATAAGTGGCTGAGAGAAGGAGCCCCAAGAGAGTGCCCCAGCTTTTGCACGTTTTGTATTCTGGGAGGAGGTTCCGGCAGCTATTCAATCTGTCACCAAACTCAAATTACATTCTCCAACAATGAGCTGACAACAAACCACTTACAGCCTATTTAAATACTTGATCCTCTCTCTTTGTTTTGTCAGGGTTGCATGCTTATCTATTTTATCTTCTCCCTCTGAGTTACTGTAATTCGGGGCTGGATACATATGCATAAATGTTGATGAAGAGTACACAATGTTCCTCAAGATATCCAATTCTGTAAACCAACTAAGAAGCATATTTATCTCTCCAAATGGCAACCCAAATCCTTATGAAACTTTTCTGAACCACAACCATTATGTTCTTTTATGTTGGGCCAGAACTTCAGGATGGGGATTGTGTCTACCAACTCTATTTTATGTACTTACCCAAGTGCTTAGTACAGCACTCTGCACACTGTAAGTGCTCAATACCATTGGTTGATACCTTAATTACAATCAATTCAAATGCTACATAATGAAAGCTATGTCTTTCTCTCAGCTTATCAATAATAATAATAATAATAATGTTGGTATTTGTTAAGCACTTACTATGTGCCGAGCACTGTTCTAAGCGCTGGGGTACACATAGGGGAATCAGGTTGTCCCACATGGGGCTCACAGTCTTAATCCCCATTTTACAGATGAGGTAACTGAGGCCCAGAGAAGTTAAGTGACTTGCCCACAGTCACACAGCTGACAAGTGGCAGAGCCAGGATTTGAACTCATGACCTCTGACTCCAAAGCCCGTGCTCTTTCCACTGAGCCACGCTGCTTCTCTACATTCTGAGCACTTTCTCTGTGTAGACCATTGCACTAAGTGCTTGGGAAGTTAGTAGTCACAATCTCTGCCCTCATGGTTTTACAATCTAGCAGGGGGAGAAGACACTGAAATAAATGACCTGTATGATTAAGAAATAGAGTATAAAATTACGCACGTAAGTGATTCACGGATGGGTGGGGAGTTTAGGTGACACAAAAGTTGTGTGTGTGTGTGTGTGTGTGTGTGGTGGTGGGGGGGTGAAGCTGCAAGATCAATCAGGGAAGGCTGCCTGGAGACGTGACTTCAGAAAGGCTATGAAGATGGGAAGAGCAGGGGTCTATCAGATGTGAAGGGGGAGGAAGTTCCAGGCAGAAAGGACGGTATGAGTAAGAGGTTGGGGCAAAGCAGTTGAGAGCGAAAGACAGTGTGTACGTTGGCCCGATAGGAATGAAGCTTGTGACAGAAGGTGTAGTAGAAGAGGAGCGAAGGTAAGTGGGGTGGGGATAAGGGGGCAGCTGATTGAATGCCATAAAGGAGCTAAGAATTTGGAGTTTCTGCTTGATGCCGAGGAATGGGCAGCCACTGAAAGTTTCTGAGCAGTGGGGAGAAATATGCAACATGAACATGCAGCAGTGAAATACCGACTGGAGAGGAGAGAGGTTGAAGGCAGGGAGGTTGGCAGGGAGGCTGATACAGTCGTCTAATTGGGATGGGACAGGTGCTAGGAACAATGTGGTGGTGGTTTGGACAGAGGAAGGGGCAGATTCTGGAGATGTGAAGAAAGTACTAACAGGATCTGGTGAATGATTGAATGTGGGGGTTGAAAGGGAAGGAGGAATCCAAGATAATACTAAGGCTGCAAGCTTGAGAGATGGGGGATGGTGGCATTGCCGACAGTAAATGGAAAGCTAGGAGAGACAGACGTTGTGGGAAGGAAGATAAGGACAATTTGGGACAAGCTGAGCTTGATATCAGCATCCACGTACAGAGGTCCTGGAGGGAGGAGCAGATGCAAGACTGAGTATAACTGCAAATGGAAATACACTATGATCCAAATCTAAATCAACTTAAAAAGATGAGAGTTCTGAAATTAAACTATTTTTCACTCTCCCTGATATAGAAAGTTTCACTGCAACTGTGAATTAACTATTTCAGTCAGGTCTGCTTTCAAAGCACTTACGATTAAGTACTAAGGATGTACTTAAATGCAAAAGACTATCATCAAAAACATTTATTGCAAACGTGTTCAAGGCATAATAGTAAGCACTTGGGAACCCACAACAGAAGTAACAGACATGGCTCTTGTCCTCAAGATACTTGCAAGTTAAAAGAGGAAATATTTAAATGTACTTTGACACTAAATTTTACAGGTTTGTGCAACTCCACTCCCATTTATAGAATTATGGTCCTAAAGCCAAGTTTTTCCACAAAGTAGCATCTCTCAAAAGTACAATCCAGGGGAAGAAAATGTAGGAGGAAAATGGTCTTGTGTATACGAGTACCACATGATATGGTTATCTACTAGAGATGGCTACTCCATGGGGGCAATCGCCCCCACAGCTGCTTGACCTGGACTCCCAGGCTCTCTGATTGCTCCTTTCAAGCCAACCTACTTAATGGGCATCACTCATCTCTCTCATCACGCCACCCTTCTTTCTGCCTGGAATTCCATCTCCTTAACATCTGGCAAACCATAGCACTCCCTATTTTCAAAGCCTTCTACAATCATATCTCCTTCAGGAGGTCTTCCCTGATTCATCTCATCTTCTCACTCTATCCCCTTCATCCCCCACTCCCACCCCATGTAGCAACTACTGCCACTTGAGCATTTCCTCACCTAAGCATTTGGTTACTCACTCCTTACCCCAGAACACTTATACCTACCCTTTTACCCTACTACTTCCCCACAGATCTTTTTTTTTTGCATCTGTCTCCCCTGCTGGAATGTAAACTCCTTGAGGACTGGGACCATTATCTACTAAGTCTACTGTTCTTTCCCTATGCAGAAAAAGCACTCAATAAACAAACACTATCAATTCATCTGAGAAAACCTGAAAAGTTACCAATTGGGGCTCAGAAGAGTCAGTACGGTGGCTTTCTGGCCTACGAGCTCCGCTGAAGTCCCTGCCCCTTTGTTGCTCCAGTGATCAAGATGATAAATGGGCACCTATGGTGCCTACACAATTAGTCTCACCCATTAAACAAAGAGGCAAAGTAAAACATTTCCCAACACCTAACACTTAAGGGGGATTAAGACTGTGAGCCTTACTGTGAGCAAATTAAAACATTTCCCATAGGTACCTAACACTACCTACATATGTAATTAATATTAAAATCTGCCTCTCCCTCTAGAATATAAATTCTTTAGGGGCAGGGAACATGTCTACCAACTCTGTTAGACTGTACTCTCCTGAGCACTTAGTACAGTGTACTGCACACAGTATGTGCTCAATAAATGCAACTGATTGATAAAAGACATGAGGGGCAACTACCATTTTTTTTCCAATGATAAGGCATCATCCTATTTTGAATCCTGGTCCCTTCGAACATTCACTTATACACATCCAGTACTTGAGCATGCTGTTTGTGTTTACTTACAGTAAAAAATCTTGAAATCAAAACCCACTGCCACACCTGAACCAATGTATTTGTTCTTAAACAGGATAGCCACTTATATTTAATCATCTTATGCCAAGTTATCCTGTCTCTGCACACTGTCAGTTTATCATCAAGCAGAAATATATATGTATATATGTACACATATAGCTATATAGATATATAATATGAACAAATAAATTACTCCAAGGGCAGAAACCAAGATATAGACATCTTGAAGGATTTCAAGCTTTGTGATTTTACTTTAAGGGTTTGTTCTCTGCCTACTGGCTAGTTCCCAAGTTGTTTAGTTTCCCGATGGCCAAGACGCTTTGAGTTGGAGCGCAGGCCAGCTGCCCGCATAGAATCATGTGCAAGGTCGCCTGGGTCGATCTCATGACCATGAAACAGGTTTGGAGCTACTCAAGGTCTCTTGTGGGAGTGAGCCCAAGTGGAAAAGAAACTCGGGCATCGTCGGGTTAGGTTTTAGTCGATCTGTAAAAGGCTGGTTTCTTGATCTCAAGGTTAAGTCCCTTGAATTCCACCCATCTTTTCCTGCTGAATCCCACGTGCCAGTCACAAGGAAAGTGGGAGGGGGCTGTCAAGGAGAGAGGTTGAGGATGAGACTAAACATTTTGAGAAGCGGTTATGTACGGCAAGAGGTGATGATGATGATGGTATTTGTAAAGTGCTTACTATGTGCCAAGCACTGTGGGAAGCAGCATGGCTCAGTGGAAAGAGTCTGGGTTTGGGAGCCAGAGGTCATGGGTTCGAATCCTGGCTCTGCCACTTGTCAGCTGTGTGACTGTGGGCACGTCACTTCACTCCTCTGTGCCTCAGTTACCTCATCTGTAAAATGGGGATTAAGACTGTGAGCCCCACGTGGGACAACCTGATTCCCCTGTGTCTACCCCTGCAGAGCACTGTTCTGCACATAGTAAGCGCTTAACAAGTACCAACATTATTATTATTATTACTGTTCTAAGCGCTAGGATAGATACAAGGTAATCAGGTTGTCCCACGTGAGGCTCACATTCTTAATCCCCATTTTCCAGATGAACTAACTGGGGCACAGAGAAGCTAAGAGGCTTGCCCAAAGTCACCCAGCTGACAAGCAGCGGGGTCAGAATTAGAACCCACGACCTCTGACTCCCAAGACCGGGCTCTTTCCACAAGCAGTGATCCCGCCTCCGCCGCTTGTCAGCTGGGTGACTTTGGGCAAGCCGCTTCGCTTCTCTGTGCCTCCGTTCCCTCATCTGTAAAATGGGGATGAAGACTGGGAGCCCCACGTGGGACAACCTGATCACCCTGTATCCCCTCCAGCGCTTAGAACAGTGCTTGGCACCGAGTAGGCGCTTAACGAATACCATCATTATTATTATAATGCCCGGCGGAAGGCTAGAATCTGGCCTTAGGGAGAGGCTGGAGGGAAGAGATAAGGTAAGAAAGGAGTGGGGAGGACCGATTTTAAAACTTCAGGGTCTAGGTGTGACACTTGGAGGTATGGGACATTAAGTGTCAGAGGGCTAAAAAGAAAGATTAGGGAGAGAAAGGATTCAGGCCCCAGAGGCTGCAACGAGATGATGGCACGGAAGAATTGTTCTTGTCTGTCCGTCTCCCCCGATTAGACTGTAAGCCCGTCAAAGGGCAGGGACTGTCTCTATCTGTTACCGATTTGTCCCTTCCAAGCGCTTAGTCCAGTGCTCTGCACACAGTAAGCGCTCAATAAATACTACTGAATGAATGAAGGAACGAACCGTGTCCCGTAGGGGCGGCCCATCAAAACTCGAGGCTCCCCGGGAGTGGGGAGAGGAGACAGGCAAAGTCAAGGAGAGGGGAAGCAACGTCGCGGGGAAGGGAAGATTTAGGGGCAGGGGGCAGAGAGACGGGGCCGCGGCCAAGACGGGCGGCGGGGTCCGGGCGGGCTGGGCGCCATACTCACCTCTCCGAACTGGAAAGCAGAGACGATGGTGAGGACCACGCCCCCGAAGCAGAGGTAGAGCCCATACCGGTGGGACAGGCAGGTATAGGTCTGTCGCTGCAAGAGCTTCAGCAGCATCCCCTCCTCCTCCTCCTCCTCCTCCTCCTCCTCCTCCGCCGCCGCCGCCGCCCGCCCTGCCGCCTCACGGGGCCAGCGCCGCCCCGGCCCGGCCCGGCCCGCCTCGCCTCACGCCAACGCCCGCCCCCCCCGGCCGCCCACCGCCCTCCGCCCACCGCAGCCGCTTCCGGGAGCCTCGCGCCCCCCTGCCGCGCACACGCGCGTGCGCGCGCGCACACACACACACACACAGACAGGGCGGGGCCTCGGGCCGGGCCACGCCCCCAGCCCGCCCCCAGAGCTTCTGTCGGCGGCGATGGCGCCATCTAGCGAGCGGCGGAGGCCAGAGCCCGCGTCGCCCTCGGCTCCCGGCCCCGCCTCCGGGCTGCC